>NC_060285.1:1893217-2046950 GCF_021613505.1 Equus quagga | reverse complement strand
ATCTGTGTGTATGTCTGTGTGTATTTTTGTGTTCATATGCATGTATCCGTGTGTGCATATTTGTGTGTTCGTATGCGTATGTCTGTGTGTGTATATCTGTGTGTATATTTGTGTGTTTGCATGAGTTTATCCATGTGTGTGTATGTGTGTGTGTGTGTGTGTGTGTGTGTGGTGGAGAGAGAGCAGAGACGAGCTGAGAGAGGAGGAGGATGGGCAGGAAGCAGGGGGCCCCAGGCTCTGGAAGCGTCCTAGCTGTGTGCTCACCTCGTGGCCCCAGCGCCCCTCCCGGGACCTGCGTCAGCCCCCTGAGAGGCCCCTCTGGGAGGGGTGAGTGTTTGGGGGGGGCTCAGCTGTCAGAGGGCGAGAACCTGGAGGAGAGTGGAGCTGGCCCCACCAAGCCTATCTGCCTCGTCCTGGGCCTGGCCCCCAGCTCCACTCGACCCCCGGCCGAGCCCAGTGCCCTGTGTGCTCACGGCTTTGACCAGTGGTGCCGCCCAGGCCTTGGGGTCCACATGTGTGCTCTGCTTGGCGTGTGACGTGCAGCTCCGTCGGGGCCCAGCCGGCCGCCCCACTGCCCTCAGAGCTTCAGGAGCTGGGGATGATGGGACGGGACGGTGGGGCCTGTGGAGGGCTGTGCCCAGGGTGGGGGTGTCTTAAGGGCCCGCGGCCTCCACTCCAGGTGCACGGGCCAGGCCCTGCGGCCAAGATACGCGTCCTCTGCCCTGGATCTGGCTCAGGTTGGTATGCCGCTGGCCCAGTCAGGGGACATGCAGGGCTGAGGCGCAAGGCAGTGAGGTCTTCACAGCCAACTGGAGACCCGCATGGCACAGAGGGATTTCTGAGGGCAGGGGGCCCACCTGTACCAGCTCTGGGCGGAGCCCCCGGGGTGTCAAGGGCGCTGTCGCACCTCAGCTCTGCGTTAGAAGTGACCGGTGTGGCCCACTGTGCGCAGGGTCAGCCTGCTGCTCATCCCCTCACCCAGCCCCAAACTTGGGCACCGGCCAAATAAGGTGCAGTGGATTTCCTCCAAGCCGAGCGGGTCTTGGTGTGCCCAGGGGAGTGTGGACGGACAGGGAGGGTCCAGCTCCTGGAGCGAGTGCTCCATTGTGTCCACACAAGTTTGTGAGTTCAGAAGCAGATGGTTGTGTTCCAAGTACTGGGTAGCAGTGGGTTAGGGCCCATGTTGAATTTATAGCCTTAGTTGGATGATCGGCTCCCAGAGTGGAACCGTTAGCACAGGCAGGGCTGCGTGGAGGCCCAGCCCTGGCTGATTCTTCTCTGTCACATTGAGCGTGCACACGGTTCGGGGTGACCACCCATCTGATACCTGATCTCCGTGTTCAGCCGCGTGACCTGCTGGAAACATTCAGCTCGTGGTGTAAGAGCCACCAAGTGTCTGAGGACCGCCGGCTCTTCCGAGCCCCCCAGGCACCTCGGGTTTCTCGGTGCCTCTATTTTGGGCCCAGCTGCTGACCCACTGCCACTCCATCTCTGTCCCCTTGCCCTTCACCTGGGCTGCTTGCTTCCAAGAGTCCTGGACTGCCCCTTGGGCCTCCCAGGAGACCTGGCATTTGTAACTGTCGTCAGGGGACACTGGGTGCCCGCATCCGTGGAAGCGGAGTGGAGCCCCGGGGAGCAGACTGGCGGGGATTGGGGCGTTTATCATTAGCTCCTCCAGGAGGCAGGGACAACACCCCAAGAAGATGAGGCCAGCCCTGGAAGATGGTCACAACGCAGGCTGAGGAGGATGCGAAGGAGCCCGGGGTGAAAGCTCAGGAGGAGGGCCTCAGGGTCTGCAGAAAACCAACCCAAACATGGAATTGACTGGGTGAGAAATGTGGGCAGAGACCCTGAGGAGGGGCGGCCACGGCAGCCATGGGACAGCTGTGTGGACGGATGGAGCCGGGCTGGCCCTGGCACTCCAGCTGAGTCCTGGACGCCTTGTCAGCTGGTAACGAGCTAAAAGCTGGGGACACACGATCTCCCGAAGACAGCTGTGCAGGGTGTGCACCCCGCAGGTCGACGTGCATCTCCTTCCAAGTCGGGCATGTCCGCGTCTCACACAGAGGTTGGTGTTGTTCCGTTTTTAGGTTGAATGGTGTCCCCCAAAAAGATATGTTTGGGTCCTAACCCCCTACCTGTGAATGTGGCCTTTCACGGAAATGGGGTCTTTGCAACTGTGGGCAAGTTAAGAGGAGGCCCTTAGGGTGAGCCCTAATCCACCATGGCCAGTGACCCTATGGAAGCAGAAGAGACACATCAAGGAGTCCTCGGCTCAGTGACAGCACGGCCACCCTGGGTCTCCGCTCAGCTGCAGTAGGCGGGCGGCTCCTAAGAACTGCCCCCTGCCCTCTGGCTGTGAGGAGGCCACTGGCCCTAGGCGCCTGGGAGATGGGCCTCTGCCTGCCGTGACATCAGCCAGAGGTGCCTGGAGTCCGGGTGGGCGGCAGCGAGAACTGGGAATAGCAGAGCGCCCCGTGTCAACCTGCAGAGCTTAAAATAGCTGCCGGGAGGGAGCCCACGCACTGGCCGACTGCAGATCACGGTGTGGGACCAGCCCGTAAATCCCCACATCCTTGTCCACATCTGCATCTTTATCCACATCTGCAACCCCACCGTGCTCGGGGGCCCGTGAGGCAGAGGTGCCTGTCACCACCTCTCTGAGCCTCTGACCTCTGCTGTTGCCAGGAAGCGTCACCTCATTAGCCTGGACCACTTCTCTCTGCTGCATTTGTTTGCCCACTTATTTATTTGTGGGTCGATTTATTTATTTTTGTCTCATTCTTAGGACAGTACATAATTTGTGTGTAATTAGCCAGTGAGAGTAAAAATTTGCAGCCAAAGCCTTCAGGGGAGGTGGCCTCGGGGTGTTGGCCATGGGATGGGGTTCTGCTCAGCGAGGGGGTCCCGGTGGTTGGTGAGGAGGTGCCCCGCGTCCTTCGTGCCGCACCTGTATGGTCCCCCTACACCAGCCTCATGGGCTGTCCCCGGCTGGCTCTGGGCAGCTGGGTTGGGGCCCCTGTGCACAGCACCTCTGAGCTCCGGGCCGGCATGTCTGGTGCCCACTGTAGACGCCCGGGGCCTCTTGGCTCACACCCAGACACGACACCGCCAGGGTAGAGGGCAGCCTGGACGGCCCCAGGCCAGCAGAGCAGGTGGCTACTCCACATGCTTCATCCTGCCGGCTTGTGCCGTGCCTGACCTAGCCTTGGCTCTGGGCTCGGGTGGGGACCTGGAGGTGACAGAAAGGCAGGCACCATCCCGTGCAGTGCGCTGCCTGGAGGACCCAGGGGGCTGCCTGCAGGAGAGGGCCTGAGGTGGCAGCAGGGGCAGGTGCCAGCAGGAGTGTGGTGGGCAGACACTGGGGCTGACTGATCGGCAGCCAGGAGCAGCAGGGGCCACCACCCTCCTCCACCTGCACCCAGGGTCCCCTCCAGGTATCACCTGCTCATTGTTCCCTGTTCTGAGCCACAGCACCATCCCCCCCATTGTCCTGTGTTCCTGCTGACCCCCATGTCCCTGCATCTGTGTGCAGCCATCTTCCCCACTGGGAGGAGCCCCCCAGGGCAGAACACCATCTGCTTCACTCACATTGTGGTCCCAGGGCCCAAACAGAGGACAGCATGCTGTCGGCACTCGCTATTTCCTGAGTAACTGACAGAGCAGGGCACTTGAGTGAGTGAGGCCTCCGCGGGGTTCTACAGGGTGGGTGCCCAGGTGGAGGCCAAGGCTTCGTGGCCAGGTGGGAACAAACCAGCCAAGGGGCAGCCCAGGGTCGCAGTGTGGGCGTGGCCCGGGGCTGCACTGGCGGAGCTAGGGGAGGACCCCTAGCCTCCCTCCCGCTGGGCGTGGCAGCCAGGTTTCATCTTCACCGCCCCCCTCAAGTGCTGGCGCTGTCTGTCTTGGTGTCAGCACTCAGTACTCACTAGTGGAGCCTGTGTGCGTTTGACAGCAGAGTGGTGTCTGAAAGGACGCAGGGTTATCCTTCTGCCGGGACAGTGGGCCCGGGGCCTCAGAGAGATGGGTGCTCTCCCTAGGATTTCAGACATGTGAGGGGTGAGGAAGCCAGTCAAATTCCTTGAGTCGTCGCCTTCAAACGGAGCGTGTCCCTTCTCTGCACGCTGGGATGGCCCAGAGCCAGATGCAGGCCACAGAGCCATGCCGCCCGCGTCCTGTGCTCTGCGGGAGCTGGGACAGTGTCCATGGGGCCAGCAGGAGTGTGGGGCATGTCAGGCAGCCTGTGTGCACCCATGTGTATGCATCTACACAGGCACTTGCACCCTGTGTGAGCGTCTCTGTGTTTGTTTGCGTGTCCAGGTCACATGTACACAGTACGAGCAGCTCTGTGTGTACTTGTGTGGCCTGTGGGTCTCTGTGCCTCTCGGCCTCAGCGTGTTCACCCCTGAGTCCCGCCTGTGCAAACCTGTGTGCGGTGTGCTGCCTGTCCATCTGCCAGGCACGTGCAACGTGCACATCTGCACTTCCTGTGTAGCTGCATCTGTGTGTGCGTCTCATGTGCATGCGTGCGTGCGTGTGTATGCCCCAGCCTGTGGGAGGGAGACGGCCCGGCGTGGAGGGTTCTGTCCAGATCCCATGGCTCTCAGCTCTGTCCGGATGTGAGGTTTCTACCTCCTGGACCGGCAGCTTGTGAAGCTGTCACCAGACCTGGGAGAGGGTCTGTGGTGGTGTCCCCACCCTCAGGCCAGCTTGGGCACTGAGCTGAGGGGCCCAGTGTGGATTCAGGTCGCTGGGCTTTGTGTCATCCAAGTTCCTGAGATCAGAATGCCTGACAGTGTTAGAGGCTTCCTCTGTGGCTCAGTCTTCATTTCTGGTGCAACCGAGATGGGCCCATGTTTAATTTCCTATCTCCCGAGTCAGGGCCACCACCGTGATGTTGCGTGGAAGTCAAGGTCAACTGGCCCCATCCAGTGTGCAGCTTTTATAAAGCGGGTTCCTGAAAGCGTCATTGGAGGTGCTGGCGACGTCTCCTGTGGGAAGACGGTCTCCCTGTGGCTACTGTGGGCCCCTTTGCAGAGCAAGATGGTGAGTGGCTTGTCTCCAGGGGACGGCCACTCAACCCACATCTGTGCCTCTCTTGTAGGTCAGCTGGCCGCCGGCACCTGTGAAATTGTGACGCTGGACCGGGACAGCAGCCAGCCACGGAGGACGATCGCCCGGCAGACAGCTCGCTGTGCGTGCAGAAAGGGGCAGATTGCGGGCACCACGAGGGCCCGGCCCGCCTGCGTGGACGGTAAGAGCCCATGGCCCAGGCGACCCCACTGAGGGCCAGGGGAGGCTGCACGGCAGGCGTCCACCCGACACAGGGCCCCCACCCACCCAGAATGTTCCGTGGGGTCCCCTTGTTCTCAAGATCAGGCCTCAGGCTGACTGTCTTGTCCAGTGTGGCTGCTCCTGGGGGCAGCGTTGGCTTGTGCACCTGTGGGCTGTCTGCTGGCTGTGGGCTCGGTGTCCAGGGTGCTGGGGACGCAGATGGCGGGGAGCGAGGTCCCCAGGCGTGGTTGCAGGGAGTTACTGGTCTGGAGGCTGCGGGTCCTCCAAGTTGCTGTGGGCAGACGGGAGCAGAGGCCAGGCCATCCGCAAGACGGCTGGTGGCTCTGGATGCTGCTACCCCATCGCATGTGGTTTCTGACAGAGGCTGCCAGCCAGGTGGTGGGCTCCTCTTCCTCTGGGTCAGGCAAGTGTCAGGCACCCGCAGGCCCCCGTTTAGTGCTGTGCAGAAGGGCCTCGTCCGCCAGGGCTCCGAGGACAAGCCAATGAGCCTATGCAGGGGGCTGGTGGTGACCTCCTACAGGGCCACCAGAGGTTGAATGGTGTGGTCAATAGGATGTGCCCTGTTAACATCTCTGCTCCATTAACACTCAGAAAGGCACCGTGTGTAGGGGAGGCTGTACCTTTGGGGTCCGTCTTTGGAAACAGAATCACAGGTGGTCTTTACAAGGAGGAAGGGAGCCTATGCAGCTGCTGTTGGTCTCATCCTGGGTCCATCCATCCACTAGGAGAGGAGGCTGACGTGTGCAACCCCTGGGAGAACTAGCCCAGGCCCAGGCGGTGCAGGGTGAGACCTGGCACCCCAAGGCAGATGGTCGGGGAAGGGGTCTGGTGCCAACACCAGCCAGGGGTCAGGGATAGGGGGTGGATGTGGGAGGGCGCGGGCAGGTGGGCATCAGAGCAAGGCCAGAGCCCTGCCAGCGCCTGTGACCAGAGCAGGCAGAGAGACCCCCCCCCTCTCCTGAGGTGGTCTTGGGGGGCTCCTGTGGGCCTGGCCAGCAGCAGCTTTGTGTCAGTCCAGGTTCCTTGGGGTGGATGACCCCACACAGGGGTCTGCGGGGGCCTTGGTTCCTCGGGGGCTTCAGGAGACGTGGTCACAGCACGTCACGGTGGCCAGGTCCCAGGGTTCAGCCACTCCCTCCCACAGGGGCAGAGAGGGACTTGCCAGGGTCTTCTAGAGCTGGATTTGGGATCTGGGGCTTCTGGTTGGGGGCCCCCTGCCCCGCAGCCTCTATGTAGGGCTCTGGGACACAGGCTCCCCAGCTCAAACCCACTGCCTCTGCTCAGGAGCCCGCCTCTACTCTGATCTCCGACACGGGGATAATACCAGTGTTCGTGACAGTCACCTGAGAAGTGCCGCACCTGGAGCTGAGACATCCTGAGCGCTGGCAGCCAGCTCAAAGAGGCCCCAGTGACGGGTGGGGGACGTTGGGAGCAAGGACACAATCATAACTGTGGGACCTTGGGGAGGGCTTTCTGACGAGCTAGGCAGGTCCCAGTGCAGCCCCCAAGGCCAGAAAGGCCGCCAGGAAGGGGTCAGCAGGGCCTTGAAGCCACCTCAGGGTCTGGAGCTGGTTGGATCAGGGACCCCGCGCATGTCACTGATGAACCTGTCCTCAGACTGTCTGGGCACGTGGCTCTGCAGTGAGTCTGCCTGGGGTCCATAGCCGGGAGCTCGAGCCCCACTGGGCATCCAGCAGGAAAGACCAGGAGCAGGTGAGGGCCCAGGGCTCCTGGCCGGAGGGGGCAGGCCCAGCCCACGCCACTCGTGACCCAGGCACCCGTGCACCTTGGGACCGAGCTGGTGGCTCAGGTGTGGCCACGTGGGGGCCTCGCCTGCAGAGCCTGGCCACCCAGAAGCTCCCTGAAGGCCCGGGGCTGTCGGCTCACCGACCACCCAGGCCCCACAGACCCCACAGCCATGTGCCAGCGCCTGTGCTGCCATCCTTTTGGGGACGTCAGAGACACTCGGGAGATTGTGGCAAAGGAGGCTGGCTGCGCCGTGTCGGGGGCTGGAGGTGAATGGAGGGCTCTTAAGGCCGCTGGCGCCTTCTGGGGAAACGGAACAGGAAGAACCGTCCCTGGGGATGGTTTTGTTTGTAAGAACCTGTCATTTGTCCTTATTAAAACGTCTGTCAGTGGGTGTCCTGTGTTTAAACACCCAGGTGTGTGCCACTCCCGGGCGGCTCTCTGATTCTAGATCTCCGTCCTGCCAGCCTGAGTCCAGGGCAGGTGCGGACGAGGGGCCAGCCATCTTGATCCCAATGAAGGGAATTAATGCTCCCGCATGCCGCCACCGTCTCCGGCTCCGGTAATGGGGACAAGCTCACACGTGACGGCGCGCGGGCCTTGTCGGCTGACGTTGATTGATTCTTCCCGAGACTAGAGGGAGGGAGAGGCACTGGCAGCCACGTCCCTGCCTCTCTCCTCATTAGCCTGCAGGCCGCGGGGAGGGGGGCACAGTTGATCACTAATTGAATCTGGGGCTGCTCATCAGAAACCCGGCACTTGCCCTCTCCCCGGGAGACCCCCAGGGCCTGCGGAGCGGGTCCCAGAGACCCAAATTAAAACTGGCCATTTTCAAGGGAGGCCGGGCAAATGCGTTAGCTGGTGCTTTTTGCACAGTGGGCATTTTCCAAGCTGCCATCTAATTTAATTTTTGCTTTTCTATTTTCCCGCTCTGCGTGCATAATAAGTTGCCTCACGTATGAAGTGTGTCTGCTCAAGAGAAAACTTGTGCCACGCCAGGGCGGTCGGAATTTAATGTGAGCGGGGTTTAAATTGGGATAGTTTATGCCAACTCTACTGTGTCTGTTGAATGTGGGTGCTTGGAAGCTGGCTCACGTCTGTGTCAATTCTGTTCAGTTGTTGAACCATTTATTAATCAGCTTATTTGTTTGTTTGTTCATTCGCTCACTCGTTCATTCAAACAAGGTGTACGCTCAGGGCTGGAGGAGACGTGTAAGGGAAGGGTGACTCAAGCACCCAGTGCAGCAGTGCTGTGGGCTGGGGTCCAGACAGTGGGGAAGGGGCCATGGGACCCAGAGTACCACCATCTCTTCCTCCCCAGGACCTTGGCAAAGCTGCATCCATGAGGGGACATTTGAACAGGGTACTGAGGGATGAAGAGGAGTTCACCAGGATAGCTTCTCTTCTTGGATGGAAGGGGCTAGTGGAGGGAGGAGAACTCCTGCTCCTGTCTCTGCGCTCGAAGCGTTTCCGGGTCAGCCTCTCCCCAGCCTCTGTGACCCACGGTTCCTGCCTGGAGTTGTTCCAGACTAGAGACCCGTCAGGAAAGAGGTCCTCAAATGAACCCCAGTCATCTCTGCAGGGTTCAGCGTCCTAAACCCCAAATACAGGACAGAACCTCACCTTAGGGCTGCCCAGTCATGGATGCCACAGGTAACAAGGGGGCAAGCCTGCCTCTACCATGCCTAGTTGTTGTGTAGAGCTCTGAGGCCCCTCTGCCCGTCAGTGGAAACACGCTGGTCCCCAGGCCACCACGGTGCCGCAGTGATGACGGAGGCCCTGTCCCCAAGCCTCCCGGCATGCAGCAGAAAGCCACCCAGAGCCGACTCTCCCTCCCGCTGAGGCAGCATCTTTCTTTATAAGTGGAGGTCTTCCTCCCATCAGCTGTGTTCCCGTGAAACTCTCTTTAAAAAATCAAAGGAAAGGGGTCTGGCCCCATGGCTGAGTGGTTAACTTCGCATGTTCTGCTTCGAGCGCCTTGGGGTTCGCTGGTTCGGATCCCGGGTGCGGACATGGCACCGCTTGACAAGCCATGCTGTGGTAGGCGTCCCACATATAGAGTAGAGGAAGGTGGGCACGGATGTTAGCTCAGGGCCAGTCTTCCTCAGTTAAAAGAGGAGGATTGGCAGCAGATGTTAGCTCAGTGCTAATCTTCCTCAGAAAAAAAAAGAAGAAATCAAAGTACAGAAGGCTGCCCGGTGCCAGGGGCCTGGCGCAGGCCATTGGGAGAGGAGAGCTTGTTTCTGAAGCAGCACCGCCCTGGCCATGGGGGCAAAAGGTGAAGGCAGGAGTCTCTGGCCTGGGCCGGGCAGTTATCCCTGGGAGCCCAGGGGGAGGGCAGGCCAGTGTCTGAGTTCTGCCAGGCCTGTTGCGAGGGCTGCAGCTGGCCGCCCAGGAGGAGCGAGTAACTGGGGCTGGCACACGTCTGGAGAGGCTTCGGGAAGTCAGAGCTGCCCTCAGCGCGTGGCCGGCCAGGCTCTCTGAAGGCTCTGCCGGGACCTGCTGGCTGATGCAATGGACCATCCACACCTGCTGTGGGCCTGCCTTTCTTCTAGGTGGCCATTCCCTTGTGTTCTCGAGCACAGAGTATGCCCCATCACATGCCTGCACATTAGGGTCAGAACTCATAACGTGCTTTTCCTTTCAGGGGGCCTGGGATGCAAAAGACTCCCGGGCTGTGGAGTGGAAAGTCATGCCCCCAGGCCCTGCTTGTGGTCACCAGAGGGTGCGCCGGGGCCAGGCCCCTGTCTTCATCCACAGATTGGGATAACAGTGGACATCATCACGCTTCCCTTAGGGTGAAACGAGATCCGATGCGCACAGGCCCTCACTCAACTGGTACCCAGCTTAGGGAGCCACTTTGTCCCCCATTTGCATTTTTCTCAGCAATACATGAAACATGTGTGTCCCAGATGTGGCCTTAGGGACTCTGCTGAGGAAGTGTGCAGCAGGGATAAATGTGTAGGAGGGGTCTGTGTGCAGATGGCTGTGACGGTTCTGGATCAGCGAGGAAGTGCAAATCCCCAAGAGGGTCCAGGATGGAGCTGGGAGGCCTCCTCATTTAGAAGGAGGTGCAAAGAATCGAGAGTCCAGAAATGAACCCTTAACAGGGATCATTAAGTGATTTTTGACAAGGGTGCCCAGACCATTCAATGGGGAAAGAATAGTCTTTTCCACAAGTGATGCTGGGGCAACTGGAGACCCACGTGCAAAAGAATGACATCGGATCCCTACCTCCCACCAAATACAAAAGATTAACTCAGCATGGACCAAATACCTAAATGTCAAGGACTACGTGATAAAACTTGTAGAAGAAAACAGAGATAACTCTTCATGACCTTGGGTTTGACAAGCGTTCTTAGATATGACACTGGAAGCCCAAGCAACAAATGAGAAAATAGATAAGTGAGACGTCATCAAAATTAGAAACTTTTGTGTTTCAGAGGATGTCATCAAGAAAGTGAAAAGGCAGCCCACAGAAAGGGGGAATATATTTGCAAAACATGTATCTAAGAGACTTTTATCCAGAATATTATAAAGAACTCATGTAACTTGATAATGAAAAGACAAAAAATTAAAGAGCTGGCAAAGTGTCTGACTAGGCATTCTTCAAAGAAGATGTGTATGTGTGAATAGCCAATAAGTACATGAAAAGATGCTAGATGTCGCTAGTCGTCTGGCAAATGCAAATCAAACCCGACAGTGAGATGCCACTTCATACTCACCAGCATGGCTAGGACCACACATCAGAGAATAACAAGTGTTGACAAGGAAGTGGAGAAATCGGAACCCTCACACATCGCTGGTGGGAATGTTGAATGGTGCAGCTGCTTTGGGAAATGAGCCAGCAGTTCCTGATGTGAATAAACGTAGAGTGGTCATGTGGCCCAGCAGTCCCACTCCTACTGGCATCCCAGGTACATACCCGGGAGAAATGAACCTGTCTCCACTTGAAAACCTGTCCACCAATGTCCACAGCAGAGTGAACCATAAGAGACAAAAAGCAGAAACAGCCAGATGTCCATCAGTGGACAAGCACATAAACAAAATGTAGGATGTCCTCATAATGGAACATTACTGAGCCATAAAAAAGAATGAAGTGGGGCCAGCCCGGTGGCACAGTGGTTAAGTTCACACGTTCTGCTTCGGCAGCCTGGAGTTCACTGGTTTGGATCCCAGGTACGGACATGGCACTGCTTGGCAAAAGCCATGCTGTGACAAGCATCCCACATATAAAGTAGAGGAAGATGGGCATGGATGTTAGCTCAGGGCCAGTCTTCCTCAGCAAAAAGAGGAGGATTTGCAGCAGTTAGCTCAGGGCTAATCTTCCTCAAAAAAAAAAGAAAAAAGAATGAAGTTTCGACACACGCTACATGGATAAACCTTGAACACATCATGTGAAGGGAAAGGAACCAGACACGAAGGCCACATGTCATGTGATTCCATTCCCATGAAATGTCCAGAACAGGCAGACTTGTAGAGACGGAAATCAGTTTAATGTTTGCCAGGGGCTGGCAGAGGGGAAAAGGCCGAGTGACAGGTAATGAAAACAGGCTTTCTTTTTGGGTGCAAATGTTCTAAGACTGGTGATGGGTACACAATTAGATATACAAAAGACCACTGATTGAACACTAGGTGGGTGAGGTGTACCATATGTGAATTACGACTCCATGAAGCTCTTGCAAGACGCACACGCACACAGAATTCGGTGAGGACGGGCAGCTGGGGAGGACGGGCAGGGGCTCGCATGCGGTGGGGGGCAGGGCTGGCGCTGCCCAGTGCACCCTGTGTGAGGAGGACCAGGGGTTAGGACGCAGCCGCCCTGCAGCCTGGCTGGGCTGGAACTCAGTCTGGAGCAGGTGTGACAGGAGAGTGTAGACCACCTTTCTCAACGTCCTGATGACGAACGGCCGACACCTGTGTTTAAAGATACACTGAGAAGTGGATAACGGGAAAAACAAGCCTTCAGAAAGCCTTGGGTGGAAGTCTGGTTTTTGTTAGATTCAGCAGACGCCGGCTTACTCCATTTCGGCACCGGCCGCGCCGAATGAGGGAAGGTGCAGCCTGGGCCTCCGGAGTCCCGGCCTCACTTTGCGCTGCACGCGCAGCTGCTGTCTTGGGTGGAGTCTGGCTGTGAAGGAGAAGGGAGGCCCCAGGAGTTGGATTTGGTGCTAGAAGCAAAAACAAAAGAAGAACAGACCTGAGGCCATTCAGATGCTGGTGGGGAGGATGGGGAGGAACTTAGAGACCAAGAAAGAGCCAGAAGTGGCGGCACGTTCCCAGGACAGAATTGGGGGTGGGGCCCAGAGCTGGGGGACAGGGACCTCAGTGGAGGAGGGCAGCGTCCCCACTGTGAGGACAGACAGAGCAGGGAGGGCCTGGACCCCAGGAGCTGGGGGCGGTGCCTTATTTCTCCACCAGGTAGGCAGCCTTGGAGTTGCGAGGAGTCGGGCTGGGAAAGGAGGCAGGAAGCAGACAGGCGGGCCCTGCCCAGGCTCTTCTGTCCTCACACCGCCTCCTCCGCCCCCCATCTTCTGTCCTCTGTGGAGTTGGGAACCATCACAGCATCACAAACCATAAGATATACCTGGGCACCTGAGCTGTGGCCGCCTGCGCCCATCCTGGGTGGCCACCGAGGTACCTTTCAGTATGTGCCTGAGACGTGGGGGCACCCGACCCTCCGGGGACGTGTCCTCCCCATGTGGGCTCAGCTCCACTCTGCCTGCTCAGGGAGATCTCGAGGTTTCCAGAGCCTTCCTGAGGCTGCAGCCAGGGGCCAGGTCGTGGGACCAGGACAGGCCCTCAGACCCCGAGGCTTGGGGTCCCTGCTCTGCATGGCGTGGGGCGCCCCAGGGCCAGCACGAGCGGATGGGGAAGCAGACCCAGTGTGGCAGGCATGCCCCGCAGCCTGCTGCTCGATCCAGTGACAACAAAGGACGGAGCTGTTGTGACACAGCTGCCACATTCCGCCACCGCTGGGGGCCTCCTGCTGGGTAGAGGGTGGTGTGCAACAAACTCTGGAAGCTCCAGACGCCAGTGCTCTGCCTTCCTGAGCACATCGCTGCACCCTGCACGTCCGGGACCAGGTTGGGTTTCAGACGCCTGGTGATGAGCCGTCAAATCAGCTCTGAGCAGGGACTTGTTTAAGATGGAAGGTGGCAGGACGCACGCCTAGAGCCCCAGGCGCGAGGGATGGTAAGCTAGGCGGGGGCAGCGGGGGCTCTGGCCCGAGATCCACGCTGTGCCACAGGCAGCCTAGGCCTGGGCCGGCCTCGCCCGGCAGCTCTGTGGCCTCCACGCTCAGGGAGGGGCGGGTTCCCGGGCCAGGCTGGCTGCACCCACAGGTGTCAGAGCTGCGATGATAGGCCTTTGGGAGAACACCAGAGAAGGGACAACACCATTATCGGACAAGCGGTCCCCTGGAGAGTTCTGGAACGTGGTGCTGCTTTTAGTTGTGGGAAGACCACGCAGCGGCTGGTTGACGTTTATGCAGAGAGCAGAGGGTCATTTGGTCCCAGGGTGCCCTTCCTTCAGAATCCCCGATTCCTCTCAGCTCCCTGCACTGTGGAGCCCCAGTAACATGTGGGTCTGGGTGAGGGACCAGAGACAGGGTGCCAGCATTCAGAGGGGTGTCCGTGTGTCACCAGACGGCCACTGGCTGGTGGCCACCTCACTTTGCCAGGTGCCATGGAGGATGGGTGGGTGGGAGGACGGGCCGGGGGCAGCCGAGCAAATGGGTGTAAGCAGACTCCATCCTCCTGCCAGAGCGCCAGCCTCGCCAGGGTGCGGAGCCCCGATGGAGGGACTGTGGGTCTCCTTGCTCCCGTCCCCGTCCTTTCACGGGTGAGGCATCCTCCTGGAGCCTCTGAGCACAGGGTCCCCGTGCCCACTAGTTCTTGCTCTGCGGGCTTCCAGGGGAGGAAGGTCACACCTGCTGGACTGGGCCGTGTGACCTTGGATGGACCTCTTCCCTCCCCCTGGCCAGGAAGAGACCTTTTCTAGCCGCCAAGGTCAGCTGCTCCGGGGGATTCCCCTGCCATGTGGGGAATGACGCACACTCAGGACAGGTCTCAGTTCTGTTGTGGAAGAACCTGTCCGCCCTCAGCCTCCCGAGGACAGCAGGTCCTTCTCTGTGCATCACCCTCTTGTGCTGCGACACAGGGTCCTGAGCAGGGTGACCCGGGCTGTGGCTGGCCAAGGATGTCTCTGTGCCCTGGCCTTTCTGCTGAGCATGGCCCCCCCGGCTGGGTCTCTGCCATCCTCATGATTCCAAGTAGGTTTCAGTAGGTTTTTAAATGTTTTCTAGACTTGTGCATCTTTGAGCAGGATGGGACTTGAGTTGAACGCTAAGGACACTCTGATGTGGAGGGAAAGGGGAGGGGGAGGGTTTGGGGGCGTTTTGGTAAGAATTGTCCTTGTTCCAGTTCCGGGCTCTGCAGCCTCCCAGGCGGAGGCCCCCACGCAGCAGCCAGTGCAGGAGCGCTGAGAGTGGGGTGCGGGGACAGCATGAGATGGGGGAAGGGGGCCGTCACGGGCAGCACACTCCTGATGGGGCCACGGGCCCAGGGCTGAGCCTGGCAGATGCAGCAGTGAAAATCTGGGAAAGCTTCCTGGAGGAGCTGAGCACTTGTCTCAGGCAGGTGGTCACAGGCACCTGCTGCGGCTCTGTGGGCGTGGTTGTGCCCTAGACTCCTGGGGGTCTTTTCCAGCAGGCCCGAAAGAGTGACTACCCACGTCCATGTCTATCCTGTCCAGACCCCCGACCTCACTCTGAGGGGAACAGCCTCTGAGGGGTGGGCAGGATGCAGAGTGGAGAGCAAGCCTGTCTTTGGGGGGAAAAGCTTTTATATGTTTCAATAACTGGAAAAGTGGGTGTAAGTATGTTTGCATTTTTAGAAACGTGTGTAGGCATTTTATTCTGTGTGGCCTCTAGCAGGTCACTCAAGCTCTCTGAGCTGTAGACAGAGAGGCAGCAGAAAGCTGTGAGCCAATGCCCCGTGTCAGTGCCATGTAGTGACTTCCTACAGGTGGTGTGATTTGCTTTTTGAGGGCTGCTTGACCCACCCCTTAGATGTGCTGGGCAGGCTCGCAGTAACTTCCAGAGTCATGTGTTACATTTTTAGGAATTTTGGGAGCTGATTTTTATATATAGCCATTCTTAAAAATTAAATTATATAAATTTACCTGCAAATAAATTCTATTAAAAATAAAGATACCCCCATTAAGACATGAGAAAAAGAACAAGTTAAATCTAAATCAAGTAGAAGGAAGAAAGTAATAAAGATGGAGAATGAAAATAAATGAAATGGAAAATAGAAAAAACAATGGAAATCAACTAAACTAGAAGTTAATTCTTTGAAAGGTAAACAAAATTAACAAACCTTTAGCTAGACTGATCAGAGAGAGAGAGAGATGGCTCAAATAACTAAATCAGGAATAAAAGAAAGGACCACCCTCTTTATTTTCACTGCCCACTTTACAGAAATACAAAGGGCTGGAAGGAGTACTGTGAACAGTGGGTCCTGTTAGACAACTCAGGTGAAATGGACACGTTCCTGAAAACCCACAAACTGACTCAAGAAGGAACAGAAAGTCTGAGTAGACCTCTGATGAGTAAAGATGGTGAGATAGTGGTCAGATAGCTTCCCAGCAAGAAAAGCCCAGGACCAGATGGCTTCAGTGGTGAATTCCACCAAATTTAAAGAAGAATTCACACCAATCCTTCTCAAACTCTTCCAAAAAAAAAAAAAAAAAATTACAGGAAGAAACACTTCTTAACTCACTCTGTGAGGCTGGTATTACCCTGACACCAGAAGTATCAGATAAAGACATTGCGAAGAAACTACAGACCTCATGAGCACAGATGTGAAAATCCTCGACAAAATGCTAGGAAGCTGGATCCAGTAGCGTATGACAGGCTTACACATCGAGAGCAAGTAGGACCGTCTCAAGGGTGCAAGGTCGGTTCAATGTATGGAAATCAGTAAATGTAATACACTGTGTTAATAATGAAGCAGAAATCACATGATCACCTCAATAGCTGCAAAAACGCATTTAACAAAATCCAGCGCCCTTTCATGATAAAAAATCTCGAGAAACTAGGAGAAAAAGAGAAGTTCTCAATGTGACAAAGGGGCATCTATGAAACATGGCAGGCTGTGTTGTACTCAATGGAGGAAGCCTAGATGCTTTTGCTCTAAGATAAGAAGACGACCAGGATGTCTGCTCTCGACACTGCTATTCAACAGTGTCCTGGAGGTTCTAGCCAGGGTGATTGGGCAAGAAAAATAAACACAAGCCATCCTGATCAGGAAGGAAGAAGTAAAACTACCTGTTCACAGATGACATGATCTTTTATGAAGAAAATCTGAAGGAATCCACGCTCATATGCTTAGAACTCATAAAGGAGTTCATCAGGGTTGCAGGATACAACATCAGTATACAAAAGTCAATCGTATTTCTGTGCTGTGGTAGTGAACAATCTGAAAAGGATCTTAAGGACGCAATTCCATTCACAATAGCATCAAAGGAATAAAATACTCAGGAATAAGTTTAACAAAGAAATGCCACTGAAAGCTATAAAATGGAGCTGGGGTGGAGTTAGCATGAGCCCTTTCCTGCCCGGGGTTGGGGGGGGGGGCGGCCTCTGTCCCTCTGTGTGTGGTTTCTGTCCAGTTTCGCAGCACTGTGTCCCCCAGAGGTCCCTCTCCCCAGCCAGCCTGAGAGTCCCACCGGATGGGGATGGTCTCATTCATCGAACCATCTCCAGGACAGAGCCCACTGCCCAGGGTATGATGAGTGACCGTCTGTCGGTGAGACCTGACACCTGGGTGACACCTGACACTGCAGGGAGTCTGCAAGTCTTAGAGGGGACAGAGGGGACGTGTAGCTGAGTGGTGCCGTCCAGTTCTTGAAATCATTTAAAGTGTCCAGCATGTGCTGTGCTAATAACGCCACTTCCCTCATCTTACACGTTTTAATCAGCATTTGAGAATAATCAGCATCTACCAGAAGAAACATTGAGGAAATTCTCTCCAGGAAACCCAGAGCGGATGCGCCCCTGCAAGTGGTAGGGCCCCGCCTGCTCTGATTGCGACCGTTAGTGGGGATGCTCTTGACATTATTCTGGGAAGGGTGCAGGGGGTCCGTGCCAAACAGCAGGCAGATCTGCAGGCCCCCTCCATCCTGCCCATGTCTGCAGCTCTGGGACGTCACAGGCACTCCTGGTTGGGGGCAGTGAGATCCTCAGCTCTGCCTGGGAGGACGGAGGCAGGACCCACCGTCCTGACACTGCGGGTTGCTCTGTCACCTTTAGGAAGGAGGGCAAAGGGTGCTCAGCCCCAGAGCCCCTGCCACTCTGTGGGGAGTTAAATTTGGGCGTTTATCAACATCTATAAAGCAAAGCTAGAGCTCGGTCAGCAGTTATGACCAGCCAGCATCTCTGAGTTCACACTGTCGCCAGGTCCTTCCTGAAGCCTTTGAATGACCCACCCATTTTATGTTCACAAATATCCAACGAGGGAAGGATTACTATCAGCCCCCCACTTTTAAAGACTAGGCAAATGGGGCCACACCCCAAGCTGTCAGCTGCAAAATGGGTGCACCGGGGTTTCCGGGCCGTGTTATAGGAAGCTGCATTTCCTCCTGGAAATGCCCCTGGCAGTGCTGAGCTGGCCCAGAACTGGGAGGCCGGATGCGGAGTGAGAAAGGACCAGGCCAGTGGCCTCAGTGAAGATCCTGGCGGAGGCAGGGTAAAGGCTACTGGTCATGCTGAGATGCGTGGGGGTGGAGGGAACACGAGGCACGAGCCCAGAGGAGGACACCGCGTGGATTCAGCCCTCGGGGCCAGGGAATGCTTCCTAGGGGGGGGTAACACCTGTGCCCATCGTGGGGACTGAGGTTGTCTGGAGCAGGTGGGTGTCACTGGGTAGCACGTCCAAGACCTTGCCAGCCACTGGGCAGCAGGTGCAGCTGAGGGCATGGTCTCTGAGAGCCGTGCCGCGGGCACTGTGCCCTCTGGACTCCATGGTGGA
Source organism: Equus quagga (assembly GCF_021613505.1). Lineage (NCBI taxonomy): Eukaryota > Metazoa > Chordata > Mammalia > Perissodactyla > Equidae > Equus > Equus quagga. The sequence goes on along the minus strand of NC_060285.1, from coordinate 2,028,879 downwards.
GGGCTCCCATCCTTCCTGGACAGAGGGCCAGCTCTGCTCCCTTTCAGGGCCCACCTGGATATAGGCCTCCGCATGCTCCCTAGGGCCAGCACAGCCTTCTGGGGGCCGGGCTTGGGGAGGCTGAGGCCCTGGAGGGAGGCAGTGGCAGGGCCACGTGCACAGACTCCACAGCCCAGCAGGGCGGGGACTGACTCCCACATCCCACACAGCGGTGTCTGACGGCCTTCTAGAAAGATCTCTCCCCTGTTCTTTGGACAGTAAGTACAGGGCAGCAAGAGCAAATGCTGGGAGAGGTCAGGCTGGTGGCAGAAGCTGTAGTGATGGGGGTGGGAGAAGTGGACGATGGGAGTGATTGGGAAGGCCGAGGTGGTGGGACTGGCCGTAGGGTTGGTGAGATGCGGTGGAGGGGAAGACCCTGGGCTGGGGGCCTGAGCAGTGGGGCCAGAGCGGTGCTTTGTGCCTACACAAGCGGGTCCACAGGACGCCGCCTGAGGCACTCCGTTCCAGCCTGGCAGGTGCGAGCTCAGCTGTGGACCTGTGAGCAGGGGCCAAGTGGGCGGGTGGATGACTTGGGCCAGGGGCCAGGTCTGGGAGGCACACCTGGAGGGGTGTGAAAGTGAGTGAGGTCATCAGGTAGAGATGAGAAGGCAGCTCAGGACATGGGACAAGGCTGTGTTTCAGGGTGGTGGGACTCCAGGTCATGACTGCGGTGCAGAGCCTGGGCGGTCAGTGGCCTGCGGCAGCGTAGACACCTTGGCGTCTCCCCTTTCTTGCTCTCCATGCTGTGTGTGGAGGAAGGAGGGAGTTGTCTACGCAGGGAGCCTGAGATGTGGCTAAAGGTCTCCTTCTAATTATTCAGACAGCCTGGCAGGCTCCGGGCAGCTGTGGCTCATGCAGGAGCGACACCTGATGGGTGGGAGAGGAGCGGGGGGCCACACTCCCACCGAAGCCCCGGGAGTCACGAGGAGCCGCGGGAGGACAGGGGGCCCTTCAGCCTTCAGAGTGACTGGGTAGGATGGCTCCCAGATTAGCTAGAAGGGTCCCTGCGTGCGCCCCAGCTGGGCTCTGGCCTTTTCCTTTTGCCATTTTAAGTGTCTTTGGCTTGTAGTTGACCAGTTGATTTCACAAAGATTTTACTTGTAATGAAGTGAATGTCAGGCAGGGCTGCAGGCTGAGGTGGCCCCACATCGGGGTCAAGTAACCTGTGTCCTTGCAGGTCCTGTACCTTCTGCCTGAGTGACCTTGGCTGGTCACCTCCCCACCCTGTGCTCGTCTTTTGAGCGCAAAGGGTCCTTCTTGTGTCGACCTGCGAGATTTTGTGTGCCGGGACCGTGTGCAGAGGCAGGCTGCAGAACCTGGTGCAGGGGATGCAGTGTCCTCCCCAGGGACTCAGGCTCCACCCCCTCCTGGTGGCAGCAGAGCGAAATTGCAGGCATGTTATTTGAGAGATGCATCTCCTTTGAATGTTGCCTCTGGAACCTGAATAATGTCCTGACACTACAGATACATAAACACGGCCCTGTCTCATGAAATGGGCTTCCTTCCAGGATCGTGCCACCTCTGGGGACGCCATAGATCCACATCTGTGTAGTTACACAGATATGCCTGTGTAGACGTGTTCACAAAAGATTGTGCGACCCCGCACAGGATTTAGAAATCCAAAACGAATGTTTATTCTTTTAAAAGAAACTTTAATGGAGATATAACACACACATAGGCGTTTACGCAGATTGTAAGTGCAAACCCTGATGCTTCTGGTCCAGCCCAGTCACATTACCAGTGTCCTGACTTCCGTCACTACAGGTTCGCCTGCTCTGCAGCTTTGCATCAATGGAATCAGAGAGTGTGTAGAGATTTTGTGTCTGACTTCTCACACCCGTTGGGTCTGTGAGCTCACCCATGTTGTGTAGTGATGTTTTGTTCTTTTTATGGCTGTGTAGGAGCTCACTGTACAATGGTGCCATCTTTATTTGTCCATTCTACAGAAGATGGGCATTTAGGTATTTTGAATTTTTAGTCATGATGAATACAGTGGCTGTGAACATGTTTGTGCATGCATGTCTTTTGGCAGACATGTATGCTCGTTTATCAGGCAAATACCTAGCAGTCGAGTAACGTGAATCAGTCATTCCTGCCAAAGTCTTTCTCAAAGTGGTTCTACCATGGAACCTGCCACCTGCTGTGTATGAAAGCTCAGTTTGCTCTGTATCCTTGTCAACGCTTGCTGTTGTCAATCTTTTTAATTTAGCCATCCTGCTGGCTGTGTAGCGGTATTTCTTTGTGGTGTTGACCTGCATTTCTTGTTGAATAATGATATGATCATGATTTCACACGCTTGTTGGCCGGCTGGACAGCATCTTTGGTTCAGTGTCTGTGCAGGTCTTCTGCCCATTTTTATTGGGTGCTTTGTCTTTTTCTTAAATGATTTGCAGGAACTCTTTCTGTCTTCTGCATCCGAGCCCTCTGCTGGTTCTCTCTACTGCTAATATCTGTTCCCGGTCTGGTCCTTTCATTGGCTTGCTGATGTGTTTGGATGAACAGAAATTCTTAATTTTAATGAGATCTGATTTATCAGTCTTTTCTTGTTAAGTCATGTGTTTTGGGTTCTGTTTAAGGAATGCCTTATCTCAAGGTCGCGGGACTACCCTCGCATGTTTTTCTAGAACCTCCGTTGTTTCACGTCACACATTTAGATCTATGACCCGCTCCTGATTAATGATTCATGTCATCTGAAATCAATCTCAAGTTTCATTTTTTTTCTCTGCATGTGGATCTCCACAGATCCAGCATCATTTATTGAAAAGTTCTCGCCTTTTTTACTCATAATGATTTTATGTGAAATTCTAAAGCAAGTCTTTGAGGCAGAATGAGGGACGTGGGCCTTGCCCTTGATTGTATTATCCCTAATTAGCCAGTTGCCTCTTGCCATCGCATCAGCTGAGGGCTGGGGCTAGGATCCAGCGCGGATTACTGTCTACACTCTCGCTCCTCCCCTGGATGCCCCCCTGTCCCACCCAGGCCTGGCCTTCACATGAGAGGCCAGCCTGCACGGGGGCCGGACGTTGGTCACCTTGAGGGATCCGTGACCTGGTGGTCTTCCTGGGGGCCCCTCTGGCTGCTGGACTCCTGCAGGGAGGGCAGGGCAGATGGACGGAAGAGGGGTCCAGTGCTCCTCCATCAGGGCCGTGGGTCCCAGGGAGGAAGGAGCTGGTGGCAGCTGCACCCCACAGGCGTTGGGGATTTCTTCTGTGCAGCATGGTCCAGCAGCTGGGCAAGGCTCCCAGGCTGTGTCCTCCTGGCTTTGCTCAGAGAGATGCATGCTGATCTCTGATCCCTGCCGAGAAACGAGCCACGTGTCTTGTTCCACAGTATCTGGCTGGAGCTGGTGTTTTTTTCTTTGTTTCTTTGTTTTTAATTAATAGGCTTTATTTTTAGAGAAGTTTTAGGTTTACAGAAAAAGCGAACAGAAAGTACAGAGCGTTCCCACATACCCCTCTGCCATACATAGCGCCCCCGGTGATTAGCATCTTAAATGTGTTACAGTGGAGGAGCCGACATGGATACACTGTGAGTAACCACGCTCCACAGTTTGCATCAGGATTCTCTCAGTGTATACGGGTTGTGTCATAGATCCTCCGGGACACTATCACACAGAATAGTGGCACTGCCCTAAAACCCCTGTTGGATGGGTTGGGAACCCACAAACGTGCTGGAAGCCAGTCCCCAGGGATGGGGAGGGTCCCTCTGGCAAGTGGATGGGTGCTGGTGCCCGGGAGGGTGCCTGCCCGTGGCTGGACACCACGGAAACCTGGTTCAGCTAGATGGAGGGCAGCCCTGGGGACAGTCCTCCTCCTGGTCAGCAGGGAGCCTGGACCAACACCGCCCTTGGGCCCGTATTCCCTCCCATGTCAGGGGGACAGGCAGACAGTGAGGTGGGAAGTGAGGAGCTCGCCCAAGTCTGTGCCCCCATGGGCAGGCCGCCCTCCCAGATGCCAGCCCCCCATGGAGGAGCCAGCGTCCGGGGAGCAACTGATCCCTGGGCAGCCTTGGGACCTCGATGTGTGCTGTTGCCAGGCCAGAGCTGGTGCAGGACATCCCTTGACAGGGCTGACCCAGTGCGTCCAGAGACCCTACTGAGTGGCTACCAGCCGCCAAGGGAACAAGATTGAACCCTGATGCTGGGGCCGGGGCCTCCTGCCCGGTCTTCCCCCAGAACAGCCCACCTCTGCCGCCTCACACGTCGTGTCCTGATCCACTTTTCCATTGGAAAACGGCACTGTTGCTCTAAGCTGCAGAAGTCACTGGGCTGGCCACTCTCGAGATGCTCCCATCCACACTGGAAGTCCTGTCTGGGAAGCCCAAACAGGGCCCGCAGAGGACTGGGGCACAGAGGTCAAGCCAGGTGGGAGCCCTGCATCCCCCCAGTTTGGGCTGGTGCTTCCCAAAGGCAGGTGCATGGGGACAGGAAGTGATCCTCCTGTGAGGAGCTTGGAGGAGGGAGCGACGTCCCCGGGCCAGAAGGAGCCCAGAGCTGGCGCCCTGTCCAGCCAGGCCCAGCGCCCTGGGGTCCGAGAGGGCCTGCCTGTGAGCGAGAGCTGCCCCTTCCTGGTCGGGTGAATGTCGCCTCGTGGTGCTGTTGCTCACCTGTCCTGTCCCTCTCCCCAGGGGACGAGCACAGACTGCAGTCAGAGCAGCCGTTGCCTCTGAGAGTCAGGAGGTGACTCAGGAAGAAGAGAGGAAGAGGGAAAAACGGGTAATAAGATCCCATTTCCTGAAATAGGCCTGGCTGTGATGGTGATGTGCTGGCGGCCTTATTGATTCTGACGCGGTACTGTGTGTTAGCAGCCGTCTTCAGCATTAATACCGCGCCCGCTTCCCTCGCTGGCTGCCTCCCGTTGCTGTTTATTTATCTCGGGGCTTTGCTTGAATATTGATGCTCCTCAGAACGTCCGCACAGCGTTAGCACTTGCCACCCATTTAATTCAATTTCGCTTATGTCCTGACTCTGCTGACAAAAGTAATGGGCTTCTGGGCACCAGGGCTGCACGGTTTCCACCCAGAGCTCAGGCCTTTAGGTGTCCCTGTCGTCCCCTGGCCTAGGAGGCCTGTGCGCCCCGTTCTCCTTCCCCGGGTGAAATTGCCGGTGGGCGCCTGGGATGCCTCCCGCTGCCCTGATTCACAGCTTTCCCTGGGCCGGCCTTGATAGATTCATCGAGATGAGAGAAGGACCCAGGGATCTAACTGGGCAGTGACTCATCTCCAGAACCCTGAGAAAGGAGAGCGGGTCCCACAGCTTAGCACACAGGGCCCTATGTGCCGGGAGTCCAGAGGCCGGTTCAAGCTAAAGGTACCTGTGGGTCCCGCTTCGGGCCCTGTCACCTGTGCTCCTCCAGCAACCGAGCAGTCATTGCAGGAAGGGCAGCTGTGTCTGTCTCAGTCTCAGTGGGCCTCCGTCCCAAGGGGAGGGGGCACCCGCCGTCCACCTGACTAGGCGTCACCAGCCGCCCCTGGCCTCAGGTCAGCTCCTTGGAGTGGGTCTCATGCCACCAGGGACTCCCGAGGCTGCAGGAGGCAGGTTCCTTGCAGAGGAACCGAGAGAGGGTCCCTTCGGCGTCCCTCCAGGAGTGGCTCAGCACACTGGCCTTGCTCCCTGCACACAGACCCCACATTTCCCGACCTTAAGGCCAAGCTCTCTCCTGCCTGATCTGGCCCCCTCCATTCCATTAGTCAAGAATGGAAGAACATGACCTCTGGCCCCTGCTCCATGTCCCGGGGCCTGGCAGCCTGTCCTGGACAGCTGTCCAAGCCTGGACCAGGCACAGAGGACAAAAGACAGCCTGCAGAGGAGCTGCATGGACTCTGGCCTTGGGCTATGGACGCATTGAGCTCCTCTGGGAGGGGCGGCTCCGTGCGTCCTTCCTGACCGTGCTCTGGGCTGTGAACTGGTGCCTGAGGCGGGTGCTGCTGCCTGTAATCCCGTAATTGGCTGCTAATCGCCCTGTGCACTTTGCCGGATGGCCGTCCTTAATTATGGTTTTTATGGTAAATAAATGCAATATTTGTTACAGTGCTTTTATCCAGGGCGTTTTTCCCCTGAAGAGGTCGTTCTGAGTCGGCATTCGAGAGAGTTTGGAACACTCTCTTTAGCGAAGGGTCTCGCTGGGGGAAGGACAGACCACTTAGAAGGCACGGAGGCTGCGTCTAGTGGGCACTCGATACTCGTGCCCATGTGATCTCCAGTCAGCGTTTCTGTGGCCAAGCCCATGGCTGGCTGTCCACTCAGACCCAGGAGAGCGCCGGCTGAGGTCAGCCCCACACCGGCGTCTGACCCTATGATGAGGCTCCAGCCAGTGCCTGGGGGGGAGGGGGTGTGTTGGGGTGCAGCCAGAGTGGCCTGGGCAGAGTGGAGCCCAAGGTGGAAGCTCCCGGCATCACAGAGCAGATTTGGAGCTGCTGGTCGCTGACCCTGCAAATTTGCTGTCTCATCAGGATGTGGGGAAATGCTGGGTGGAGGCGTTTTGTCACAGCCCTCCTGGCCAGGAAGCACCGTCTGGCTGGACGAGGGCGGTTTCACGTGATGGAGACCGTTATTAACTGCAGCTCCTCCGCGGCTTTACGGGCGTCGAGTGACTCTGTTCTGTGTAATAAATATGGCGGGGAAACATCGTTTCCCAAGGCTGGGGCAGTTGGTACCAACTTATCTGTTTGAATGAAAATCCTAAACCTTGTTAAGTCAAACTGTCGCTGCTCATTACCCATAAATTAAGAGGCCCGGGAGCCTCGCCCACAGGTATTTGTTAGGAGGTGAGAGGGTGTGTTATTCCGGGAATGCGGGAAGCCTGGGAGGACAGGAACATGCCACTCGGACACACTTCCTAAATCAGCTCTCGGCACGCATGTGGAGCAGCGCTCGGGCTAACCTCGCCCTCCGTGGCAGCCACTGGTCGAGTGGTCACCTGCGGGCCCACCCAGGAATGGGAGAAGCAGAGGACATCTCCCAACAAGGTGAACAGGTTCTGGGCAATGACTGTTGCCCGCTGTCCCGGCAGCATTGCAGGGCGTCCCCTTTCTCCTGACCCAGAAGCCGTGACATTTTTGGAGAGGTCTCCTTTCTCCCCCTATCTGGGGTATTTCTGACTTCCGTGGTGCTCCACAGAGAAGCAGAGAAACCCTCTGCTGGATGGCGGCTTGCTGGGGCTCGTCACCTGGGGCGACCTCCCCTCTTGCGGCGGTCAGCGTGTACAGCTTCCCCCATCAGCGCTGAGCCCAACTGCACAGAGGGTAGTGCGGCCTGGATGTCGAGTTCTGGGAGCTCGGCTGCCGGGACAGAGTGGCCTCCAGGAGGAGCCTGCCGTGCATGCCGGTGAACCTGCAGCCTGCCAGGCACCAGCAGGCAGGATTGTGGGAGAATCGTCCCCCCTTCCTGGAGCCTGAGGGGGCTCTCACAGCACCTGGGGCAGGCAGGCAGGACAGGGCCACTCCTTGGGAACCACTCTCTCCTGGTTCGTCCCCAGGAGTGTGCCTGGCCTAGACTCACGGTTGGAGCTCCTGCTGCCTGCCCGGCGCCCAGGTGTGCAGAAAGAGGAGAAGCTGCTCTTTCTGACACCCAAATGGCATCTGATGACTGAGGAGTGCGCCAAGGGTGCAGCCGGTTACTGGGGCTTCCAGTCATGAGTCTCGCCTTAGTAGCTGTGTGTGCCTTTGAAGCAACCCCTTGACCTCTCTGGTCTCAGTTTTCTCCTGTGTACAGTGGGTATAATGCTTGCTTCGAGGAGAGAGAGTAGATATCACTACATCATATTTACCAATCTCAGTTAATGCGCGGACTTGTGTCCCATGAATTACCCCCTCCTGGACCTGGAATGTAAACACGCCTTGTTCTTTGCTTGTGTTTTGGCTCCTGGTTATTAGGCCTTAACCAAGGGGCCCCGGGAGGGGTGGTTTGTGGGAAATTGTTCTACTGCCTTCCTTTGTATGTGGTACGATCATCCACTTTATTTTAACATTTGTCTTTAAAGCTAGCATTACGTGTTACGTATTTGTGGTAGGTAATTTGGACAGTGGAGAAAAATAAAGCATAAAGGAGAAAATGGAAATGCTTTCTACATACCCAAAGAAAACTGCTATTAGCTTTTTTTGAAAGTGTTCATTTTCCTTGAATGTATCAAAGGAACAAAAAGCAACAATATGCGATTGAAGAAGTTGTGCACGTCAGATGCTGGTGTCCTGAGAGCGTGGCTCGCGTCGCGTGGCCTCTTGGCTGGGTCTAGGATCGCAGCTCGAGTCTGTCTCCTTTCAGGGCTGTGAAGGTGCCACTCCACACAACTATCCAGGCCCCAGCAACCTCTCACTCCCTGTGCACGCCTTCCCATCCCCCGCAGCCTTGTACATTTTCTTTGGACTTTCGGATCCAGAGGCATCCTTGGGTCACCTTGGGTTGCTGACACTCACTGGCTCAGAGGGAAGACTCCAGGAGCTCGGGGCCCTTCCTGCAGAATCTCTGGTCGTTTCCTTCCCTCTGTCATTTGTGCTCCCTGGGGCTCCTGTTAGGACAGTTGTTGTCAGTGGGACACAGAACCTGGATGCTGTGAGCGAGTGTCAGTCATTAGGACCAGGCGCTAATTGGCAGAGGGTGCTCAGGAGCATGCCCAGTCAGGGCCCCCGCACTCCGGGGCTGACAGTGCCGGCTCTCCTCCAGTTCCCCTCTCTTTTTTCATGGCTCCATGCTTGAGAGGATATCGGCTTTCTGGTTGGGTCTGAGCCACCCAATCCCTTGTTCCAGTCTTCCGCTCCAGCAGTCCGCCTCTGACTTCCCAGCACTCTCGCTCCTGTCTCCTTGCAGCCCCTCTTGCAGAAATCTGCTCTCATTTTCCTGTGACTCACTCACTCTGAGGATGTCTGTAGAGATGGGCTGACCACAGTGTCTGCCCGTGTGTCTCTGCTTCCTGGGGGCCTTGTCCTTTTGATCCTCTGCACGCCCCATGCTGGGGCTGCCTCCCAGGCCGTCCCTGGCTCTTGGCATCTTTCTAAAAGAGGAGAACTGGGCTCATGAGCAGGTGGGGTCCTCTGCTTCTCTCCTGCATGGGAGAGCGGGCTGGCCTTCTTGCAGGACCTGGGTGGGCATCAGGTGTCAGGTGGGAGCTGGTGTCCTCTCACTGCAGGTTTAGGAAGGGTTTCTGTGTTCTGGAGGTTGACGGCCTCACTGTCTGCAGCTCCCAAGCTGACTGTGCTTGTGTGTGAGATGGGGCGGCGGGGGGCGTGGAAAGGTGAGGGCACTCGAGAGTTGGAGTTATTTTAGGCCCTGAGGGCTACTTTTTGGAGTCCTTGTCCACCCGACGTGCCTCCACCTCTGCAAACCTGTCTGGCCAACCCACAGGTTATTTAAAGAAGTGCCCTCCTGGATGGACCTGAGGCACATCCTTATAGCTGGACGCTCGGCAGGCACCGGGCAGGGGGTTGGAGGGCTGGCCCCTCTCCTGTGGGTGGGCCTTGCATTGTGATGCTCCAGTATAGTGTGGGAGCATACCTCACATCTTCTCAGCATAGATTTGGGATCCTGCATTTACTGTCGTTGCCCAGTGGAAGTGGAGCTCCCCGAGGGCAAGGCTCGTGCCCACTCTGCCCATTGCTCTCTCCCCAGCTCACTGACGAGGTGTGTCCAGGCTGGTTTCCAGGCTCACAGACCCCAGGTTTCGCCTCCTTGCCTTTGGAATGAGGTGTATTGGAGTGACTTTCCAGTACATTCTTCTTCAGATTGCGATTCTAGTTCCCACAAAGGCCGTGGTGACTTTATTGATGGAATTGCATAGTTTGCAAACTGTGCTTTTGTTCGGGTATTGATGTTGGGCTGATCCATATTAATGCAATTAGACGCTGCATCCTGGGCCTTAATCACCACCTGCCTACAATGACACATAGCAAAGGCCCCAGAGCATGGGGAGAGGGGCTCCCAGGGAGGAAGGGCCTTGGGGATGCTGGCCCCAGGGTGCCAGACCCTCCCAGACCTGGCGCTCACCCCAGAGCTTCCCGGGAAGCCTGACGAGGGCCTCTCCAAGGGCCTGATGTTGGACACTTGCCTGTCCTGCAGGTGGGGTTCAGGGAGTGCGTGCTCATGGTGAGACTCGTGTACAGACTGCGGTGAGCAGGTCCAGGGCCCCGGAGTTCCCTACATTACCTCCTGGCTACAGACCTCGGCAGCTTGGCCTCCGCCCGCTAACCTGACATGCATCCCCCCTAGTCCTGGTCCCTACCCAGACCCCCAGGTCAGTGAAACAACTGGTGTCATTCAGAGAAAGGCTGTGGGGAAGGCCTCTGCACCCTGCCCATTGAGCAGCGGCCTTCGACTTGAGGGGTAGTTGGTTCAGTTAAGGTAGCTGCCCTTCCCGGAAAAGCCTGGCTTTATAAACCGTTTATCCAGTCGCCTCCATAGGCCAGCTTCCAGAAGCATCTGTGGCTGCGTTTGGGCTGTGCAGCCACAAAGCTGAACATTTACTCTCTGGCCTCTTAAGAAAAGTTTACCAATGACCAACCTGGAGTAAAAGTTTCTTTTATTCATGTAAAGATCTAAACTGGTGTTTGTTCCTGGTCGAGAGTGGTGCCGGCCCCAGAATCCCCTGGCGTGGGCCCTTGTCTTGCAGGAGGATGTACATGGTGGGGAGGGGCCAGGCGGGTTCTGGACCAGCCTGGAAAGGGCCTCTTGGCTCCCCTGAGGTCCCCTGGCTGGGCCCACCACCCCCTTGTGGGGTCCTGGGATGGACACTCCAGTTATATGCGCGAAAGAAAGTGGAAATGGGTTTGGGGATCTTTGCCCCAGCTGAGCAGACTCTGCAGTCCAGATATCTCAGAATGATGTCCTTGGGGTGGTGGTTTAACTCAGAGCTTTGGGGAGCCTGAGAAGAGTGTGGGAGACCATGGAGCCCCCCAGGAAGGACTGACACTGTTGAGTGCGTGAAGCCGGGCCCATCCCTCCACAGGCCGTGAGCTGGGTCCTGCAGCTTCCTCGCAGCAGCCCTGGTCCACACAGCTGAGGCCCGACCCCACCTGCTTGAGCTCCCTCCTCCTCAGGACCAGCACCACCTTCTCCTGCCTTCCCTCCGCTCAGCACATGGAAGCACAACCTGTGTGTATGAAGGTGGTCAGCTGACCTTCCCAGAGGGGGAGGTGGCCGCCCCTCCCCCTGCAGGCTGGTGCCCCTTCTGCCTCCCCAGCCAGGTCACCATGGGTGCTGCCTGGGGGACAGGAAGGGCGCTGCACACCTGATGTGGTGGGAAGAGCACGTCTGAACTGGAACCTGCTGGAGCATCCTGCTCAGCACCCCAGCAGCAGGCTCTCCCGGTGTTACAGCCTCACCTTGTGCCCGCCCGCATCAGCTGCACCACGCTTGTCCACGGCCCAAAGCTGGTTCTGCCTCTTGAAGGCCATGGGGCCGCAGACAGCTGGGCCTGGCTGCGGTGTGGGACATCATTTTAAACCTGGAAATGGAGTGCAAAGAATCAAGGCTGATTTCAGCCCAAGGCAGGGCTTGTTGTCAATGCTGTCGATGGGGCCACAGCAGCCATACCAGGTGGCCATGCCCCATCCACGCCCGCCCGATAATAAAAGGAAATGAAATGTTCTGGGGGGATGCCATGAGCCTGGCGGCTGCCCGCCTCTCCAGCCTCAGCTCCAGTTTCTCATCTGGGGTTTGGGAATAACTTGCAGGCCCGGCGGTGGGATGGAGCCTGCTGCATGCTGTGTTTTAGCGGATGGGGCCTGCGGTGACAGCCGATGATGCAGAGTGTCCAGGGGGCTGAACAGCTGCCTCTTCCCTGAGGCTCACACGCTCCCGAGAGGCAGGGAACACCCACATTCACTGCTGTGGGTTCTTCCTTGGGTCACGCTGGGTGATGCCTTCAGGAGCCTACAAGTCCAGGGTTCTCCAAGCCTCTACTGATGTCCACTCGCTGTCCTGGGTATGAGTGGCCCCCACGTGTGGAAGGACCCTGGACCCTGATGCCAGCTCCACAGCCTGAAGCGACTGTGGCGACCATCCATTCTGGTCCTGGTTTACTGGTGTGGATGCCATGGCCAGGGTGTCGTTGCTTGGCCCTGAGGAAACAAACCTGAGCTCCAGTCCTTCAGTCTTTGTCCGCCCATTCCTAAGCCGGTGACCTTGAGGAGTCAGTTGATTTCTCTAAACTCGGTTTCTTCGGCAAGAGATGAGGATGCTGTAGGAGCAGCCTCCAGGGCCACGGAGCCCCCCGCACAGCCTGGGCCGCCACAGTCACCACGGAGGGCTTTTGTCACCACCGGCCACCTCCAGGCCAGGGCCCTGTCACCGCCCCAGGCTTTGCTTGTCCCTATGGAGGGACATCCCTGCCTGGTGTTCAGCTGGAAGGCCCTTCTCGGCATCCCAGCGCTGCTCGCATCGGTGTCACAAATCCGTGTGAAGACGTGTTTGTGCTGGACTCTCTCTTGTGTCCTGGACACAAAGAGGTTTCTGGTACAATCAGGCTGCAGTGGACGCAGCTGCCCCCCGAGCGTCCAGGGACAGTGTGCTGGCAGACAGAAGCAATTTCATTTTCCTGCTGTCAACAGTAGGATCGGCTTGTCACTCCCTCCCCCGCCGCGCTGGGGGCGGGAATGCGCCCCTGGTCTTTGTGCACATGGCACAATTGTCATCACACGGTGGCTCCAGTGCTGGGCTCAGATGGGTGGCTCTGGAGACATGCTTCCCAGACTTTACGAGAGGCAACAAGGGTGGCCAGGACCATGCGAGGAGATGGGACGCAGGTGCATGCTGCAGCACAGCTCCGTGGGAGCGACCGCCCCCAGCAGAGCCCGTGTCCCTGCCCTGCCCCACAGCACGTTCTGACGTCTGATTGCCTAGAACCTGCACCTCCTGCAGGGCCAGGTCCTGCTGGGGTCTCTGGGTGGGAGGGGCCAGGGCTTGACCCCAGGGCTGTGAGGCTGCTCCTGCTGCCCCTACTGTGGAGGTTCCAATGCTGGGTCTTTACAGACGCACCCTGAATGAGGAGGCAGACATGCAGGCACAGGTCCGGGCCCTTCTCCAGGACACGTGGGCCAGGGGAGACAAGGTGGACCCAGGTTTCCTCCTGTCCCCTCCCTCAGGTCACTCTCAGTGACGCCGGCCTTGGGTTCAGAGACGAGGTGGCGTCTCCTCCCACCCAGGCCCCCATCCTCTGAGCTGCAAAGGTTGGGAGTGTGTGGAAGGACCTTGGGGAGGAAACTGAACGAGAAAGTCCATGCATTAGTGGGCACGTAGTTGTCGTCCTCAGCAGCAGGCCATGGGGCCCAGGGCTGCCGGCCTGCCCTCTCCCTGCCCACGCCCACCACTGGGGCTTGGTTCTGGCCCCAGGGAGGGAGAGAGGGAGGCAGCAGGTGGGTGGCCTCGGGTGGCTGTGCCGTCCTCTAGAGCCACAGTGCCCTCAGCTGAGCGAGCATGCTGAGCCCTCTCTCTCCTGTCCCCTTGCCCAGGCCTGCCCAGGAACAGAGACACTCCCTCCACCTCCTCCGTCTCTGTCTCTCCTTCCCCACTTTCCTCCAGCAGACATTTCTAGAATCTTCTATGCACCAGGTGCTGTGAGGGCATACAGCAGTGGACAGAGCAGGCCATGCTCTCTGCTGTGGAGTTGACTCTTTGGAGAGGGACACAGATATCCAAAATCCATGCTCAAATCATGCATCACTGGGCCTCGTGGGGGTCAGGGCGCCTGAGGGAGACGGTGGGGCCTGTAGTCAGTGGATGGTCTCGGAAGGGCTCTTTGCCATGGAAGGTCTGAATCGGCCCTGAGGGGCCCTGGGAAGAGGACCTGGACCTGGAGGGTGTGGGTGAGAGGTTGGGGGCACAGGTGGGCGAGGGGCCTTGTGGTCCCACAGTAGGAAGGGTCTCCTGGGGCACCTGCGGGATGGCGCCTGCACTCGCTGGAAAGATGCTGGAAAATAATGGTGACATGGGAACAGCACACAGGGTTGACTTTAAAAAAGGAAGGAAAAGAGATAAAAGAGGGTAGAAACCACGTGTAGGTTTGCACATCCCAGTGACAGTGGTATAAGCCTCGAAGAACGAGAAGAGGACCCCCTCTCGAATGTTGGAAGGTTGGCTCTGGATGATGCTGGATGCTTGGACACGGGCCCCAGGAACACCCCAGCACTGCCCCTTCCTCGGGGAGGACAGTGTGGTCCCCCTGAGTCATGGAGGCGGCCAACGAGCCCACCAGCCGGCCCCAGGCCCCAGCGCAAGCTGAGCCTCTGCAGCGGCATCTGAGTCCTGCCTTTTTCCCCGGGACCGAGCCGAGGTGCAGTGCCCCGTGCACATGGGGCAGGCCTTCGTTTCTAAGGCTGCAGTTTCCCCTGCTTCCCCAGCCCCAGCCCTGGCTGGAGCCTGTGCCTTTGGTGCAAGCAGAGTTATAAATAACTCCCAATTTGCAGCTCCGTGGATGCGGGCGGAGAGCCATTCATCCCGCTGCCCAGGTCGCCGCCAGCTGCGGCCGATTCTCAGAACAGAAAAAGGGAAAGACTCAGAGAGAGGGCTCCGCGTCCAGGCCCCCACCGCGCCTCCCCTCGCTCCTGCGCCTGTGCCCTGGCACAGTTCATCCCCGTTCAAGTTGTGGGCGGACCCAAGGAGGCCCGGCTAGTGAAGGGCAACAGCCCCCCGTGGACAGGGAGCACAGGGCATTTGTGGGGTCAGCATCAGCCCTGAGGGAGGGCTCATGGTCACAGGGCATGGGGCAGCAGCCATCCAGTACTGGCAGCTCTCCAGTGCTGCTGTGAGGCCCCTGGGTGAGGAGCATATCTGCTGAGACCCTCCTGGGGTCCGGGGCCCTGTCGCACAGAGGTCGCCTCCCCGGGCAGGGAGCATGGCCCAGCAGGGAGGAACCAAGTGCCCCTGGATTCGTCATGCTGCTCCCAGCAGCAGCAGCCTGCCTATCAGGATGCCTTGGGGAGTCCACACCTCTCTCTATTGAATCCAAGCTGCGCCCGCCTCCTCCACGGTTGGCAGTGCAGGGCACCAGCCCCACCTCAGTGCACTGCCCATCGCTTCCAGAAGGACTCGGACCTGTGAGCTGGTGGTTTAGTTTCCGTGGAAATCGCAAACGTTTCCTAAATTTGAGAGGCTGTTTTGCACCCTGGGGCCCTTTCTTTCTGCTTCGGCAGCTCGCTCAGAACGTAGGCCGATCCTCGCAGATACCGGGGTGCAGGGTCCAGCGTGGGGGGATTTTGGCAAGAAAATCAATAAGGCCAGGCAAGGCCGTGTGCCCGACACTCCTGTGCTTGAAGTTACAGCGAGATGCTGCAACCGCGAATTGTAGCCGTAACCAAGGAAACCACATCCTAACACCCAGAACCTGGCTTGCCCTCAATTCAAAGACTCTCAGAAAATGAGAGGATCAAACCAATGCGCAAACAGACAGCTGTTTGGGAGAGATTCACTTCCCGTCACTGAAACCGAGCTCTGTAAACTTTAAACCACAAGTGAGGAGCTTCCAATAGAGATGCCTTTTCTCGGAGCCGGGGATAAAACGCACATGAAAATTATTTGACTTAGTTTGGAGTGATCCATCCTTTTTGCAAACACGATAGATCCCAGAGATTGTCCAAACACGGCCTGTGCCCCGCGCGCTTCATCAAACAGCAGCCCCTGTGTCGGGGCCCAGTGCTGAGTCCACACGACCTGGGATTCTGGGCGGCCCTGCACACAGCTCAGTGCACTTTCCTGGAGCCCTGGGGCCTTCTGCTGGTCACTCGCGGGTGTGGGACGTGGAACGTGCAACTTGGACGTGGCCTGCACTATGCCCCGTGCCCCAGGAAGGGCGTCTCTGGGGCTTGGATTCAATAGAGAGAGGTGTGGGGGTTCCAACCCCAGTACCCGTTCCTGCAGCCTTATGGGGAAACTGGGACTTTGTAGATGTAATTAGGTTAAGATGACGTCATTCCGGTGGGCTCTGAGCCAGTGACTAGGGTCCTTGTCAGAGGAGGAAACGCCGTGTGAAGACAGAAACACCCAGGGAGAAGGCGCTGTGATGCCCCAGGCAGAGCCTGACTGATGTGGCTACAAGACGGGGGACTCCAGGGACTGCAGGAGCCCCCAGAAGCTGGGAGAGGCAGGAAGGATCTGGCCATCCAGGTTTCAGAGCCAGCGCGGCCCTGCCGACTCCCTGATCTGACCTCCAGACTCAGAACTGTGGGAGGATAAGTTCCTGTTGTTCTAGGCACCCAGCGTGTGGTCCTCTGTCACCGCGGCCCCAGGACCCTGGCAGCACGAGGGATGCTCAGTCCCTGGAGAGGCCCTGTCTCCCTCCCCCCAGCAGCTCCACCCCACAAGTAGGGAGGCTCAGTGGTCAGTTCCCTCCTCTGTGGAGGTGCCTCTCCCCAGGCCTGGGAGCCTGCCGAGCCGCTCTGATGGTGCCCTCCTTCCCACCTCACCCAGCCTCTAGCGACCGCCCAGCTGGTTGATGCTCCCTGCAGGTGACCCCTCGCCTGCAGTCGCCGTGTGCTCCAGCTCCTTGGGGAGAAGAAAGGGTCTCTGCTCCCCCCTTGCCTTCCATTCTCATCCCAGCCCCCAACTGGGCTCTGTGTTTAGATGACAAGGGTGGCCAGTCTAAGGTGGGGAGGAGGCCCTGCTCCAGGCCGAGTCTCCCCAGCACGCACAGACTGTGGTGGAATCATCCAGACCTTTCAGGACCTGAAGCTATGGGCTTCCAAAAGCTGCCCTCGGCCCCAGCCACTGAGGATAGACGATGTTTAATGACACGTCACAACCATCCTCCTATTGTGACCAGCAGCCTGGGTTGCTGAGAACATGACCTGTGGGAGCCCCAGCTCCGCCACTTTCAGGCCTTGGGGATGACGGATGTGACCTCTGACCCCAGTGGGTTCACCTCTGGCCTCTTACTACACTGCCTCTTACAGCGGTGATGATGAGCAGATGGAAAGTCCCAAGGCTGCAGCTGGAGAGGGGCTGGCAGCGAGGGGGCGGCATGGGAACTCCTGCCTTCCCCTCCCTGGAGCCACCTGGAGCTGGCAGCCTCACTGACTGATGACCCTCTGCCTCGTGCAGGTTCTCTGTCCTCTGATGACTCAGGCTCCCGACAGGAGCAGCCTGTGGCGTAAAAGGGCCCACTTAGCTCTCATCCTCGACATCCGGAACAGAGGTTGGTCAGAGCCTCTGCAGAAATCCGTAACAAAGGCATCATCTGCGTAGGAACTTTACATGAAAACAGCACACACTCATGGCCAGCAGGTTGTTCGTGTAAGTCGCGGTGAGCTTTGGCCTGGCTGCGGTCTGCCGATTGGTGCTCCCATCAGGTTTTGGTTACTCGTTTCGAACCAGGCTCACGGCCACGATGGACGGCTTTAAGTTTCTGTGTCACGAGACCGGAGCCAGAGGCTCCTTGAGTGCCGAGTCCTCGGGCAGTCTGCAACCTCCCCACCACTCACAGCCCTCCTGCCCGCAGCCTCGCCCACAGCAAGTGCTTCAGGAATTCCCTGCTGGCGGGTTTTTCCATAATGGCCAGCTAGTAGCTCACTTCTTTCACACTTACGTTTCAGTGACTTAGGTCCTTTTAATTAAGTTGTACAATAGCAGTAGCAGCTGTAACCGGCATAATCGGGTTTGGGCATCAGCTCTCCTGGAGCACAGGGGACCTGGGACAGGTGTAGGTGTGAGCTGCCGCATTGGCATTGTCCCAGCGCTTCACAGAGCCCAGCAGGAGTGTCGGTTGACAGTTTAACTGGATAAGCTCATTGGGTGGAGGCCAGAGATGGGGGAGACCATGTCCCAGGCACCTGTCTGTCTGTTGCAGGTGCTGGACGTGCTTCGGCTCCTCTGTCTGCATAACCCCGAGGTGGCCCCTGCTTCTCCTTTACTAATTGTGCCTTCAGTGGGTGCTGCTCGCACCCCACTTTCCGGGTGAGGTCACGAGGGCCCCCTTGCAGATGTGAACTGGCCCAAAGGGGCGGAGCTGGGACTGGGGCCAGGGGCCAGGCCCAGACCCACGAACTCACACGTTCCTGCGTCTCCAGAACCATGTCCACAGCCGGGAGTTGGGATGTCTTGCCCCAGCAGCCCAACACTCCAGGCCCCCCTACCTCAGGGCCCCCATGCGCCAGGTGCCCCCACACCCCAGGCCCACCCATGCCCCAGGACCCCCATACCCCAGGCCCCCTATGCCCCAGGCCTCCCCACAACCCAGGCCCCAAGCCCGTGCATGCCCCAGCACCCCACACTCCAGGTCCCCCATGCCCCAGGCCCCCCACACTCCAGGCCCTGCAGGCCCCAGGTGTTCCACCCCACAGGCCCCACTGTTCCCCAGGCCCAACCTCAGGCCCCCCACACCCTAGGCCCCTCACACCCCAGGCATAGCCACCATGCCACATTCAAGTCTTTGTGTCACAGGATACTTTTGAAATAACTGCAAACTCTCCAACTTTTCATCAGTCTCACAATTTTCGCAAAGGCCATGATTCTCGTCACCTGGAGTAAATCGTTAAGTGAATTCAAGGCAACAGTGATTTTCTTGGGAAGGGAACAAGCATGGCCCCTTCCAGGCCTCTGCAGGGAGGGAGGGGACACACGTGAGGCAGCGGCCTGCAGGCCCTTCTGAGGCCGCGGCTGCTGGGTTCAGGGGGACATGGAACAGACGAGATTGAAGCCAGAAAGAGAGGTGTCAGCTGGAGAAACCCTAAGTTACCTGCTTCGTGGGGATGGGCAAACAGGGCTGGCTTCTCGGAACTTTCTGGTAACTGTCCCATAAAGGCTTCTTGTTTCATGATGTGACTTCACTGCTGCAGCTTCATTTCCCGCCCAGAACTCTGTCTGGAAGCCCAGAACTTCCCGGGACAAGGTTGATGCTGCCCCGAGAGGGGCCCAGCTGTGACTCAGAGAGTCCTGACTGTTGACCCCAGGAGGCACCCGGCTCCTTCTGAACCAGCATTTCCTCATGGACATCTTTCTACAGGCCTCACAAGCTTCCTTCCTGAAGGGGCATGGTGAGGAGGTGGGGTCTCCAAGGCCGTCGGGTCCACTGGCAGGTGCCCATGCTAGGAGGAGAGAGCGGAGCCACTGGAAGACCGAGAGGCAGATCTGGAGAGAATCCTCCAAGAGCCCCTGAGACCTCTAGTTGATGGACGTTCAATGGATCCCCCCATTTATAATGGCGACCCCAAGTCCCCACTCGTCACCCTCTGCCCCCCATTTATCTCTTAAGAAGTGCTCACAGGTTACTTCTTTATCGTTCTGCTCTGAGCTGGTCAGAAAGAGCCCTAAGCAGAGACTTTGGAGCCCATGGACTGTTGCCCACCGGCCTCCCTTGTGGACTACAGGAGAAGCTCAGAGGAGGGGAGGGGCCAGAAGTCCAGAATCCTTGTCTTGCTTCTATATAGACTGTACCTGCTGCGAGAGTCAGAGGGGAGTCTGGGTGGCGTCAAAACAGCTGCTGATATGAGCCCCTACCTCCCTCCTCCTGGAGGCTTGCTCCAGAGGACAGGAGGAAGGGAGAGGTCCCTGGGCAGTGGGTTCATCAGCCCTTCCCAGTAGGCTGTCAGGTTACTATACCTTTCTGACCACTGGGAAGGGAAGGCAAGTTCAAGGCTTCGTGGTGCTCAGCACACCAAAGGTTTGGGTGGACAGATGGGTATACAGATGAATGGATGGGTGGATAGATGGTTTGAGGGATGATAGACGGGTGAATGGATGGATGGATGGGTAGGTGGATGGGCAGATGGGTGGACAGATGGGTGGATGGATGAATGCATGGATAAAGGATGGTTGGGTGGATGGGTGGATGAGTGCGTGGGAGAATGGATGGATGAGTGAATGGACAGATGGGTGGATGGATGGATGGATGGATGGATGGATGGGTGGATGGATAAAGGATGGTTGGGTGGATGACTGGATGGATGGATGGATAAATAGGTGGATGGATGGATGGACAGATGGGTGGATGGATGAATGGATGGGTGTATAGATGGATTGAGGGATGATGGAAGGATGGGTGGATGTATGGATAAGTAGATGGATGGGTGGATGGATGGAAGGACAGACGGGATGGTTGGATGGACAGAGAATGGTTTTCTAAATATTTCATGGGACTTGCAGTGAAACTTTCTGTGAGCAGTGTTGAGTGAGTCCTGGTGGGGCACTGGCTTCCCCTAGGAGTCATTCAGCATTCTCAGCCTCACTGTCTC
This sequence comes from Equus quagga, assembly GCF_021613505.1. Classification (NCBI taxonomy): domain Eukaryota; kingdom Metazoa; phylum Chordata; class Mammalia; order Perissodactyla; family Equidae; genus Equus; species Equus quagga. The sequence continues at coordinate 2,008,692 of NC_060285.1, read as the reverse complement.
TTTGCTTTGACTAGTGTCTCCCCTGAAAAGGCAGGACCACACCCTGGACCATCACCCCCAACCTCTTCCCTGGAGACTGACCACAACACACACAGCTCCATCCCCACTGGCACTCAAGGTGCCCCATCCGTGAATAAGGGACTGGCTGCCCCACATTGAAGACATAGCCTCCCATGGCTGCCCATGCCCCCAGCAGCTGCTCGACCAGCAGGGAACCCCCAGTGCCTGCTGGAACCAGAGGGGGCGGCTTTCCTCCACACACATTAGCATGACAAACCACTGCCTCTCCTCTTCTCTCATCAGTAGCTTCTGTCAATTTGTGGGAATTTGCCCAAGAAAAATGATTGGAGTGTTTTTTTTTTTTCCCCTCTACTTGCATTTCTTAATCCTAATGCAATAATGAAACAGGTAGCTCACGACAACCGTGGAGTTTTTTCCTTCTCTCGCAATCTAATTTGATTACCCAAATTTGGAGTGTTTCGCAGTGGCGCGGTACTGCGCGCATCACAGAGCGGGACCTCTCCGTTCTCAAGCGCTGGTGGGGACAGTTCCGGGCGGGCTAATGAATCATGCTAATCAGAGAACCATCCTGAAAATTAATACATTCTACTGTAACTATTTAAAGAAAAAATAATTATCGAGACTGCTCTCACTAAATTATCCTGTCTAGAAGTTGTAGAAAGAAAATTCTGTCTGATTCTAAGATGTAATCTAGGTTTTGCAGATTTTTCTTTTCCCGAGTGATGGAAAGATCAGTCCCTGAGTCCCGGGAGGAGAGCGCACCCTTTTCCTGGGTCTCGGGGGATGTGGGCCGGCCTCACCTCGTGGCCCCAGGGCCTTTGCCTCCGAGACCCTGTCCGGGAGCACTGGGTCTTGGGGTGTCTTGACCCCAGGCTGCTCCGGGGACCGTGGGTCTCCCTGCCTGGCTCCCTAGTGAGTGACATTTCTTAGTATGTGGGGCTAAAAGCAGATTCTTGACATCACTGGCTCCCAGAAAGCAATGTGTCCTGACTTTTTATAAAGGAGGGTGTGCCCCAGCTTCATGTTGAGCGCAACGTGAAATGGCTGTGAATTTGGTGCAGGTCCTTCCAGCCCCCTCTGCCTGCGTCCCTCGTGGGACTGGCGCTCACAGAGGCTCTCAGCTGCAAATGCACAGAATGGCTGGTGCCGCGTGGGAGGCTCTGGCTTCTCAGACATGGGGGCCCTTCCTCCACCCGCACCCACCTTCTCCAGGGGAGGGACCCACAGCAGGTGGAAGTCCAGGGACAGGCATGGCTCGCCCAGCCTACCAAGCCAGGTGGCCAGCCCCACCCCTGCCTTCCCTCCTTGCCGGGATCTCAGGGTTTGGGAGCAGCTTAGCTATTCCATCGCTTGGGACACACATCCACCCTCGAAAAGGCCAGCTGGTACCTTAGACCTAGGGCCAGAAAGGTGATGGAGAGTTCTAAGCTCCTGAGGAAAAGGAAATGCAAGCACGTCGTCCACGTGGAGGCGTGATGGTCACGTGAGAATGTGCGGTGTTGCTCAGTCAGTTGGCTGTTTTGTCCAACCAGGCCTGAGTTGACTAAATGCGCTGGCTCTTGATCTTGGAGCCCAGGTCCCCCTTGCACACCCGAGGGGTGGTCCCGGTACCTGGGAGCCTCACAGGAGGTCCGTTGGAAGCACAAGGCCGGGCCCATCACCCCTGATCACCCAGACTCCCCCACAGGCCTGGGTTGCTTCCATCTGAGGGAGGGTCACGGCTCTGTCTCGTAAAGTACCTGTCTGCAGGGTGGTGAGGGCACACAGCCTCGTCCCGGCCTGCCTCCTGCCAGCCTCCCTCTCTCCCTTCTGGTTCAAGCGTCCTGGAGCTGCCTGATGCTTCCCGCCACCACTAGCAGGGTGCTCCATCCCCCTGGGAGCCAGTCCCTCCAGGACAGTGGGACAGGGCATGGGGGTGCTGGCAGGGAATCACTCTGCCTGGTTGATTGTCCTGTTGAGCTGCCGTCCGTCAGAGGGGCAGCCCTCGCCACTAGGAGCTTTTCCTCAGGCACCCCCTGAGCAGGACGGCCTCCACGCTCATCTCTGTTGTCCAGGCTCCTTTGTGAGATGTGGGCACACCCAACGGGCGTCCGGGGTCAGTGGGGGCAGCTGTCCACCCCCCCCCCCCCCCCCCCCCCCCCCCCCGTTCAGCGAATGGCCCTGGGCAGGCAGGCTCCACGACCAGGTGCAACTGAATGTGCTGGAACCCCACAGGGAACCCGCTGTGAATGGGGTCCACGTTCCAGAAAGTGCTGCCTGAGGGTCTGGGCAGCTGCAGTGGGGCCTGGGGCCATGCGTGGCTGAGGGACTCTGAGCCCATGGCCCCTGCTCACCTCCCCACATGGCCCAGAGGAGCATGGTTCACCAGACACATGCCAGCCCCCCAGCTGCACCAGGGCCCTGCTCACTCAGCACACTGTCCCTGCCCCAGTGGCAGCCCCCACTCCGTGGGCCTCTCTGTAGCTCCCTGACGCAGTGCGGCTCCCTCAGTCCTCTGCAATACCCTGGTCCCACAGCAGTGACCACAGGCCCTCCCTGCATTTTCCTGTGCACCCCTCCCTCTGCCTCTGCCTTCAGTGCAGTCTCCTCCTTCTCCCTGTGGCCAATTCATCCTTCAAACCTCGCCTCTTCCAGGAAGCCCTCCTGACTGGCCCAGGGCCTCCTCTGAGCCCCCACTGCCTAGTGGTCAACCTGTAGGCAACACTTTCTGTTGTGTAGCACGTTCTGGGGTGACTGATTCAGAGCTCCTGAGGACAGGCCCGTGGCCTCAAACTGGGTGAGTCCCTGTGCCATTGGGTGAGTTCAGCCTGAGTGAGTGACTGTGGCCTTCTTGGCCCAGGAGACAAGAGTTGACAGGCCGAAGCGCCCACCTCAGCTCAGGGGTCCTGGGGGCCAAGCTCTGCCCACTCCCATCCCACTCGCTTCCCCAAGGGGTTAATCTGGGGCTGGGCCACCCTGCTATCAAGGGGAACATGGGTCCCTCCTGGGCCAGGTCTGAGGGGGTCAGACTCTCTGAGAAGGTTCCAGAAAGCGTGCCAGCAGGGCTTGCCTGTGAGTGACCAAGCTGTGAATCAGAAAGATGGTTTGCGTTCTGAGCCAGCTCGCTGAGCTCTGTGGGCTCGAGCGCCAGGGGCACCCAGAGCAGTTCAGGAGCACAGAGCCAGCTGCCAGGTGCCGCCCACCTCCCGGGGACGCAGCCCCCTCCCAAGAAGTCCCCGAGTGCCAGGCTCCCCAGCCAGGATGGGCACCGTGGCCACCCCAGGACCCTGGCTGCCGAGGCTCCTGCTGGCTTGGGGCTGCCCTCGGAGCCCCTTTCCACGTTTGTCAGCCTGGGCACATCCCTCCTGCTCTGGCCACCTGAGGACCGAATGGAACGGGGTCTGTAGGTCACGTGCTATGTGTCCCTTCTCGTTGGCGTTTATGGCATGACCGTCATACCATCTCAAGTGAGGTTGGGGGAGGATGGGAGATCATAAACCCAGCCAGGGCAGACGGGGACGTGACCCACACATACGTGTCCGAGTGTCAGGCACCATAACCCTGGGAGCAGCGGGGGCAATGGAAGCATTTACAAGAGCACCCGCCCAGGGCGGGGAGCAGAAGCCAAGCAGGGTCAGAGAAGATTCCAGAAGGCTGGGATGGGGAGGGTTCTTGGTTCCCAGCCTTCCTTCTGCTGACCTGATCCTCAGTGTGCCAGGGTGACAGCCTGCTCCCTTCCTCCAGCGCCAATGCAGACCCCTTCAGTCCATTCCTGGTGCCGCAGCACTTAAGCACCCCCCTGACCAGCACTGTCCAGAGGGGGACTGAGGCCCCAAGCGGCCGCTTTAGCTCTTGTCCTGTCCCCACTCAGGATGCTCTCTGTTAGTCCTGAGTCACCTCTCCATTTTCTGACTCAACCCATGCAGTGTCGACTGGACGCCAGACCTCGTGCCCTCCTGTCCAGGGCTGGGCTGAGGTTCAGTGGCTGACAGGTGGACTCAGAGCCGGGAGCTGGACCCGGTGCGGGTGCACGGCCAGCACCTGCCGTGAGACATCTCTGCGTAGCTCTTGCCCCGAGCTTGTCTCTGAGTCCCCTCCCTGCCTCGGCTCCTCTCTGGGCAGCTGCTGACCCTGGCGTCAGGGGTCTCCGGGTTCCTTGGGGGCTCTGTGCTCCTTTTGCCCGTGCCCCCATGCACTCTCCGGGTGCCCCGAGGATCCGCGCCAAGCTCTCCGCTGGGACATCTGGGAGCGCAGCCGCCGGGCACACTCTGGGATCAGGTCGGCGGCTGGGGGCTGTTGGGATTCACGGGCGACGCTGCAATCAGGGACGTCCCTCCTGGTTGTCAGCCCTCATCAGCGCTGGCAGAGGCCGTGCCTGCGGCAAAGATCCAAAGCATATTTTAGGACCCTTGGAGGTGATTTTATTTACCTGGTTCTTAGAAGAGGAGTCAGTCACAGCCTGACACCAGAGGAAGGTTGAGGGAATGAAATTAATTCTACAGACCATGATGAATGTCAGCACGCGGCACCCTCAACTCCAGACCAGACACACGCGGAGCCTTGTAATTAGTGGAAATTAAGTAGAACTCATGAGCGTCTAGAAACTTTATGTGCATAAATACGTTAGAAATACTTGAGGGGGTCTGCAGGTGGCTGTGGGAGAAGTGTGTTCCCAGGCAGGTCAGAATGGAAGCACCTGCATGTCCTTGGGCTGCTGACCGCAGGCCCAGTGGCCTCAGGCAGGAGCCGCCCAGAGCTGGCATCTGGGGCCCCTGGGGGACGGGATGCTGCTATGTCATCTTGTAGCCCAGCACGATGGGAGACCCAGGACCTCAGTCCTCCAGCTGTCCCTCGGATGCTTCCCAGGGCACCTGCTGTGGGGACAGGGAGCACAGGGCCTGGGACAAACCACTGCTCAGGCCTGTGCCCTAGGTGCTGGTGGGGTGGGAGGGCAGCACAGGCCTCATGCCTCCTGGAGTCTCTGTGACCTTGGCCGGGGCCACCCCTCCTTCCGCAACCCTGGGGCATTGCAGGACTGACTGAGCGAGCACGTTCTCCGAGGAGGGGGGAGCCCGTCCTGTCTGTGTGCAGTTCTCAGAACCACAGGCGCTTGTCTGTGCTTAACACTCACTGAATTCCACCTCAGGTCAGAATAAATGTTTGCAGAGATATTTATTCAGACCCAAGGCCATCAGAAAGCTGCCCCCTGACCCTCCCTCCTACTTAATTCACAAGGGCCGAGTGCAGGACGTGACTCAGAGCCGGCGCTCCTGCAAGAAAGATGCCGCTCCAGGGTCTAATCCATCCTGTGAGCAGCCCAGCGGGACGTGTGCTGGACTTGGAAATGCTCAGAGCCTTTGGTCCCCTGACTCTGCTCCCAGGATTTGTCCTGAGAAAGTAATTCACAAGAAGGCACAAGGCATGGTTATCGCAGCACTAAGCTGGAAAGCAGGAACAGTACAAGTGCCCTGTCATCAGGATGGCGCCGTGTCCACAGGGGCCTGGGCTGGGCACGGTGCAGCCTTGGAAAAGTATAAATGGGTGGACATGGAGCCGCATGGACGGCGTCACAGAGCCGCTGATGGAAGAAGCCGTGCAGCAGGAGACCCGGGGGCGACGGCTAGACAAGGGCCTGAGGAGTGCAGGGCCTGATCTGTTCTCGAGGCCTGACCCCGGCTCTCCAGGCTGTGCCTTCTCCTGGCCTCCATCCTGGCCCAGCTCTGGGATATGCTCAGCCATGGCCACTCACCCTTGCTGACCACAGCTTCCCCACTGATGCACCTGGCACAGATGGCCCGGCGAGCATTTCTGCTCTGCAAGGACACCGTAGGGTACCCCCCACACACTGCGAGCCCTTAGATCTTTGGGATGGGGGAGTGAGACATGTGGGACGGTCCCCCCAACCCTCGCCCAAGGAAAGGAGAGGACCGAGCCCGGGCTTGCATCATTGTGGCTGCGCCTGAGCATGCATCACTGTGGCTGGGCCTGGGTGTGCATCACTGTGGCTGGGCCTGCATCACTGTGGCTGGGGCTGGGCCTGCATCACTGTGGCTGTGGCTGTGCCTGCATCACTGTGGCTGGGGCTGTGCCTGCATCACGGTGGCTGGGGCTGGGCCTGCATCACGGTGGCTGGGGCTGGGCGTGCCTCCGAGCCCTGCAATGGAGCCTGGGCCAGGCAGCCCCCTGACAGTCCCCACTGTGACTCTGGCCCCAGTAAGCTCTGCTGTCCTCCCCTTGTGCATCCACAGCCTCCTTCACAGACGTGCATCCCAGCATCCTCACCCCGAGCTGGGAGGCAGAGCACCTGCGTGACCCCAGTCACCCCCATCCATCACAGAGCCAGGGCACCCATTCACCCCCCCACCTGCTCTTGGACAGCAGAGAGGGGCCTGGGGTCACCTGTCCCCCAGGCGTCTGTCCTACTGCAGGGGCCAGGTGCAGTTGCTCACTTTCCTGCAGTAGCCAATGCCCTGGCCGTACCCTAGTCCGTGCAGACAGGGGCCTCTGTAATGAAATTCCTGAGGATTGTCCTTATTAGAGCTTTTGAATTTGAGAAGTTGCCATGGTGACTGTGACCAAAGGGCCCTGTTAGCCGTGTTGGGGGGGATGGATCTGCCCCTGTAGGGGTCACCTCCCTGTCCTGCCGCAGTGGCCCTGGTGCTGGTGGTCAACTGTGGCTGTCCTGCCCCTGCCCGGACTCCAATGCTTGGGGACGCTGTCAGCAGAGAAAACTGAGGCACAGAGAAGGTCAGTGCCTCACCCCAGGCACGGGGTTGGGCTCCAGAACGCCATCCTTGCCTTCTCTCCTGGCAAGTCCCTCGTGCGAGGTGTCTGCTCATCCTCTTGCTGCCTCTGGGGGCCAGTGGGCTGCGCCAGATTCCTGCCCACAGGCCGTGTGGATCACAAAGAGCACTGGGCTCTGGTCAGGCTGAGTACAGCTCAAGTCCCTGCATTGTTATTTCCCTGTTGCGTGACTTTGGTGAATTTCCTAACCTCTCTGAGCTTCTGTGTCCCGTCTGTGTTGTGAAAATAAGACTAATTGATTCCTCATAAGTAATAATCAATAGTCACGAAAATAATAAATGACATGTGGATCCCTGTGAGGACCAGCAGGGCCGTCCCCACAGTCAGCGGGTACCCACAGAGCCGACCTAAGGCCAGCTGGCCCTGTTCGTCCCACCCTGCATGCTCACCTGGTGTATTTGCGCATTGACCTCTCAAATGGACTTTCTGGAGGCAGAGGTGCTTTTGGGTGTGTGAACAACTTGGCTTTCTCCCGAAAATGTGGGAGCCTCCCAGTGATGTTCTGGTTTTATTTGCATTTTCCAAAGCCCAGAACAGCCAACCCATGGGTAGGGTGGGTGGAGATGTGGGGCCCACAAGGGGGGGCCCAGGTGTGCTGGCTCCCTGCACAGATGCTGGCCCTCCACAGCCAGGCAGTGCCTCCCCGTGCCCCAAGCCCCTGCACATCTGTCCCAGCATTCTGGTCACCCGTCCTCCAGGGCGGGGCTCGTCTGATTCCTCTGTGTCCACAGGGCCAGGCTGCCCTGAAGGGCTGGTCTGGGAGGGGTCTCATAGAGGGGACGCCACCCAAGCATCCTCTACACTCCCATCCCACGGGCCTTCCTGCTCGAGCGGGAACCCCTGCCACGAGGGGCCTGGACGTGCCACCCAGTGGAGCAGAAGGATGGGAGCCGTGGCCCTCCTGGGGTCCTCAGGATGTTGGCTGCAGTGGTGGTGTCCCCATGACGTCCTCAGGGCATGTGTCTGCTCTTCACGCGGTAGATCATTCTGGAACCCTTGGAGTGTCCTGCTTACGTTTGACTCCTGTGGGTCAGTATGCATGTGTGTGTACGAGTGTGTATAATCATGTGTGTGTAATTAGTATGTATATGTGCATATTAAGTGTCAGCCGCTGCTTTACCCCTGGGTCACCCAACCCCTCTGTCACCAGCAGCATCCGGGAGAGTTTGGGGGCTTAACTTCTGGGTCAGCCATTGCAGGAGAGAGTCGCCTCCCCACCTCAGATGGACGAGGTCCATTTATGCTTATATCTGAGGATGTGGCCTGGGATTCCTCCTGAAGTCCCACTGGTTTTGTTCTGGATGACTCATTTTTCCAAGCTGTTGAGTAAAGTAAGCAGATTCATGTGTTAATGGAAATGAAGAAACAGTTTATTCCAAAGGGAACCGTGCGATTTATGAGCAGTGAAGGCCCGGCATCGAGTGAGCAGCGCAGTCCCCACAGTCCCCGGCAGATTAGCACCACTTGTCCCTGTCCATCTGTCCAGATTCGAGCCGGCAGCGCGGTTGTGGCCACGGTCGCTGCCCGTGGACATGTGCCATCAGCCAGACTCGGGGTTTCTTCAAGGTCATCCCAGTTGTCCGATTCCTGAGGTCGGGGTTGGGTGGGGGGTTCGGGTGGGGGTGCATGTCCGAGCCCCCACCTCTTTCAGAGGGATTGTGCTGAAGCCTGTTCGTACCGGAACCAAAGAGGAGGCTGCAGCATCGCCTGCTTCTGGGCTGGGGGAGGGGGTCTGGCTGGCTCGGGTTCGCGCCGTCACATATTCTCAGTTCCTAGAATAGAGCTTTCAGATATCACACACGGGCACACACACACATGCATGCGTGAGCACACAGCCACACATGTCTGTACACACACAAACCATGTACACAACATATACATGCAGGCACACACATGTGCACAAGTTGCATGTCCCTGCAATGCTAATGCAACATGTGTGTGCATGCGGTACAACATGTGTACACACAGATCTGCATAGGTACACGCAACACACATGTGTGCACACACAATGCCATGCATGTGCTTGTGTGCCCACATTGTCAGAAATATGACACATGCGTGTGCACACATGTGCATAACACCACACCTGTGCGCACACATATGTATACACATGTGCACATGTGTAAACACATGGGCAGCAGCTCAGCACATGGGACCTTGGACACAGGAGGCTCCCCTGGCCCTGCTGAGCTGGCTGAACTGGGGCCAACCTAGACTCTCACCCCACCTCCTCAGGACCCTCGATCAGCAGGGCTGAGAGGAGTCAAGTCAGGGTGCACAGCCCAGTCCTGGGGGGATTGATAGGCCAGTGCCGTTGGGCGGGTGGAGCTGGCCGCCCCCCAACCCTGCACCCCGACACTGAGTGCAGGAGTGGGGTTGGAGGCCACGCTGGCCTAGCTGGGCCCACACCTGACAGACTGTTTGTATGTTTGTAAGCACCTGTGCAGCACTGTGACCATCTAGCCCAGGTGAGCTGGCTGCCTTCCTGTTTCTGTGCCTCCGTCCCTCCCTCTGTCGTGCCCCTTCCCTCAGGAACCATCGGAGACCCCTGAGTGGTCCCCCCATGGCACTGGGGCTGGGCTGTTGGACAAAAGACCTCTCCACCCCCACAGCAGGCAATGGCAGGGAGGAGCCTGGCTGCTCCTGGAGGAAGGGGGCGCGGGGAGAGAGAGATGGAGGGAAGGAGCGGGCAGAGAGGGAAAGAGGGAATTGGGGAGAGGTGGAGGGAGGGAACCAAAAGGATTTCTAGGGAGAGGCTATGCCCAAGTGGAAGGAAGGGGACCTGGGGGGTGGGGCAAGAGAGCTAGGTGGGGGCAGATCATTCCAGAAGGTCTGAGTCCCCAGGGGCATCAGGAGGGACCCAGGTTAGACTCCTGCTGTAAGAGCAGGTCTGGAGAGGGGCAGGAAGTCAGGCTTGGGAGGGCAGAGCCTCTGGCGCCAGCAGTTTCCCCTTGCCCAAGCATCCTGGGGGCCACAGGGAGTGGAGGTGGTGGTGTGGGGGTCCCACTGGAGGGTGATGCTCACCCAAAGGTGGAGAGAGGAGCCAAGAGAGCGAGACCCACGGGGGCGGCTGCAGGAGTCAAGGCAGCGTTTGTCTGGGGTCTGACATCCCTTCACCTTCAAACCATCAGCCTTCTCACCACTGTCATCACCTGCCTGCCTGCGAAATATCCCAGGCAGGAAGGGAGGGTGGAGCAGGGATTGCACTGGGTGTGATGATGGTGATGGTGATGATGGTGATGATGGTGGCAATGATGATGATGGTGATATAGGTGGTGACGGTGATGATGGTAGAGATGATTGTGTTGGTGATGATGGTGATGATGGTGGCAACGATGATGGTGGCGATACTGATGGTGGTGATAGTGATGGTGGTGACGGTGATGGTGGTGGAGATGACGGGGAGAAGAGAGTCTCAGGAGCAGTTTCAGTTGTGGAGCTGAGCTAGGAGAGAGGAAGCTGAGGCCTAGGACCCTACCCACTAAGGGGAGGGAGGCAGAGATGCATCACAAGGAGGCCGGACCTGAGGGTGGGGTGCATTCTGTAGAAGTTATCTTGAGCAGAGGGCCCTGCCTGCTTGTGAGGGCGTCCAGGGAGCTGTGCAAAGCCGAGCGTGTAGGTCGAGGGCACCTGGGCTTGGCAGGGGTGTGAGTGACAGGCAGCTTCGGCAGACCTTCTGGGTGATGCTGAGGTTTATGATAAACACCAGACACCTGCAGCTGCCTCCCCAGGTGATGGCCGGGGACCGGTAGGACGGTGCTAGACCTCTCTCCCTCCATCAGGAATCCAAGGGGAGAAGAGTATTTTCAGGGCGTCTCTTGGGGGAGATCTGCACCAGGAATCCCGATGAGGGAAGGGTTGGGAACCCATCAAGACCGCTGGTGCCTGAGGATGCTGGATCTGCTCGAGAGCTGGGTGGTGGCATAAAAGACTTTGCAGCCAGGCTCCCGGGCCATGAGGTCTCTGGAACGTGCCTCCAGAAAGTGAGAATCTGGGGTGAGCTGTCTGCAGGCTCAGCGAGGCGTCCTCTGAGCCAGCACCTGTTCATGTCAGTACCGACCCTGCACCTCCCAGGCACCGGTTGAGGTGAAGGAGAAAGAAGTGGCCGACTGGGCCCATGGAGACATGGGCCCAGCTGTGGGCAGGGATCAGTCAGTGCTGGATCAGGTTCCATGCTTTGATGACCTGGGAGGAGCATCTCATGACTGCAGGGGGCTGCAGCGACTTAGGACCCTCTGCACCTGTGCGGCTGAGATGACCGTGGAATCTTTAGATTCTCCCACATCCAGCAGGGGAGACAGTCGCCCCCACTGGAGGGGTCCAAGGGACAGTGGGAAATAAACCGAGGCTGCCCCCCACCCTGTGCTGGTGACACACACCTGTGCCCAGATCCCTGTGTCTCCGCACTGGAACCACAGCAGCACGACCCTGGAGGAGGCTGTCACAGAGCCTGAAGCCTTGGGCTGGGGGTGCGGGAGCCCCCCCGGCTGGCCGTGGGGCAGGCGCCTCCTGGGCTCCCTTCTACGGTCCCGGGCTGGTCGCAGCTGGGCTCCTACAGGCCCCAGGCATGGCCAGGGCTTGCCCAGCGGGGGCTGCATGCTCCACTCGGGAGAGAGGAGGCCCCTCTCCTGAAACCGGCTCTGCCCTCTGTTCCACTGACCAGCTGGCCATGGCCTAGCGACAGCAATGCTCAAACTCAAATCATGTGAAAACTCCTTTTCAGGACAAGCCGCTTCCCTGCGCCCCCCACCATCGACCTAAATTGTTCTTATGATAGCGTTGCCAGAATCTGCGCAAACACCAAGCCGGGAGCCCTCACCAGGCTATAAACTGGAATAAACCGAAACCCACTTACAAATTAAACACAAACAGACCCGAGAAACCACTAACATTTAAATTGGCAGTGTTAAGTTTGCAGGGCAGATGTGTGGGAAGACACCGGCTCCAGCTTAGGGCTCGCTGGAGGGAGATGGACCTGCTGGTCTGCAGAGCGAACATCCTCCCGCATTTAAACTTCTGTTTCCACTTCCTTCCACATTTGATTCTCGGACGTGAGGTTGCCGACGCCCACCCACGCACGGCGAGTTGCATGAGCGTGACCCCGCGCTGCCTCAGATGGGAGGAGCAGTCACCGCGGAGTCGGGGACAGCAGAATCCTGGCACGCTGACTGCCACACTGTTTGCTGATGACCCGCTCCAGGACGGGCATCCGGGGCAGGGGGCGAGCAGTGCGTGTGCGGGTGTGAGTATGGTCCTGGGTCAGCCTGCCCATGTGTGTCACCCACTGTGCCCGAAGCCCCCATGCTGCTGCCGCATGAAATTGCTGCAATGCCTCGTTCACATGGTGCTGGGGGTCCATGTAGGCAAGAAAACAAGGTGTGGAGAATTAGGACTCTGAGCGCTCCCAGGAGGGGATGGCCAGGCTGACTCACTGTCCCCCACCCCCCACCCCTGGCAGCGGCAGGCCCCTAACATTCTCCAGAAAAGGCCCTGGAAGGAGCCACACAGCTCGTGTGGCCGTCATTGTGCTGACGTAATGAAACCACCAGGACGAGGGCACATGATCTCCAGTCTCCACACGCATCCAACCTCTGGACCTCTCAGAGGCAGGACAGCCACAGGGCCCAAAGCCTGGACACGCCACCTCCACGCTGGTCGTTTCCAGTGGAGCCCGCTGGTCTCTGCCTCCCAAGGGGGCTGTGCCCAGGGAGAGCGGCTCTAGCCAGATGGTCCCCAAGTGTGGTCCAGTGGAAAACTGTGCTGGGGGCATGCGAGTGCATCCTTTCTCCTCCCTGGATGAGGACTTTCCCGCCTTACTGAGATAATAAAATGTTCTCAGACGTTTGGCGATGAGAACGTTGCAATTTTTGTCATGGAAACGTCCAACCCAGTGTAGCGGATGAAGGCCCAGTCTCCTTCGAAGCTGAGCCTGACATAGGTGGGGACCCCACCTAGCTGTCCACTGCTGGGAGTCAGGCTGGGGATGGGGAGTGGCAGGAAGAGAGTGTCTGGCTGTTTGTCAAGGTCGCAGCCGCTGCCGCATGGCACTGAGCCCTGCTCCCAGGGGCTGGTGCGCTGACCTTGAGTTTTGGTGAGTCCAGCAGGATCTTGAGCAGCAGACAGTGGCAGGTGTGGAGGGGTGAGGGGGGTGTTCACTGTGCGTGTCCCCCAGGCATGTTCCTGACGCTGGTGAGGACATGTCCCTGGCGGTCTGCTGGGACCCGAGCATGGGCCCCTTGTTGAGGACCCTCCCTCGGGTCCGCCTACCATCCTGGTGGTCTGGCATCATGCAGCCCCCTTGTGGAGGGCTGCCCTGTCCCTCATGCAGATCACTGCCCTGACTGCTTGGGTGTGTCCCCCCCGTCCCCTCTGCCAGCCCTTGTCACCCGTGGCTGCTGTGATCCGACTTCTACTCCAGTCAGTTTGCTCGACGATTTTGGCAAATTGATCTTTCAGCCAACTGACCAGGAGTGTCTGCGTCGTGTCCAGGACCTGCGCCTGGCCAAGCCTCCTTCCCAGCATGTTCTCCCTACGCCCAGGCACACACAGGCCCGGCTCCTGCTCCCCTCCCCAGACCCGGAGCCCTGGCCGCCCCACCCAGCATGCACTGGCCTCGTGGCCTTCAACGTCTTCAGTTCTGTCCTACACGAGTGTCTGGGCAGCAGCAGAGCTTCCTCTGGGCAGCAGGGGCCTCATGTGCACACAGAGGTGTCTCGAGCAGTGAAGCCTGAGCCCCAGACCCCCATGCTCCCTGCCAGAGAGAAGGGGCAGGGGGAGCCCTGCAGGTCTATACCAGCACGAACATGCACGGTGGGCAGCAAGTCACAGAAGTGCACGCTGTGGGTGTGTGTATGCACATGTGTATGGACATGAGTGTGCCTATGTGCCATGAAGACCCTGGCTTGGGGTGGAGGGGTGTGTGCTGGGTCCTGGTGGCATCTCTGAGGACGTGTGCAAGGTGGAGGGAGTGGGGCCTACCCCAAGGCCAGGATGGATGGAGTCCAGGGGCTGCAGTGTCCTGTCAGAGGCTCGGGACTGGTGGAGCTGGTCCATTCGGGGCCCTGAGGTCCGGTCTGGACAAACCTGCTCTTTCCCAGATCCGGGGACAGGTACTGGGGATGCAGTCATGAGCGGGACCCCCTGTTCCTGACCCACCGTGGACCGAGGAGCCTCCCATGGTTGTGGCCTGTGTACTGGCTGCGACCACTGTCCCAGAGCCCAGCTGTCAGCCACCGTCACTCACATTCCCTGGGCACTGCCAGCCCTCAGTGGACGCCCCCGCAGGCCGAGAGCTGCCTGGACGTCGGCATTGTGACATGAGGCATGAAAGACCCCTTTGTCCTGGGGACGTGGTGGCCCAGCACCATGCCTCCACCGCCTGCAGCAGGAAGCGGGCCCGGGCTGAGTGAGCCGAGTTCCGGCTGCAAACAAGAGGCGTTGTGTGCTCAACGCTGCCCGCTGGTGCCCTCGGCTGGGCTGGCACCTGGCACGCCCAGGCCACCACTGGGTGGGGGACAGGGGCAGTGCCCGGTGACTTGGTGTGTCTGCTTGTCAGTGTGTGTACTTGTGAATGCACATGTGTACCTGTCTGTGCGTGTGGGTGCTGTTTGCACACGTGGGTGTATGAGCGTCATTTGCAAGTGTGCATTTGTGTGACTTATACATTCCTGTGCATGTGCACACATGTGTACACGTGTGGCTGCAGCATGGGCAGGACCATCCCCCCAACCTGAGGCCATCAGGACCCCGCCCCTCACGCCTTTCTCCCTCTTTCTGACCCTCGACCCCACTGTGAGGTAGACACATCATTTATTGGTCTCTCTCCTGGTGGCAGAGGGGCCGCGTGCCCCATCTCCCAGATCTCAGAGCTGAGTGTGTGAAGGAGCAGGAAGATGGAGGGGAGGAAGCGACAGCCCCATGTGTGCTTCCAGGAAGGTGAACTGGGTCTGAGTGGAACAGAGGGGGATGTGTGGAGGGCTGGCTCGTCTACCCCGGCGTCCGTCCACCGTCCCCAGCCCGTAGTCCCAGTGACTGTGAGCGCCTGACAGTGAAGGATGCCTGTTTGTGAGCATGCACCAGCCGAGCCTCGTGCTGGGCACTTGCGCCCGCACCTTCCCCTTGGTCCTCCTGGGTTCCATGCTTCCCTGGGAAAACCAAGCCTGTGGGATGAGCACCGCTTGGTTGAGGCCCCGGCTGGCACCCTGTAGTTCAGGATTTGAATCCAGGCCCAGGCCTTTCAGCCAGCTGTGCTCGCTCTGGAGCCTGGCCCCATTGCAGTGTATCCCGCAGACTGGCCAGTGTGGTGCGGGCATCGGGACCCGACCTCTGACGTTGCCCGTGCAGCCTGACTGCCTGTCACTGCTGCCTATTCCCGATGGCTCGGCCCCTCTGTGCAGCCCGGCAGGTGCTGCAGGGCCTCCCAGATCTTGAAACGTCATTTCCCTCCTGCCTGATCGCAGGGAAACCCCTCGCCTGTCCTTCGGGCTCTTTGCTCAGGCATTGCTCATAGGATTCCCAGGCATCAGGGGCGTGCATTTCAATCCTGTAGCTTCCTCACGGGTTAAGGTTTGTACTCATTGGTGCCCAACGAGGTTTTGTGCCATCTTTTACTGTCACCAAAATGATGCATCGGGGACAGTAGGGCGGCTGTGGGGACTTCTGCAGGAATAATGAGCAGACGAGGGAAAGAGGCCCCAGGGAGGCATGCTGGTAAATGCAGCGGGCTCGTCACGCCGCCGGTCCTGGGGGCTGGATGGAAGTGCGGAGGGGGCTCCTCCCAGAGCCAGCGCCCGCCGCGGCTCTTCATCATGGAGACGTTTTCAGGGCAGCCGAGGGGTCCCGTGTCCCCACGCGAGGCAGCGAGCAGAATAGGCGCCTCTCTGTCCCGCATGGGGAGCCGCTCTGACCGGCTGGAGCCTTTCCCACACTGACTTTTCAGTTGAACGAGGGACGTCTCCAAGTCCTGGGGTCTCCCTGGCTGTCTTAGCTGTGGCTTCGGTGACAAAATACCATATCTTCAAGGCTTAAACACAGACGTTTATTTTCGCAGAGTTTTAGAAGCTGGAAGTTGGACATGAAGGTGCCGGGTGATCCGGTTTCCAGGGAGGGATCTCATCCCGGCTGACAGACAGCTGGCTGCCCACTGTGTCCTGGCATGGTGGAAAGAGAGAGAGAGAGCGCTCTCTTATGAGGACACTAATCCTGTCAGATGAGGACCCCACCCCCGTGACCTCATTTAACCTTATTTACTTCTGTAAAGTCTCCACATAGTCACATTGAGGGTTAGGGCTTCATCATATGACTTTGAAGGCACGTGATTCTGTCCGCAGCATGGCCTCGAAAGGAGTTGGTCTCAGGCTCTTGAACAACCCACCTCACTGGCTGTGGATAGAAAGATGCCTGGGTCGAGCCCGGGGTGGCAGCACACTGCACACAGGGCCCGCTGCTGTGCCCATGGCAAGCATAACTAATCAATCCCAGAACTCTTCTGGGCTGTGCTCCCTCCAGTTCTTCAGGTGGCTCATAATGGTTTGTCAGAATTGGCAACGATAAGCCAGTCCCCTGGATGCCATTCTTAGTCTGTTTTCCAAACTGCCTCCCAGGTCCACCCCTTTGTTAAGACTTCCCAAATCCACCTGCTGTGGAATGGTCCCAAGGCCCACACCCTCGCTGGGGTGGGCTCTCTCCCAGGTCCCCTATGGCCCTTTACCCACCACTCTTGCAGAGACAGTCACTACCTGCGGGGCTGGCTGCATCATTGGGGGATCTCATGGAACATGGAAATGCAGGGACCCTTTTAGAAATTATTAAGAATTTCAAGATATGGGAACAGCACAGCATCAGCCAGCACTGGCCCCTCTGAGCACAGAGCTGTGTGTGCTGCCCAGGTGCACACCCATGGAGCCCCCTGCGCCATCCGGTGAATGCCACGTCTGAACACACATGAGCATGCACACACGTGTCTGCAAACCAATTGTTTACATGGTTGGTCCTCTTTCCCCTGCTGCGAGAAATCTCAGTGAAATAAGGATCCTGGGCAGCAACAGTTCTAGGTGAGGAACACTGGGTCCTTTGATTTCTGTAAATAAAGGAAAACATATGAAATGGAAAAGAAAGCCCAGGAGACAGCGGCTGGGGAAGCTGGGGGGCCTCTGAGCCTGTGCCATGTGTGGGGACAGGGGACCCTCCCCGCCCTGCCAGGGTGGTCAGTGAGGCTGCGTCTTAGACGCCAGTTCTCTGCTTCTCGGGGCCCGAGGGGACCAGAACCTCCATTCCTGGGAAGGAGGAGTTCCAGCAGGGATAGCACGGAGTACCCACTCCAGACCACCTGGAGGACAAGCCCCACCCGAAGAGCAAGCAGGTGCTGAGACCTTGGCATGGACGAGAATTGGGAACGGGGGATCCGCACGGCCCTCCAGCTCCAGGGCAGCGTGAGGGTGCGGTTGGTGTCCTTGCATCCCGCGGGCACCTTGTTTTGCTCTGTGAGCGCAGGGCCAATGCGTGAAGATGCGTCTGTTTTCCCATAACCCGGACCCCAGCCTTCACCTCTCCTTTCCCTGTGAGATCCTGGGTTTCCTCTCATCACCACCTGGGCGGCCAGAGTTGGGGGTAGGCCCCGGTGTGTGGGAGCCTGCGTGTCGATAACTTCGCCTGGAGCTAACCTAAGGTCTGGCAGGTCTGGCGTCCCACCTGTATGCCCAAGCTTTCTAACTGCACGCCCTCCTCTGCTGTAGGTCTTGGTTTTGTGAAAGTGTGGCTAACGCAGTCATACGTGTGGTTAGAAGGATGTACACCTCGTCCTAATTCGAAAAATGGCCAGTAGTCCTGAGGTTCCTTTCACGATGCCTACATGAACGCATTCTGTATCTATGTTATTATGAAGTCCTTGCTTCTAGGCTTTTCCATCAGAGAGGACTCTCCAGGCCACTCACCACCTTGAGCCGCAGGATGGGGGTGGGTTCCCCGGGAAGAGAGAAGCACAGCTCTCCTGCCTGGAAGAAGTTGGGTTGGAGTCACCGTGCTATTCAGGGGCTCCCCTGGGGTCTCCCTGCTCCTGTCCCTGCACCTCCCTCCCCTCGGGTGATGACAAGGACGCCAGATCCTTAGTCTTGGGTCCTGACGTCACTGGCACTGGAACCAGGGTCACCCCCAGGGAGGGCTGTGGTCACTGTAAGGTCTGCTATTGCGTCAGCCTGATGGCAGCCTCAGCCTCCCCCTTTCTGTGGCCCTCACTCCCAGCACTGACCCAGGCCGTCCCCACAGCATGTGGGGGGTGTCCTGACCAGGAGCACCCCTCCCCTTGTCCTTTCCTGGCTGTCAAGTGGAGTCCAGACAAAAGAGAGAAGTAAATTGTCCCCTCCGGGAAGGGGCCGTGGCTGCTCCTCGAGATGGTCCCAGTGCCCTCAGTTACTGCTTACTGAGTGGCCAGCAGCAGAGCCAGACTTGGGCAGTGAGCTGTCAGCTAGGAGACCAGGGGGAGGAGCCGACCGGCCAGGCCGCCCTGACTGGCACCAGGTGCTTCCCACTGGGCCGTCCCATCCCTGGTGTCCGGCGCCGAGACCCAGCACAGGGAATCAGGCCACGTCGGGTACCGTCCCCGGTCCCAGGTGAGCAGAGCAGCGACTGACGGGCTCTCCCTTCTCTCCGCAGCACGGATCATCAGAACGAAGCAGTGGTGTGACATGCTTCCTTGTCTGGAGGGGGAAGGCTGTGACTTGTTGATCAACCGGTCAGGCTGGACGTGCACGCAGCCCGGGGGGCGGATAAAGACCACCACGGTACGTATGTGGATCTCTTTGCCTTCCTGTGGGGGCACCGGGAGGGGAGCGGGCCTCAGGTGGATACCAGAGCACACGAGGGGAGGTGGACCCGCAGCGAAGATGGGGATGGCCAGGAGCCAGTCGCTGGCTTCCTCCTGTGGAGAAGCCACCAGTCCTTGCCTCCTCCCCATCCTCCTCTCCACCCTCTGGGACCGAATCCTCTGATGGTGGGTCCCTGGGCTGTCCCCGCCCAATCGGATGGTCACTGAGGTTGCCTGCAGGCTGAGCGGCTGGACAGAACCGCCCTCAAGGCTTGTCAGCCCGTAAGTTAACATCCAGCCGTGGAGGATCCTTGGTGAACAACGTCTTGTTTCTGGGGTGGCTGTGCTCCCAACTCCAGGCTAGAGGAAGGGTAGAGGCTCTGCAGAGGAGCCTCAGAAACCTCCCGTGGGGCGAAGGGGCCTTTAGAGAGGAAGACTGGGTGGGAGGTGGTGGGGGTCTCCTCCTTCCCCAGGCACCACGTGGCTGTTGAGAGCAGAGACCTCAAAGCCCCTGGGCACGTCAGTCCCTCCCAGATCCCACTGAGGGGGCACACTGTGGACACTGGTTCTAGGAGCTGGGCCCGACCTGGTGCCACGCTGCTTGCCCACAGGCCAGAGGCAGAGGGGCGAAGGGGCTCTGGGGCCGACCTCTGAGACCCTTTACTGAAGGTCAGTTCGTCAGGGCACTCGCTGCGATGGTGCCACCTAGGGAGCCGGCGCCGCCCTGCTGCTCGTATGTCCACCAGGGGGACGCCGGCTGCTCCACAGGCTGAGGCCTGCCCTGAGGTGGCCTCCACCTCCTGCCGGCGTGTGAGTCTCCTCCAGGAATTACACAGAGAGGTGGGGCCGTGGCCCCTTGAGACCAGAGGGAAATCTACCCGTGGTCCCCCTGCTCCTGCCTTAGTAGCCTCCGCATGAGAGCTCAGAGGGGCTGTTCCAGCCGTTTTTTTCAGGAGGCCAATCTGATGTCGCTGCTCCAAGGAGAGCCTGAGATGGTTTGGTCCCACCAGGTGGCAGGCACTTGGGCTTTGAGCATGTGGCCTCTCGGGGCAATGACGAGGGTGAGGCTGTAAAGCCGTGAAGCAGGCTGGAGGCTGCGCCATCGGATTTCTCGAAGGCCTCTTGTGCCTGTGGGAATTTGGGCAATTCAGCCTTGACGGCAGCCTCTCCTTCTAAGTCCTGGGCCTGGCCTGGGAGTACCCGCCCCGAGCTCGCTGTCTGTCAGTGCAGAGCGTCAATGGCTGGGCTGGGAGGAGCCATCCTGGGCAGCCCAGTCCTGGCACTGCGCTGTGTGCTTGTCTGAGCAGTTCGCTGTGGTTGTTTACCCACATTCGAGACAGCAGCCAGTGGTCCTGCCCTCACACCTGCGAAGTGGGCTGGGATCTCCCAGCTCCTTACCCGCCACCTGCCTTGCTGCTCCAAGGGGCCGGGCGGGCTTCTGAGGTGTGGCTGCCGCCTCCACGAGCGTCTGAGAGGAGGTGCTGACCTTTCTAGGTCACATCTGTGTGCCATTCTGGAAAGAAGGACACCTGGGGACAAGCAGACCCCTGGGTGGCTGAGGCCACCATCCCTGGATCCTGGGACCCAAGGGTCAGGGTGTGGATGCCCAGCAGGACCCAGGCAGCCCTGTGTGCAGGAGGCTTTCGAATGAGCACCCAGAGGAGGTGAGGCCTGGAGGGCAGGCCCCAGGCCGCCTGCCCACTGAGGTGTCCCTTTGCAGATGCGTCCTGTTTTCAAGCTGGGGGAAGGTTCCGCTCCTAGGAGTCAGTCCAGACAGGCGATGATAGGCCGAGCGCCTGGGAGGCCTCTGTCCCTACAGAGGGACCACCCTGCAGCTCCAGGTACCAGTCTGCCAAGGTGGCCATGCGCCCCGGGGTGTGGCTGGGTCAGGCGGCACTCAAGGCCCCACGTGTGGCAGCTCCTGTCAGTGTTCTCACAGGCGAACGGTGCTTCTCGTCTCATCAAGGCCCCGAGCCCTTCCCAGCTCCCTGTGCTCTGCCCCTGGCCCCTCGGAGGATCTGTGAGGACAGCTGCGTGGAGCAGGGGCACCGAGCACCCCGGCCCACAGCCCCTTGAGCAAGCTCAGTCCCCCTCTCTCTGCGGGCTCTCTTCGGTTCCTTGTCTCACTCAGAGAACTGTGCTGAGACTGGGTCAGTCGCTGCTCTGGTTCGGCCCCACAGGCCTGGGGGCTCACAGTCATCATGCTTTGTAGCCGTGAAAATTATAGCCCAGAGAAGTTGAGCGACTACCGACGGCCTGGTGATCAGGATGCTGTTGGGGAAGGTTTCAATCTGCGGGGTCTGCCCACCTCAGAAGCTGGCCCTGGGTTTGCATGAGCCCCATGCCTCTTCCAGCTCAGAAGGCAGATTCTCTGACCCACCCGCCCCGGAGGGCGCCTGCTGCTGTGGCAGGTGTGCAGGCAGCGTGTCTGCTGGGCTGGGGGCAGCAGGAGAAGCCCGCGGTCCAGGCGCAGGAAGGAAGCCTGCAGCACCCGGGCACGTCAGGGAGGCGGGCTCCCTCTCAGGGTCCTCGGCTCCCCTGCAGGGGACAGTGCTCACATGTGGAGGCATGGCCCTCCCTTCAGGGCAGAGCATGTGCAGGGGGCTCAGCCATCTCACTCCTACCCGCTGGCCATGGTGTCCTATTTCCACCAGGAGATGGGCCTTGGCAGACCCCATTGAGTGGCTGTGTGATGATGCCAGGGGACCCAGTGGGCTCCGTTATCTTCTCAAGCATCTGTATATGGGCCTCTGGTTCTAATAGAACCCCGGCCTGGGGTGACCTGCTTTCACAGCTTCCTTACAAGGTTAGCAGAGCTCTGGACCCAAACACCACATAAGTGGAACCTGTAATCCCTCTTCCAGGATTGTATCGTGATTCTCTTCTGGATGGTCAGTTAGCGCTGTGGGGTTTCACGTCTTACCGTAAATTGGTTTTCTGTGAGGTGGACTTTAAGATACCTGATGATCAGTGGGCCCCATGACTGCCAATTCCATCCCAGCTGCCTGTTCTCAGCCCAGGCACTCTGCAGCCACAGCCACAGCTGGAGGTGGCAGACACCCCGACCCCACCTTGTCACGCCCCACCCCTTCTCCCATGGGCTGCGGCCATTCCCACAAGCTGTCAGCTGCTGGAGGGCAGACTCTGGGCCTTATGGTCCACTCCTCACTCGCCCCGGGCCTGCAGGAATGCATGGATCCACCGATGAGCTGATTAACTGAATCCAGACCCCAGCCATGTGCTGATGTTTGCATTTCCTAGATCACTGCTTTTCAAAGTGCGGGTCATCACCCCATTAGCCCATCGTGAAATTAATCTCGTGGATCATGACCAGCATTTAGAAGGAGGAGGAAGTGAGAGAAGGAGAATATTTGAGTGCATCCGTGTCATGGGGTGACCACGCACGCCCACTGTCACAACGTGAGGTGTGGTCGTGTTTGTAGGCAGCAGAGCAAGGCCGGGAACCCACTGTCCTGAGGGGGATGCGGAGGAGGACCTGGCAGCTGTGGTGGTCTTCCAGCCGCTGCCTTCTCACTCTGTCCTGCTCTGTGGATGTTGGTCTGCACTGGGCAAGGTGACCCGAGTGGACATCACAGGATCTCCCCAAAGCCAGGAGCAGTGTCCTCTCCTTGGCACCCCCACGTGGGTTCTGCTCCCTGGAGCCAGGCTGGAAGCTGATGGTCAGCCCTGCAGCCTCCTGTCCCTCAGCCCTGCCCGGTTCTGCCCCTCGCCGCGACGCTCCTGAGCAGACGGAAGAAGAGGGAAAAGGCTGGGGGTCGGAAGTGGGGAGTCAGGACCCATGCAGCGAGCAGAGCGTCCTCCTGCCGACTGCTGCTTGTCTCCGCAGATGTTAGCCTGCCAGGGCCGCAGACCACACGTGTTACTGGTGTTCCACAATGTTCTGATCTGTGCTCCCTTGGCCACAGTTTTTAATGTTATATATTGCAAGATGCTCGATGGCGAGCTGCTGTACCATCTCCTAAATCAGAATAAAACAGCCCGGTTGAAATCCATTTTTCAAATTGCAATTAAGGACCACGTTTGGATTCTGTATGCGCAAACACCCCGTTGTGGGGTGCGAGGAGCACTTGGTGGGGTATCTGTACAGTTCTGTTCAGGAACTTGGATCTCATGGAGCTCATTCTGCCAGAGCACACTTTCCCGAGTGTGGGGAGATGCCAGGAAGACGCCCAAGCAGCAGCTGCCTCTGATCACGTTTGCGCCTTGACGTCCAAATTCTGCCTCGGCCCAGGCGTCCCAGGAGTGCACCGAGGCGAGGTGTGGATGGCTCCCCTGGGGTCTCTGTTAGACGTGAGGAAGGGGCGCCCTGGTCTGCTTGGTACCCAGCGGCCCAGCCAGCAACCTGCTGGTCAGCGCCTCTTGCTTCTTGCATCTGGCCATAAACGAGCTGCTGACTTGGCCAGGCAGCCCTGCCTGCAGCCTGCCAGCTGGTTCTGGAGATTAGCGCTCCCTGCGGACAGAGCCACATGACGGGAAGGCCCCTGGTGGGTTTCGTGTCCTTGATTCTTCTTGCGTGCTCTTTGTTAACGTCTCCTGAAATGCTGAGTGTCATCCACTATAGCTCTGGTCTAGAATTTAAGAGCCAGCCTGGTACGGAGGATCCCCTGCCCCTTCTGGCTGCACATTCCCACTGACCGAATGGACGGCTGGTCTTGTCCAGGCCACCCATGCAGGCTTAGTGCCCATTCGAGCCAGGAACTCCTGCCCCTCAACTTCCTGCGATCTCAAGGGTTCAGGAGGGGGGCAATCCTGGGACGGCCCTTTTGCAGAAAGCCAGCTTCACCCAGGGCGGCTCTTCATTCTTGGATTCCAAATGTATCACCCAAGGGCCTCGTGTGTCAGGTGTGGCCCCCACTGAGGATCCTTGAGAAAGAGTGGCTGGGGCTTTCTGCTCCAGAAACATGCCCACTGCATGGCTCCAGACATCCACAGTCAGCCAGGGTTCAGGGAGCACTCCCCCAAGCCGGGCAGTCGCCCAGGGCTGGACCAGGAGAAGGAGGAGCATGTGGGGCCCCACACACCGAGCCCCACACACCGGGCCCTCACATTGGTGCTTGTTCTCAAAGGGGAAGTCCATGGGAAACTTAGCAAGTGCTTGCACCAAGATCATAGTCAAAAATGATGGAACACATGTGTTGCCCACTTCTGCCATCTGGAAACTCTTGCAAAGTGACAGGGACACAGAAAGGGGAAATGACACAAATCCACACACACGATAAACAGGAGAGGAGATGACAGCCACGCAATCCCGAAGGGTGGAAGCGGGTGCACTTAGCAGACATGGAAGAGCAGAATCCCGAGAGCAGCTGATTCTGCCCTCCATCCCCGATGCCAGGGGTCGGGATGGCAGGTACCTCTGTGTGTGGAGTGGGGCTGGGCTGGAACAGCGGGGCCGGTGAGAAGGCTGCAGGAGATCCCAGATCCTCCCCACCCTGCCGCTGGGCCGGGCAGCCTCTGCCCTACAAGAGACCGTACCCACTGGAGGCTCATGCCAGAGGGGAAGCACACTCGATGGACTCTGGACCCCATAATGCCAACACCAGGGGTGGAGGGAACATCCTGAAAACCAGGAGATTGAGTGGAAACTGAAGTCCTGAGATGGGAGAACCCTCAGTTCCTGGAGGCCTCGGTCGGGACGCTGGGGCTTCTTTCTGGGACAACTGACTGCACGAGTTTTCTGTGGCTGCGGTGACAAGCGACCACACACCTGGTGGCTTCAGCAACAGAAATTCGTTCTCTCACAGTTCCAGAGCCAGAAATCTGAAATCAAGGTGTGGGCAGGGCCGCGCTCCCTCCAGAGGCTCCAGGGGAGGGATCTTCCTGCCTCTCCCAGCTCCTGGGGCTCCCGGGCTTGTGGTCACATCACTCCAGTCTCTGCCATCACATGGCCATCTACCCTGTGCATGCCAAACCTTCCTCTGCTCCTCTTATAAAGATGCCAGTCATTGCATTTGGGGATAAATCACAGATAATTTCTTCTTGAGATCCTTGGCTAATTACCTCTTAAAAGCCCCAATTTCTAAATAAGGCCACATTGCGAGGTTCTGGATCATGGACAAGAATTTGGGGGGACCCTATCTGACTTACCCACTAACTTAGCGAAAGCCAGAAGCAGAAACCTGGCTGCTGTGCGTTGCGGTCCGGAGGCTTCTGTGAAGCCCACTATCTACCCGTCGGCTCTCGACCGCCACACTCTCCACACGGGTGGAAGGCGGGGGGTCACCAGGGAGGGAGGCAGGAACCAAGTGGAGGGAAAAGGACCTGGGACCTTGGAGGGACGGGGGCACCAGCAGGGGCAGAAGAGAAGGCAGCACAAACAGCCGACAGACACACAAGCACAATGAAGCCAGCACGCAACACGGGGACGTGAGAGTCTGTGCCAGGACCCGGAGGAGGTGGGCAGCTGAGGTGGACACACGTGCTCTGCCCCTTCTCCTGGGAGGGGGCATCCAGCTCCCCTCCACTCACATCCGGCCCTCGTCACTTGCTTGATGAGTAGAATGGTGCAGTGGGGACCTTTGGGGACTTCCAGGAAGCTCTGGAATACTGGCCAGACCCCTGGGCCCATGTAGGAGGTCTAATGGCCCCGAGGCCACTGTGCCGAAGAGCACAGGAGAACCGTGGGCTCCCGGAGGAGGGAGAGGTGCTGGCCAGCCCTCTGCTGTCCTGGTCCCCGCTGACCACGTCATCGCGCCAGGCCCAGGTGTCCCAGGAAGCAAGGCCGAGCTGTCACCCTATGCCCCTGAGTCCCAGGTTTGTGAACAGAGAGACCTTCATGGGCACCGCTTGCTACACAGCAGTAGCTAACTGAAATTAAATGAGCATTAGGAAGACAAAACGCTTTTGGAAATTACGTCTGTGTGTGTAACAGAATTTGTTAAAAATCCAGTAGGGTGTTTGGGGCATAAAGTTAAGGAACTCTCAGAAAGCCAGAGAGTAGAATTTTTTCAAAAGTAGGAAATAGGAAAGGGAAAAATAGACGATCAATTCCAGAGGCCTGAAGAATACAAGATCCAAAAATAGAGATAAGTGAAGGAGAAATTATCAAAGGGATATTTCCTAAAAAAATTCTCAGAACTCAGCGACGTGGACTCCCCTGTGAAAGTGCTCACCTGGGGCCGGAAATGAAGGAAGAAAGCCCATCCTCAGGTGGATCAGCATGAAATTTCAGGCTGTGGGAGATGAAAAAAAATTCTAAAAACTCAGAGGGAAAAAAAATAGGTCACATACAAAGACTCAGACCTCAGAGTACCTCTGACAGCTCAGCCGCATCGCTAAAGCCAGAAAACAGCAGCGCCGGCGCCCAGGGTGTGACCGTCCACTGGAATCCCATGCCAGCGGGACAGGCCATCGGGGTGAAGGGAGAGGGCTGGGCGGGAACTCCGTGACTGTGGGAACCACACCTTCAGGGCAGAGGGACAACATGCTCTCGCACAGGTGTGCCCCCACTCTTGGCTCTGTGCCCTCATCCTCAGGAAGCTCGGACCAGGGGCTCCAGGCAGATGAGGGGCGTCTGGGATGAGGACAGTTCCAGGAAGGTGAGGTTGGAGAGAGCCGTGGACCGCCGTGGGGGGCCCCTCAGCAAGGCCCGCTGCAGGATCTCCACGGAGAGTCTTCTCCAAGGGAGGGGGCAAGGAGAGGATGCTTCCAGAAAGGTTGTGGATAAATTCCAAATACATAGGAAATCTGGGAGTGAAAATACCCTGATGAGTTCCCAGGAAAACAGAAAGGGAAAATCGTCCTAGGATACTCTGTGGAAATTTCCAGAGCTTTGAGCCTGATCCAACGTTCCTTCCACGTGGATTCCTTCCCTGCATACTAATTAAGCCCCTGTTACCTGCGGGTCACTGCAGTTGCCGTTGGGGAGCTCGCCAGCCCTGCCTCCTGGAGCCTCGCATGGTCATCGGGCACAGCTTCCCGGGGAGGGACGGCTGAGCTGAATTGCCCGGGAGATAGTCGGGAGAGCGTGTCCACATGGGCCCTATCCTAGGGGCAGCTCCTGAGAGGCCCTGGCTTCTTACAAGCTCCGGGATCCAGGGCGTCACCAGAGTGAGTGAGGCAGGGCCCGGGGGCTGTATGGAAGATGCTGGAATCCATCCTGAGCACACTGGAGGCCCTGGAGTGACTTGGGGAGTGACAGAGTGAGCTTTGCCTGTGTGAGGCCAGCTCGGGCAGTGGAGTTGAGATCACTCTGCCTGAGCAGGGCTGCAGGTGAGACACCCTGGCCTCAGCAGGAACCGAGGGACCCCTGGGTCTGCAATGTACATGAGGGGACAGGGTGACAGACAGCGTGGTGCAGGGATGGTGGGGAGAGGCGGGTGCCAGGATGGATTCAGGCTTCCCGGCCTGTTCCTCCCGTGGATGCCCGTGGCTGCTTCCCGGCCTGCACTCAGCCAGCCCTGAACCTCTCGGCAGCTGCCATCAGAGGTCAGAGGGAGCCGGGGCTCACTGAGGACACAGGGAGGCCAGCGTGGTGGAGCACCCAGTGTCATGTGGGGCAGTTTGGAGGCCCCCAAGCGGGGACAGTGGTGGCCATGTTCATGGAGGGAGCTGAGGTATAGTCCTCCCCCTGGCAGCTGACCCCACCCACGTGAGTGACAAGGGGAGGATGTGGTGTAGCTGACGTGTGCGGGCCCTACTGTGCACCCTGTGTTTGCCCCCATCTGAATCCCCCCCGGGAGGCCGGAAGTTCACTTCCACCAACAGAGCACAGCCCGGGCTGTGGGGCTCCCCTCCTAGGCCCGAGGACACCCAGAAATTCCCGCAGCCTTTCCGATGCTGATGGCATTGGGCCTATGCACGGCCTAGGGTCACATGCCCCCCCAGTTTCCATCCCCAAGGGGAGTCTTCCCCATTGGTCTTTTGCTGGGAACATTGCCCCTCCCTGCCCAAGGTGGCAAAAGGCTCCTTCACCCTCAAGCCCCCGGATTTTGGGGAACACGGGGTGCAGTTTGTCACTTCTCCTTGACCGGCCTCGCTCTCGTCACAGCTGGAGGCCTTCTCTCCCGTCCACCCTCAGGCCGGCCATCCATCGCACCAGCCAGCATGTTCTGAGCACTCCTCTTTGCCTAGCCCAGGCCAGCCTAGCCCCTGAGCACTGTTCTGAGCCTGAAGGGACACACGTTTAGTCCATTTCCTGAGCCCAGGTCCTCAGGGGTCCATGGAGCTCCTGCAGACAGGGTCAGCCCCCAACTCCAGCCAGGAGCTCCTGCAGACAGGGTCAGCGCCCGACTCTGGCCAGGACCTCCTGCAGACAGGGTCAGCCCCCAGCACCTGCCAGGAGCTCCTGCAGACAGGGTTAGCCCCCGACTCTGGCCAGGAGCTCCTGCAGACAGGGTCAGCCCCCAGCTCCAACCAGGAGCTCCTGCAGACAGGGTCAGCCCAGCACTGACCAGGAGGGCCAGGCCTCCAGGAGGCATTCAGTTGGTCTCCGCTCTTGAATGAACCATCCCAGCGATTAGAAGCGTTTATTAGAGAGCCCAGTCTCAGCTGCCATTGTGCTTCTCAATCTGAAAACCAATAAAAGGAAAATGATTCCGAACCCCCAGGGTGTTGGCCTGGGACTTTATCGACCAGAGGTCACCATTGGCCGCCTTCTGGCGGGTCTTTCCGTGTCTCCTTTGGAGGAGGATGATGACTGTCCCTGAGGATCAGCTGGGGTTTCCATTGTCCTCCTGGGCCCCCACCAGAACCCCCACCTGCCCTGTGCGCTGAGGGCCTTCTTGGCCCGCCCAGCCTCCAGGGGCTGCCCATGTGCCATATCCCCCTCCTGGTGCAGCTGGGGAGGGCTGGGGCTCATCGGCGCCCCAAAGCGCCCATCTCAGCAGAAAAGGCTTCCTCCTGTGAACATGGCCATGGGCTGGCCTCTGCTCCCTGCTTCTCTTGTTTCAGAGAAACACACACAGGGATGCACCCTGGGCGTTTTCTGAGATGGTCCCCCGGTCCAGATGGCACACTGCCTCCTGGGAACACCCTTGGAACAGAGAGATGGTGACAGAGGGCGAATGGGGTTCTGTGTTGATCCCGGTACCTGACAAGCAGATCGGCTATGTCACACCTCACCTCACCCAACCCCCCTGACCGGGGACCAGGGATGCAAGTGAGGGAAGCTTAGCCCCTGGGAAATGGGCCTCCAGGGGTCCACAGCTCTCGACACGATGGTGCCGTCCTCCTCGTCTGCACCAGCCGGGCCAGCAGATTGCAGAGGCTGAAGACGAGGTGCAGAGAGCAAGGCTGGGCTCCAGGGAAGTCATCAGAACTCAAGAAAGGACAAGGGGTGCTGTCGGATAATCCCAAATCCAGTTTGCACAATGTAAGAACCTCTTGCCTTAGACGCAGTGGGTCCCCCAGGAGGGAATTGGTGGACATTCGTGACACTTGTGTCTCCAAGTTATACGTCTCCGCATAAGGAGAGAGCAATGATTTGCCTCTCTTGGACAATCAGGATTTTCACCTGGATTTTCTGTTCGAATCTCATGTGCGGGAGCACGAAGCTGAACCCCTTCTATCCTGAGCCCATGAGGACTGTGCTTCTGGCACCCCCTCAGGGCTCTCCCCTCCTGCGGCCGAGGCCAGCTGGAATCACCGCTAGGAGGCTGCGGAAAGTGGCCCCTTAGGATAAGATCGGAGCTTCCTGTCCTCTACTGAGAGTTCCGGCTGGCGCAGACCAGTGGGAGACTTGGCCCCAGCCACTGTGCGGGGGCTCGGCCTGCTCTTCCCAGGGAGAGTCCTTGAT
Source organism: Equus quagga (assembly GCF_021613505.1). Taxonomy (NCBI): domain Eukaryota; kingdom Metazoa; phylum Chordata; class Mammalia; order Perissodactyla; family Equidae; genus Equus; species Equus quagga. Next base: position 1,979,332 of record NC_060285.1, on the reverse strand, counting down.
GTGAGTCATTCCTCCTGATCACGGTGCCGGGCTCTGCGCTGTGTGTCTGTGCTACGGGGCCACCCCGGCCACTTGAAAGGATGAGGGAGACAGAGGAGGAGCCGGCTGTGCTGTGAGGTCTACGGCTGAGCGGCCCCTCGTGCAGGGCTCAGAGGCTGTCCGTTATCGGGAATTTGCGGGGATGGTGTTTACAGTGGGTCCTGTGGAGCCTGGACGGTGCACAGGGTGTGGCCTGGGTGGCCAGAGGAGAAGGGCCCCTGAGGTCAGGATGAGGTGCAGCAGCAGGACGAGTGAGAGGAGAAGTGCGAGGAGCAGGAGGGAGGAGAACGGAGAGAGAGACGGGGTGGCCCCAGCCTGAGCCAGACCCTCCCGTCTGCCCTCCGAGGAGCGCCTGGCAGTCATCTGGATCCTCCATGATACGACATCTTCCCAAGGGCCAGAGGCTTTGGTGCAGGGGATTCTGGATTATAGTGTCTCGAGAGACGGAGCGGATGGCGGGGACTCACCCAGAAGTCACTGTCCGTGCACAGAACTGCTCCTTTCTTCTGCATGAACAATGAGAAGCACCAAGCCATTACTCTGATCGCCGTCAACAATCCATCCCGTGTTCTCTTGAATGGCTGCTATTCATCACCACAATAATAGTGGACGTTTTAACAGATTCTGTGTGTAAACAGAAACGCGCACGGCCCGCACGGCACCCGCTCGTGTTGTGAGCAGTGACATTCTTCATTTTCTCAGCAGCAATGAGCCCCAAAACAAAAAAATTGGTTTCACCAAGCCCACGTTATTTCCGTTGGCGCTTCTGGCCAATTTCGTAATGGGAGACGTTCCACGCTGGTAGCTATTTACAGTAATTGTGCAGCATTAGTCTCAATTTTCCTGAAAGCAGTTGTTCTTCGAATGGTTTTAAATACATAAATGGTGAATAGTTCAATGGGAGGATGTGTGCCCAGTGGAGAAATCCAGCGGGTAGGGGGCAAGCCCACCACCATGGGGTTGGGGTGTTCTTGCTGCCAGAGATGACCAGCAGCCTGCCAAGAGGACAGGGTCAGGGTCAGGGTCAGGATCATGGTCAGCGTGAGGCCTGGGAAGCTGAACTTTGGCTCCTTGGCCGTATCTTGGGATGCCTCCCCCTCGTCCCTGTAGGGCAGCTGGATCACATGACCAGCACCTCAGTGTTGCGGGATCCCCTCCCTTCCCACCTCTGTTTCTCTGCCCCTGTATCCCTTTTTGGCTGCATGTTGATACTGGGGATGCCGGGACGAAGCACCTACAGCTCTCAGATGTCAGGGAGCCAACGGGCCTCCTCCAGAATCCCAGGAGGGGCTGTTTTTTGGTGCCTGTTGGGCCTGCAAAGATGGTCATTGCTTAGGACAACTCAGAAGTGTTTGCTGAATACATGAATGAAACGCTGACCTCAGGAGGGCGCTGGCCAGATGCCCGTGTGTGTCCCACAGTCAGGGCAAGGCAGGGCAGGGAGGGGCACTTCTGGTCAAAACCATCCTCCGTCCACAGAGGGGGGCCTGGTCTTGTTCCTACGTTTCGGCGGGGGCCACGTTCTCCCCAGGTTCTGACTTGCCGTTGGTTATGACAGTGACTCTGAGCCTGTCATGGGGTAATGCGTGTGCCCTAGTGGAGTCAAACGCTGGAAGACGTGGGAGGGACTCGTGATGCTGTCGCCCGCACGGTGCCTGCATGTGAGGCCTCTACATCTTTCCTGTGTGCTGGGCGAGGTTTCTGGGCACCCCACTCCCTTGGCCTGGATGTCATCTAGAGAAATCCTGCTCACAGTGCAGCCCACAGATATTCTGGAAAATTGCTTCTGAGTCTTGCCCCAGACCCCTGGGTGTCGGTGCCCCTTGTAACTGTCTGGATGAATGGACACTAGTATCACACGCTCCTCGGGCCATGTGGAGACCCAGGTGGAGACCCCCATGAGATCTGGGTTCCAGGGATGCAAGCGGCCCCAGCTGGGCCTGCCTCAGACAGCCCAGGTGTGTGTGTCCCACAGGCGCCCTGCTGGGATGAGCTCCACCTGATGGGCGGAGCTCTGGGATCTGAGAATTTCAAATGGTCCCAAATCTCAGCAATCTGAGGGAGGCTGGGGCTCTGCCTCAGACAGGGGAGGTGCCCCATCGAGGGACCTTCACAAAATAGCCTCGCGGAATGGGATACCCGTTCTAGAGCAAGCAGCCGTGCCAGCCCACCATGCCAGGGATGCAGGCACGCAGCCGCGGGCCATCCAGAGCCTGTCAGCACCCATGCCACATGCCGAGAGCGCTCTTGAAGTATCCGAAGTGAAAGGGGCCCCTGGAATGTGAGCATGGCCCTGCGGTCCTGCAAGCACGAGCCTCTTGCGTTGTCTGCTCAGCAGTGGGCCTCTGATAAGGAGAGATGAGGTTTGAAGCGATCCCAAGTTCCCATTAGAGCTGTCTGGGTGAGTTCCACTTTCTGTTCCAGGTCTCATGAACTTCTTGGGCACAAGGTCCTGGCAGAGGGCTTGGAAGCGTGTTTTTTCCCTGTTGGTCTAATGCGTCCCTATAACCTTCAGATGACCTTGCTTAGTGAGTTATTTTTTCATGAAGGACAAAGGGAACTTTGATGGTTCTTCTCTGTGCTGTGAAAAGTAAGACGGTGTTTGCCCGGTGCCCCTCACCCCCGGCTCTGGTCACGCTGGACCAGCGCCCACGTTGTTGTGTCTGTGCGCTCTGTCCTTCCGGTGTGCCCAGGTGTGACCCGCTGTTCCCGGCCCAGCACTGCTGACCGGCCCCTTCCGGACAGCCCCTGTGTGCCGCAGTGGGGATGAAATACCACATTTGGCTTAGACGTCTGTTAAAGATCAGCCTTTAAAAATGAAATAGAGGGATCCGTGTCTCAGTCCAAATTACTTTAAATGTCACCTCCCCATTAAACCTGAGACATACCAGTGATGCAGGAGCTGGGACGGTGTCTACGCCAGCGTCGTCACTGCCTCGGCTCTGTCACTGGGTCCCCTCCTGTGTCTCCCCCCTGAACCAGAGCATCAATCAGCCTCACCAGGCACCATGCATGAGGGCACCTCCCTGCGCCTCCCAGCGTGCGAGCCCTCTTCTGGGGCTGCCGTCCTTGCACTTTCTGCGTGGGATCGTCCCACAAGGGTGACAGTCCTCACGCACACTTGGCTCGATGACCTTGCGGAAGTCGCTTTAGTCTCTCTGACTAAAGTCTCTCTGAGCCTCAGTTTCCTCATCTGTAGACGGGGTGAGGATGTCCCCAGGCTGACCTTACAGGGTCTTAAGGTGGTGGGAGTCTCTGTGTAGGTAACAGGATTGTTGTTTTCCTTGTGTGGCACCTTCCAGAATATTCTGGAGTGCTCACATTCCCAGTGGCTGCCTCAGGATGAAGCCATACCCTGGGCGCCTTCTGGGGAACCTCTTGTGCGTCTGGTCCCGGGGGCTGTGTAGCTGGAAAGCCCCAGGGCCCCTGGTCGTGATGCTGCGCCTCCCAGTTTTGTTGGGTTTTGGTGGCATCTGGCCTGTGGGGTCATGTTCCCTGCAGCCTCGGCTGTCCATAGGACAGATGGGCATGTGACAGACGAGGCACAGATGAGAGAGAGACTGCAGCTTCCTCTCCCCGCGACCTTGGCCACCCGTGCCGCGAGCAAACAAGCTTCTCCGACATTTGGAGAAGAGAGGAAGAGTCTGGCTCCTGCTGCCAAGCCACAGAGATGTGGCCGTGGCTCTGGATTAACGTGCAGCAAACTCACTGTGCGTGCTGCACAGCCTCTGCCCAGCTCCCCATTCAAGATAATTTTCGGAAATAAGAACAACTGGCAATAGCATCATGATTTAAAGAAAAAGAGGAACGTGGGCTGAGGGTCTGGTGACATCCCCACGGGAGCACATCCAGGGCAAATGGGAGGAGCCTTCCTGAGATGCCCTGTGTTATCCCCTGAGCCTCGCCTCTGATGATGGCCTCCCAGAATGCAGAACAAGCCTGTGACTTCCTCCTGGTGCCCGGGCCTGGCCGTAGGACCTGGAGACTCCTACAGGGTTCAGAGAACCAGCAGGCAGAGCTGGAGACCTGCTCACCAGGAGTTTCCCCATCACGCTGTGAAGACTCGACTCCCAGCAGCGTGGCGAGGAGAAGAGGTGGGCGAGCTCACTGGAAGGGGCAGAGTTAGCGGGAGGAGCGCTCATGTGGGGCGGGAGGAAGCAGGAGTGCCGGGGCACACCGGGCCTGTGCTATCCACTCAGATCTCCTTCTCAAAAGAGCAGAAACTCCCCAGCTTAGGCAGAAAACTTGGCCCTCCAAGTGGGAAAAGAGCCCACTGGGAGCCACCTCCCGCTGGCCGGAAGCCTGTTGGGTGTCTCTGCACATCACGCAGGCCTCCTGGGCCAGCCTGGAGGCGGCAGGGCTTCCCCCACCCTGGGAGCTGAGAGCACGGAGCCTGTTGGCTCATTCCAGGCCGAGATTGGCTTCTGCCTGCTTAAAAGGGAATAAAAAAAGCATCAAAGCTGAAATTCAAACATGAGCCTGTGAAAAAATATACGCACCATCCATGCAAAAGTAGACTTTCTCAAGATTGAACGACAGAGTTGGCTCTGAAAATAGTCCTCTACGGTAAACAGATGAGTCTTCAGGAGAGCCGCTGCTTGTTGATATCACAGAGGTGCAGGAGGCTGTGACTTCTGTGATCCAGGAGCAAGGAACCAAAAGGAAAGAACGCCCAGGAGCGAAGGCAAACATCCAAAGGTTTGCTGTGTGAACTGGGAGATGAACACGAAGATACCCAAAATATTAGAGTGGAATGGAGATGTGTATAAGAAGCTGCAAAGAAAAGAACTGTCACTGCAGAAACCAACACAGGGATGTGGGTCAATCTCCAAACCAAGAGAGAACTCATAAGAGAAAGCTTAGAAATGGAGCCAAAAAGAGAGAAGTTGTAGGTATGGAGGCCAGAGGATAGACGTCTAACCTAAGAAAGTGGACGCTCCTGAGGGGAACCTGACGGCAAGAAGGAAGAATAATCAGATTAGGGTGAAGACAGAGTGTTGGAAAGAAACTTTCTGTAGCTGAAGAAAACCCCGCAAAATAAAACAAAAGCATCCTGGATCTACGCATCCCGTGGCAATGTCTTCAAGTTGAAAGAATAAAAGAAAAGCGTCTAGTCATCCAGCTTATATCAGAGGGAAAAATAAAGACAGAAGGACAAGAATCCACAGAAGCTGCAAGGGCTTGGACGAGCCACCCTCTGAGCTCAGTGACACCTGGAACCAGAAAGTGAGGGAGGATTGTCTCCAGGGATCTGACGGAAAAGTCATTTGACTTATGAATTCAGTCTTAGTTCTAGTTGTGTTGGTTTTGACAAAGGGAATAAACAGGACAGTTTAAATTTGCAAAGCCTTAGAAAGTGTGCCACCCAAATACCTTTCCTGAAAAAGTGAATAAAAGATAAATTCAAGCCAATCAAGAAAGAAATCAAACTCAGGAGCTGATGATTGCAAAGGTCATAATTAAGAAGTCTAATAGTGACTGTTGAATACTACAAAGCCATAGTAATCAAAACAGCATGGTACTAGTACAAAAACAGGCACACAGATCAATGTGTTTTCAGAATTGAAATCACAGAAATAAAACCACACATCTATGGACAGCTAATCTTCGACAAAGGAGCTGAGGACATACAATGGAGAAATGAAAGTCTCTTCAACAAATGGTGCTGGGAAAACTGGACAGCCACATGGAAAAGAATGAAAATCGACCATTCTTTTACACTATTCACAAAAATAAACTCAAGATGGATCAAAGACTTAAAGATAAGACCTGAAACCATAAGGCTTCTAGAAGAAAACATAGGCAGTGCACTCTTTGACGTCAGTATTAAAAGGATCTTTTCAGATACCATGTCTTCTCAGACAAAGGAAACAATAGAAAGAATAAACAAATGGGACTTCATTAGACTAAAGAGCTTCTACAAGGCAAAGGAAAACAGGATTAAAACAAAGAAACAACCCACCAATCGGGAAAAAATATTTGAAAATCATGTATCTGACAAAGGGTTAATCTCCATAATATATAAAGAGCTCACACAACTCAACAACAAAAAGTCAAACAACCTGATCAAAAAATGGGCAGGGGACATGAACAAAAATTTTTCCAAAGAAGATTTACAGATGGCCAATAGGCACATGAAAAGATGTTCATCATCACTGATCATCAGGGAAATGCAAATCAAAACTACACTAAGATATCACCTTACACCCATTAGAATGGCAAAAATAACCAAAACAAAAAGTAACCAATGTTGGAGAGGTTGTGGAGAAAAAGGAAACCTCATACACTGCTGGTGGGAGTGCAAACTGGTGCAGCCACTATGGAAAACAGTATGGAGATTTCTCAAAAAATTAAAAATAGAACTACCATACGACCCAGCTATCCCACTACTGGGTATCTACCCAAAGAACCTGAAATCAGCAATTCCAAGAGTCCCATGCACCTCTATGTTCATTGCAGCATTCTTTACAATAGCCAAGACATGGAAGCAACCTAAGTGCCCATCAACAGATGATTGGCTAAAGAAGATATGGTATATTTATACAATGGAATACTATTCAGCCACATAAAAGAATAAAATCATCCCATTCACAACAACATGGATGGACCTTGAGGGAATTATGTTAAGTGAAATAAGCCAGATAGAGAAGGACAATCTCTGTATGACTCCACTCATATGAGGAAGTTAAACATGTGGACAACGAGAACAGATTAGTGGCTACCAGGGGAAAGGCGGGTTGGGGGTGGGCACAAAGGGTGAAGGGTTGCACCTACAACACGACTGACAAATAATAATGTACAACTGAAATTTCACAAGGTTGGAAACTATCATAATCTAGATAAAAAATATGAAGAAAAATAGTGACTGTTGATACCAATTTAATACATGGAGCAAGAGATGAATCATTCCTGTGACTGTGGTCACAAAATTGAAAACAAAATCCACACTGTGATTTAATATACTCTGCATATCGTGAAAAATAATTGTTGTGCAATAACGAACTGTTCTGTAACCTCCAGTTAAATTAACAAAGGCTTGGGGGCAGCTGCAGACTAGGAGAAGAGTCAATTAATGTCTCTTCATGGAATAGAAGGAACCATAATGACAAGTCATTAGAGAAACAGCGTAATCATTAAGAGCGCATTTGGTTAACATAAAGGCCACCACTAATAGAAACAAGGACATGATTACTTCTAAATGATGGTGGAAGAAAAAGCAAGTGAAACTCCGTGCCGGTGTGTAGAGTAAAGAAATGAATCATGGGGGCCGGCCCCATGGCCGAGTGGTTAAGTTCCTGTGCTCCACTGTGGTGACCCAGGGTTTCACGGGTGTGGATCCTGGGTGCTGACATGGCACCACTCAGGCCATGCTGAGGTGGCGTCCCACATGCCACAACTAGAAGGACCTGCAACTAAGATATACAACTATGTGCAGGGGGGATTTGGGGAGAAAAAAGCAGAAAGAAAAAAAAATGAATCATGAAAGGAGCAGAACTAGAAACCAGCATGGAACGTACTTTTTGTGAGAGAAATTCGGCATCAGTGGTGACAATAAATGTAAACAGGTTAGTCTCCTCTGCTAAAAGGCAAAGATTATAAAATTGGTTTTTACAATAATCAAATATGTGTTGCCTTCTAAGGGCATTTCTACAAAGAAACAATAAGGTTAAAAGCAACAAATAGATAAAGATTCACCAGGCAAATGGAAAGGAAATCAGTGGGTAAGATATATAACATTGGAACAAGCTGACGTCATAGATTGGTCATGTAAGAGGCACATGTGATCATTGACACATATTGATATATTACATCTCAAACTAATGCAAGTGTCCCAGAAACCTTTGTGCACGGATTAGCATAAGTTTCTATGAGGCAAACCCAATTACAAATAAACAAATGATCAGAAACACAATTTTTAGTTGGAAACTTAACTCTTAAATCTAGGGTAAGGTCAAGTAAATAATGACAATAAAAAGATCCAGTGCATAAATGATTTGAATAACAAAATTACCAAGATTGAATTTTCAGTCACATATTGAACATAATAACGTACAGACTGCTTCTAATTGTCTATCACTTATGAAACCATTACGAAAATACCCATAATCCAAGTCGTGAATTAAATCTCACCAAGAGAAGGACTGCACCAGCCTTCTTTTCCAGTCATGATACAATATATTAAAACTATTCCAAAAAATAGTAACAATGGCCCCAGCAACCGGTACCTTCTTATAATTTGTTGGTTAAAGGACGAAATGAAGCATGCAGCCATGCCCATGGGAGGTCACGTGTGGGATCTGAGGTCAGTCTGGGGGGGTCCCATCCTGGGTAGAGCGGCGAGCAGCCTAATTCTGTGGGGCTCAGAGCAAGTCACTCGGCTCCTCTGCCTCAGTTTCCACATCTGTAAAATGGAGAAAACATGATTCCCTGCTTTCTGGGGCCACTGTGAGGGCACAAGGAGTTAGAACAATGACACCCTCAGAGCAGGGCCAGCACAGACTGGAGGATAAAGTTAGTTATTGTCAAATCTCACTGAGAATGTGACGAGAAAAGCGCAGTGTTTTTGCAAATAAAGCAAAAGATGGACTCATGGGTCTGTGCATGTCTTTAAATAACTTTATTTTTAAATCAGAAAGAATGAAAATAACCCAAACTATGGGAAAAGCCACCCTCAAAAAGAGAGGAGAAAGAAATCAGTAAAGATAAAAAAAGGAATATAAATGAATTTTAAAAAGAAAGACACGGCATTGGTCATTGCATCTCTGGCAAAACTATAAAAATGCTTTTTTTAACCTCTGTCATGTCTATATGTTTTTCTTAAGTTAGAAAATAAATCTGAAAGGAAGAAGGGACTATCAGCATGTACTGGGGCCTGGAATTTTTCAAGGGTGCATGCATTGCTAGTGCATTGATCACTAAACTGGAAATTTTGATTAAATGTATGATTTTCTGGGGAAAAAATAACTAAAAGAATAGAAAAATGTTAATATTCTTGAGTAAAAGTTCCAGATGGAGGTGGTTTAACAGGCATCTTTTGAAACATTTCCTGCACAGGTGTCTTGTCCCCGACTCCTGGAAAATTGTCCGATTCATTTTAGGAACTAGTGAAACTGTGATGCCGGAAGTGTCCCGAAAGATAGACAAGGACAGAAGGGAGTCATTTCGTTCCACAAAGACGTGTGAGGCTGCGATATGGGCCAGACACCGGATTCATTCAGTAAAGCACTCTTGAGGCCTTCATGTGTGTGGCATTGTTTGGGGGCTGCGAACACACCTTGGGGGGATCCCTGGCCCATGGAATGTTTTCCGTGACCATGGTCACATGAGGAATATCACGGTACCTACATAAAATAAGTACGTGCTGAATTCTGCAGTCCTTTAAAAGAACAAAAAAAGGCCACCACACAGCAGATTTATATAAGAATTGAAAATAGATTCTAATATTTCAGAATCAGGTAGAATGACAAATCGTCTCAGGAGATCAAATTAAAAATGTGTCCTAATTCAGTGGATGCTGCAAAAGGCACCAGGCACACACTGCATCTCTCCCTCCTAAAAACATCAAAGCAGCAGTGACAGCAGACCCCCAGGTCACCCGGAGGGTAAGCTGGGCCCTCCTGAAGCCTCAGGTCCATCAGAAACCAAGCTGACCCTGCACTTCAGGCCGGCCCAGCCGTGTCCGCACGGGGGCCAGGGCAGGCCTGCAGTCGCCCACGTGACTGGTTACATTTTGGAAGTTCTGGCAAATTCAGTCACATAAATATTTGATCTTGGAAAATAGAAGGATTATCACTTACAGACCAAGTGAACAGGTGCTTCCAAAAACTCTGGAGAATCCACTGAAATGCCCTGAAAACTAGCTAGTTCATTACGTCGGACCAAGGATGCAACTAGAAGCTTCTCTGTATTCAGTGTTAAGGTTTCGTAGATACAAACAAGCTATGGTCTAGACCAGAGATCGCTAACTGTGACCTGCCCACCAAATCCGGCCCCTGCCTATTTTTGTCAATAAAGTTTTATTGGAACACAGCCGTGCTCATTCACTTACATATCGCCTAGGGATGCATGTGTGCTGTAGCGGCAGGGGAGTCGTTGCAAGAGACCTTATGACCTGCAAAGCCGAAAATACACACCACCTAGACTAGATTAAAAAGGTCATCAACCCCACCTGCCAGAGACGGCATTACCAGTCACGGGAACAGAGTGGTCACAGGGAGGTGAAAACCGGGGTTTACAGTCAGCCTTTAGGCGGAGACTTGCCTGATGTTCACAGAGGAGAGGCTGCGGACAAAGCAGGTTACACTCTTACTTCCAGGAAAATATCTTTAGAAAGTGCAATGGTTTAATTAACATAAATAAGTAAAATAAAAGTGAAGAAGAGAAAAGGGAGAGCTCTGTTAATAACAGCAGAAAACATATAAAACAACTCAAAATGACTTCAGTAAGAAATAGTTGGTACCTATACAAAGAAAATGGCAAAGCCTTACCATTCGGAACACTTAAAAAGAATTAAATAAATGAGTAGAAAGAGGCCATAGGCTTCTGTAACCTGAGGGAATGGCTAAATGCTGTGAGGTTGTCTTTTTTTTCAAATTTAATTTTTAGATTTAATGTAATTTCAATCGAATTGCCACTGAATTTTTTCTGAACGTTACAGAATGATGTCACATTTATCTCGGAGTGTGAGTCAGTCCCCGCGTGTAGGAAGGCTTTGGGACAGAGACAGTGGTGTCCACGTCCCTCTGGGTGTGGACGCGGTGTGAGAGGGAAGTGGGCGAGCCGCTCAGCCCCGTGTGTGAGGCCGCCCCCTGGCCTGGGTCTGCCTTCTGCCCGTCGCCCACCTCGTGAGTTCATATGAGGATGGTGTTTGCAAATTAAAACCTGAGAAAATGTTGGCTCTTCTTCCTGTTGTTTTCTGAGCCACTGGACAGGCCTCATGGGCCCGAGTGGAACCCGGGTGTTGACGAGAATGGAGTACAGGCCGCAGCAAGCCGTACGTCCCATGGGGAAGGGATGGGTCCCCAGCTGCAGATGTTGGGAAACTGGCTTCATATTTGCAGGAGAATTCAAGTTGGATCCTTACCTCATACCACAGTCCAGAGTAAATTCCCTAGGGATTCTAGACTAAAGTGTGACAGTGAAACTCGGGGATGGCTAAGAGAAGGTCCCGGGGACACTGGCGTTCAGGCTGAGGAGGGGGCTGCAGCCTGAGAAATCATACGTGATCGTGGCTGACGCTCCCCGACCCTCACTGTACCCCAGGCTGCACAAGTCAACCTGTTTCGGCTGACAGCCACCATGAGCCACAGGCTATTATTTCAGCTTTATGGATGGGGAAACTGAGCCACAGAGAAGCTAAGGAATGTTCCACAGGTCACCCAGTGACCGCGAGGCCCACGCTGGGGCCCCCACTGTGGAGGGGCAGCCCTGGCTTACCTTATTATCCCAGGTTCTTGAGAGTCAAACACACCTTCAGGAAAACAGAGAGGCAGATCTCAAGGTGGGGCATGGAGGGAACGCGCCCAGCGGGAGCCGGTTCCGACCCTGTGATGGAGCAACAGCACCAGATGAAGATGCTACAGCCCAGGGGTGGAGAATTCCTAAAACGTGAAATGAGAGCAGCCAAGGGAGGTTCGGGGAGACAGTCGCCGTCGGGAACCACAGCTGAAACCCCTACACGGTGCTGCCCACTGGGGCTCACTTGTGGTCTCACTTCATTGCATTTTGAGGCCTCTGGAAGGAATGTGAGCTTGCCAGTCTTTCCAGAAAGTGGCTAGGCAATATGCCTCCAGAGAATCAGAAATACATGCTCAAGCCCCCTTTGGTAACAGTCTGGAAGTTGCTCAAAAACTTAAACTTGGAACTCCCCTCTGAGCCTGCACTTCCCCTCCTGGTGGAATCCTGGGTATAGACGCAAGAGAAATGAAAGCGTCTGTCTACTCAAAACCTCACACACGTGTTCAGAGCAGCGTGTGCATAACAGCCTAAAAGTAGAAACAGCCAGGATGTCCGTCTGCTGATGAGTGAAAACCCAAGCTGGACCAGCTGCTACAAACTTGCAATGGAATATTATTCAGCCAAGAAAAGGAATGAAGCTCTAGCAGAGGCTACGACATGGATGATCCTTGAAAGCATCTTTCTACGTGGTGGAAGCCTGACACAAAGGCCACATGTTGTGTGATTCCATGTATGTGAGATGTTCAGAATTGGCAAATCCATAGAGATGGAACATAGAGTAGTGGCTGCCAGGGGCTGGGGGAGGTTACAGGGAGTGATGGGTCTGAGGCTTCTTTTTGGGGAGATGAAAATGCTCTAAATTGACTGTGGTGATGGTTGCATAACTCTGTGAATAGACTAAAAACCAGTGAGCTGACACTATAAAGGGGCGAACTGTGTGGTCTGTGCGCTGTATCTCGCCGAAGCTGTTAGAAACAGACAGACGTGGACACGTTTGAGCCACAAAGGGTTTGTCCAAGAGTTCCCTGCCTGGTCTCAGAACTCCACTGACCAACAGGGCCTGGCGGGGCCACCTCACCTTCTGCCGACATCCCTCGTTGTGAGGACACTGCTCAGAGGCCCAGGCCCAGCTGTGCAGAGCTCACCTCCCCGCCCCCGAGTGGCTATTTGTCCTTGAAAGTGGACACGGGAAGCAGACCAGGGTGGGGTCTGGATGCTGGTTTGTGAGCACGCCGGCCGGCCCTCGTGGCTGTGGATGCCGAGGTGTCAGCGAGAGCGTTTCTGATGCCGCCTTAGAAGAGCCGCCGCCCGCCGCTCTGTCATCTCCAGGTGCCCTTGACAGCATCACCTGTGACCTTGGGACGGCCAGTCTGCTGCGAGCCGTGGCCAGCCGAAGCTGTTGTCCTCTGATGCCGGCTGGGGTCTAGTTGTCAGGCGGACAGTGGGAGCTGCACCGCATCAGTGCGGGTGAGGGCCGGGACTTCAAAGGCCTGCGCTGCCTCGGGAGCTGCAGGACAAAGAGGACAGGGATCCGAGGCCGCAGGGCCCGTGCTTCCCTTGTCAGTACTCCCTTCTGAAAAGCCGCCTGGCAAGCCGGGCCGTTCCAAAGGCAGATGAGGCTGTAGGGGGTGAATGCCAGCCCTTCTGTGGAGAGCTGGAGGTCACCTGGGCAGCTTCGAGGCAGTGAGGGCAGCTTCGAGTCTGCCCCTGAGGTCCTGGGCGGGCTGAACTGGACTAAGGATGGAGCATGAGGGGACCGGGGCTGATCTCAGCCTGGGGGCCACGTCCAGCACAGATGCTTTCCTGGAGGAGCTGAGAGGCACCAGGATGCTGCAGGGGTCCCGGCCTCCCCGGACGGAGGGGAGCTCAGCTTCTTCCCCAATCCTGGACTCAGTGGGCTGAGTCTAGGGCCCCACCTGCACCCACCTGCAGGGTAGACTGCCCAGGAGCACCCTGCACACTCCAGGGGAGGCCACTACTGCCGTGGTCCGAGACCACACAGGGCTCCCAGCACATCTGAGCCCAGAGTCAGGACGACCCTCCAAAGACCCTCCAGGGATGGGGGTGGGAGTTCTCCAGCAGGTACACACACCTCCACATCCACCCACATGCACACATAAACACCCCACGTGCACATGCACACGTCGTCACATTCGCCCATGTGTACACCCCCCTTGTGTACACCCCCCTTGTGTACACACGTGCTCATGTTACACTAACCTTCCTTTTCAGCCTCTGGAGGCTGTTGTCAGTTTCGTGGGAGCCTTCTGTCCCTGGGCACTTAGCCGGGCCCTAGCATCTCTGAGGTCTTTGTAACTCTCTTTTAAAATAGAGTCCTCACTCACCACAGAAAAGCTGGTAAAGGCCCGAGGCAAGCAGCCCCATGGGACCATCGAGTCCACATGGTCCAGATCATCACACTCATGGCCACCTGATGACCACCCTTTGCCATTTGAGGGCAGGGTTGCCATCCCAGGGGCAGCCTGGCACAGCACCTGACCTGCCCCACTCAGAATTCAAGGCTCAGGTGCAATGTCGCCTCAGTGGCTGGAATTCTTTGTCACCACCTCCTCCTTCTGCCAGGGGCTTATGACCCCAGCAGCCTTTGTATTAGGCCCAGATCCTAGTGTTGGTGACCTTGAACCAGGGGCTCTGATAATGCTGGGTCCCCTCCCCCAGGAGGAAACAACGTGGCTTATCCGTGAGAGTGGCAGCTCGATAGAAATAGCAGAGCGTAACCTACTCTGCTCCAGCACCTCTGAGGATCCTTCAAGGACCCAGCCTGGTCCAGAAAAGAAAGCTAGCCTGTTTCACTAACCAGTACGTATATATTCTAACAGCCATCAACTTGCATAAAATAATGAAACTCTAGGCTGGTTCTCTTGGTAAAAACTGAGGGAGGCGCACACCCCTCCCTGCCATGGCCCTGGCCCTGCCACCTCACCCCCTCCCCGAGCTCTCTGCCTCATGGCACAGAAGGGCTGCACAATTAATGCTGGCTCACATTCACCTGATGCCCTGGTTAGAGCAATCTGCTGCCTTCCCCCAGGACACACGCATCCAGGTGCTGCGCCCTGGTGAGCCGGCTGAGCGGCAGGCGTCACAATTGCTGAGACAGGTGAGATGTCTGCAGCACCCCAGTTGCATCCAGAGGGGATAACCCATCTCCCAGTTCTCTGCTCAGGTTCCTGATTAATAAAGAAACCCATGAAGACAGATCTGGGGGGAGGGGCTTGTGGCTCTGTCCTTTGCCCCAGATCTATCCTAATTGTGCGTGCTTTCATCTGCTCCGTCTCGTTCTCCTCTTGTCCTGTCCCCTCCCCGTGCGCAGTCTCTGCCTGCTCCAGGGCGTGCTCGCCAGCCCCCTTCCCTATTCCCCCGCGAGGTTCAATTACTTTGTGATGTATGGCAGCCATCTTGCGCCTGTGGCGAGCAGAGCTGACTCAGCGGACGCGCTGGCTCTGCGGGACCTGCCTCCAGCCCATCCTCGCACCAGCCGAGTCTGTTTTGCAAGTGGGAGTCCGACTAGCGCCCAGACATGCTGATCCTTTAAAATTCTCCGAGCTCCCTTGTGGTCTGGGTTGTTGACTGCCCTCCCACGTTCTCTTTGGTCCTTAATCAGCACAGAGAGAAGTTCCTCCTACGGCCCATCTCCTCCAACCCTGGAGAAGGGAACGGCTTCAGGTGTTTCTTAACAAAGGACCAGACAGTGGCTTGGTGGGCTAGAAAGCCTGGTGGGAGGAGACCCCACCTGTCCGATGCTGAGCAGGGCAAAGAGGACGTGGTCACTCGAGCCCGTGCAAATGATGCTGCAGTGAGGACGCAGGAGCGTGGGCCCTGGGGCCAGACCTGGCTCCTCTCCCTTGGCTGTGTGGTCCCCACCCTGTGCGCTCTGGATAACAGGACACAGCCCTGCCCATCCTTTCTCTCTGCTTGTTAGGAGGGTTGGTGACTTCAAGCTGCTTAGTAAGCAAAAGGGGATGTTCTGCGGCCCCAGGGCGGGGGCAGAGCTGCCCTTGGGCCAGCAGGGCCCTTGGCGCCCTGCTCCTGGCTTCCCCTGAAGATGGGCCCTGCTGCCTCCCCCCCAAGCTCTTCTTAGAGTGTGGTGGCCTGGCGCTTTAATGATTGGCTCCGTGAAGCTCCAGTGGGACAGATTCCTCAGAGAGTGGACTGGCCCACGTGTGTCACCTGTCCGCATGACAGGTCTGGAGGCCAGGAGTCCGAAGTCAAGGCGTGAGCAGGGCTGTGCTCCCTCTGAAGGCTCCAGGGGAGGGTCCCTCCTCGTCTCGTGCAGCTCTGGTGCCTCAACTGCTCCTTGGCTTGTAGTCGCACCTCTCTGATCTCCGCCTCCATTGTCTCGTGGTCTCCTCTGTATGTCTTCTCTGCGTGTCTGTGTCCAAATGTCCCTCTCCTTGTAAGGACACCAGTCATAATGGATCAAGACTCACCTACTCCAGTGTGGCCTCATCTGAACTTGATCGCATCTGCAAAAACCCTATTTCCAAACCAGGTCACATTCACAGGTACAGGCAGTGTTAGGACATCAACATGTCGTTTTGGAGAACACGGTCGAACCCACATGGGAACTGGGTGGAAAACAGTGCAGTCTCTGCCTCCCGGAGCTCACACGGTGGCGAGGACCTCGTTCCCGCCCAGCCACAGCGCTGTGAGCGGACCCCAAGGGGAGCTGGCTGCTCATGGGGCGTCCAAGGAGGTGACATCTTTGATATGATGTATGTACAGGGAGCTCCTCTCCCCTGAAAGACAAGAACCCTGCCTGGATTCCTTTTGCCCCCCTGATCAGCAAGGTGCTTGTGTGTAGAAGATCAATAAGCGTTTGATGGATGAACGAATGATTCCCTGGGCACACGTGTCAGCCAACATCACCGCCTTCCTCCAGTCTCGGAAAACTTCTCACTGTGGCTTTGTGTCCCCAGGCAGTGTCTTGCTTGAATGACCACACTCAATTTTGATGAGTTTAGGTGATTTTACTTACTTGCTAATTATTCTGAATCGTAGAGTTGGCATTGGCCGTAGGGGGACGTCTGAATTGTACGTGCCAAGTGCGCTTCCTTCTCCGAGGCAGAATCGTCCTCGAACTTCCCCGCTGGTACGGCAGCGGCATTGGGTCTGGCTCAGTTCCCACACTCGCCTCCTAGGTTCCTCGGCCCCTGGGAAGGGGCTGGCCCTGCAGCCCAGGGTGGCGCCATGCGACCTTAAACCCTAAGGCTCTTGGATCGGGTCGGGAGACAGAGGGGAGCCCCATGCCCTGTGTTTCAGGCCCCACTCCTTGGCGGGGAGAGGTTGTGGCTTTCCTGTTTTAGGGTGGGGTCCACCTATTTCAGTTCCCGCTGGCCGACCCAGGGGCCGAGTCGCCTCCCACACAGGAGAGGTTGGCAGAGTCCAGTGAGTGCAGCCAGGCGGGTGCCGGGAGCAGGGCGGCCTGGCGGCGTCTGGACCTGGGGGCATCCCCGAGCGAGGAGGAGCTGGTCCAGGGGCCAGAGTGGGCCTGAGTCCCGGCTGTGGTCCAGGGCCCCCCGCCCTGGCTTCCCTCAGCCCTGGGCCTTGGGCAGACACGCTCCGGACACAGTCGCTCTGCAGGGACGCCCTCCTTGTCAGAGGGCGGCAGCTTCACTGTCTGCTCTCCACACAACGTGAGTCTGAGTGTCTATGAAGCACTTTACAGACATACAGCTTCTACTCCATTCCCTGGAGCAGGAAGCGGGTTCTGGCTCGTCTCAGGACGATCAGCAAGGGGCTCTGTGGCTGGAGTCTGGGACTGCAGACCCTGCTCTTTGATGGAGTGGCTTGTCACCAGGAGAGCGCCTTTGTGATGTCCAGTGGCCTGTGTGGTCATTCATCCTGACCACGAGGACACAGGCCATCCATGGATGTGCATTGTGTGTTTCAGATGGATACACCTGTGTGCTGGCGCTGGCAGAAATAACCTGAGCTCCCAGAATTAACTCCATTTTCCATCTCAGCAAAGGATGGTTGGTTTGGGGCAACAGTGGTGCCTGTGTTCAGATGCCCCTGTGCTGGGTGATTATGGGATTTCTGTGGATTGTGGTCCCCAGAGCGTGTCCTCGGCAGGAAGCCCCATCTGGGGGGAGCCCCAGGAGGCGCCAGGCAAGGGCCCAGCAATGGCATCAATATGGCCCATCTGCCCACAGGCCCTGGCATTGTGTCGGAGGCGCCCCTTCCTCACTGTGCCCTGGGGAGGCGAGGTCCAGGGAGGACCCCCTCAGTTACCTCTCCGCTCACCAAAGGGAGGAGTGTGCGTTGGGGGACCAGAGCCCATGCCCGGGAGCTGGAGCTACCTGGCGCCTGGGATGGGCCACTCGTTCCCACCTTGAAACTGCCCCTGGAGCTGCCCTCACCCACCCCGGATTTGGAAAGAGGAGGTGTGAGCGGCTTGCACACACGGCGGCCGGGGGGCAGGCAGGAGCCCCCTTTTGTTGCAGGCTCCTCACCTCCTGCTGTAGGGACCCTAACATGTCAGTCCTTCTCTTTTTCCACATTGGAGACACCTGTGTGCTGCTGGCTCTGTGTCAGATCTGCTCCAACGGTTTATAAACACGAACTCGGGAGACAGGCACATGTTTACACATGGGGAAACCGAGGCACACGATGGCAAAGTAACCTGAGATGTCCAGATCATAAGAGACAGAGCAGCGTTGGGACCCAGGATATGTGTTCTAACCTGATGCTAAGAGACCTGGGGAAAAGGATGGTCTAGCCTTGGCCCAGGGCCCCTGGGGTGGCAGTGTGGTCCGGCCTTATTCCAGGGCAGGAGCAGGAGGGGCCGCAGCGCCTGTCATCAGGGGACTGGGAAGGCCACCTGCTCCCTAGGTCCACGCCCCTGGGTTCCGAGAAGGCCGTCCTCACAGCACGGCCCATGATCATGGTGCCACCCTGCCCGGCCCCCAGGCCACCCCAGGCCAATTAGCAGCCTGACAGGTATTGGAGCCCCGACTCCTCTCTAGGCCATAGGCAGGGACCGCACTTCTGTCAGGACCCACCCCAGCACCCTGCAGAGTGGGCTTCATGGGGCTGGAGCCTGGGAAGCTGAGTCTCGGGCCGGAAGGACAGACGGGCGGGGAGTGGCCTGATGAGCAGACACCACCAGGGACACATCACAGGTGTCACTCGACCACACCTTGCCTGGCCAGACGCCGCTGTGCTGCACAGATGTTGGAACAGAGGGGGCCACGGGACGGGGGGCTTCCAGAGAAGCCTACCTGCAGGGTTGCCAGGCAGAGCAAGCCTTAGGCTACGTCTTAACGAGTAATTAAGACACAGCAGTGCACTGCGGCCATCCAGCCGGTCTTGTGCCTTTGGTTTGGGAAGATGGTAGGGTTCGGGGTTCCTTGTGTGTGAACTGGCTGTGTAATGTCAGGAATAGTCCCAGAAAAGAGATCATGCAGGTGGCTGGACGTGGATGGTGTGCGGAGCCTTCCAGAAGCTTCTTCCCTGGGCATGTTTTTGTCTTTTCCATGGTAACAGCTTTGATCGCCCCAAGTCTGGCAGTTTCCGCATTTCTGCTGTTTATTAGGACCTTTGTTCTGGGCTTTCAGTCCGGAGCAGTGCTCCTCGCTAGAGAAACTCATCCTGACCCTAATGTCGGATGGAAACTTTTAACAAGGAAGAGGAATCCGCCCTCGCTGGGCTCACAGAGGCTGGGAGGTTTCTTTTGTGTTTCAAATGATGCTTTATAGCGTCAAGTGCTGGGAAAATCCTGGTCCTCACCACTGAGAACACTGGCTTGCCTCAGTCGGGGAGTGACCCCCTGACAGCCATGCTGGGCGTGTCCACAGCTCCCTCCTCTCAGGTAAGCTAGACGCAGCATTGTGTGCCAGCGCTCTCCTGCCTGTCTGAAAGGATGCATGGGCTGAGCCAACAGTGACCTCAGGTGACAGGGGCGGTGCTGACCACTCTTCTGTTGGTTGGTTGTGTGACCAACTTGCAGGACGAGGTGACAATGGGGCCAGCTCTGACCAGCTCGGGGCCTGGGTCCAGGAGTAACAGTCGCAGAGCCCAGAGGATGCAGCCCCATGGCTTGGGGTTTCAGGCAGCCGAGCGTGGAGCTCAAGCTGCTCGGTGCAGCTGCTGCTCCAAGCCCTAGGAGCACAGCAAGCGCTCACACCGAGGCTGCGACCCCAGGATGCTCCTGGTCTCAGCAGGTTTCCTGGCCAGAGCACTGAGGTACGGCCTGGTGCAGCTTCCAGAAAGCCCCACAGAGAAGAGAATGGAGCTCCCCAGTGACAAACGCGAGTGCACTGGGGCACAGCTGTCACCTGGGACCGTCCACTTTGCCCCCCTGGGCCTCCGTCCCCATCGGCATAGTGGGTTCTAAAACCACATGGTCAAACGGGGTCACAGCGATGCCACACCGAGCAGTGGTCTGTAGGCTTGGAGGGCAGAGGGGTGCTGCCCGGTTACGTGAGCAACTACATGGTGCTGTGTGGAGAGATGACCCATGGCCCTGAGGGAGCCCACGGGGATTTCGGGAGACCCCCAGTGCTGTGACGGGTCTGGCCCTAAGAAAGGTGTGAGCCGAGTGAGCAGGTGCCTGCCTGGGAGGTCAGCACCAGGGGCCAGGACCAGGGTGGGTGCAGAACCCTCAAAGGAGCTGGGGCCCAGGATGAGCTTTTCGATCAAGCTCAGCTCGCGGGCAGCGTCTCAGAGGTGCTGGTGGGACTCTCCTGGGGCAGGTGGGTGTTGAGGAGAATCCTCCTGGAGCCGATGGGGCAGGGAAACCACCAACAGGTGAGCCTTCACTAGGCAGGTGGAGGAAGTGACCGGAAGAATGCCACATGCTGACCCAGGGGCCGTGTCCTGGGCCCTCAGGTGCACAGATGAGTGGGGGAACCCCAGGGTGGACATCCTCTTAGAGGGCTATTGGCAAGGGACTCGTGGCTCAGCCCAGCTTGAAGCCAAATGGCCCTCATGGTCCCGCCAAGCCCAGAGGTCATAGGTCACTAACTCAGGTTGCCCCTGAGCAGGTGGGAGCTCCAAAGGTGAGGTGCCAGCTCGGGTCTGACTCACTTCTGGGTTGTCGTTGCTGGAGCTCAGCTGTGGGGTCCCCAAGTGAGGGGCAGCATGTGAGGTTCCGAGATGGGCCTCGACCATGAGATTCCCGAGCTGGAAACAGTTCTCATGTCTCCGGGGCAGAAGGCTCCGCTGGTTTCTGCCAAAGCCGGTGTGGCCTGTCCCTCTGGGCCCCACTGGATCCTGTAGCCATTGTTGTAACTGGCTTTCTGGGCTGCAAACTGGACTTCCAGGGCTCACTTCCCATCACAAGGCCTGGGGACAAGCTGGCAGCCACTGTCCAGATGTTGGATGGGTCATTGTCCTGTCCGAGCACAGCCTGTGTGACGTCAGGCTGCCCATCTGCTCCTGGTGGTCAGGCGGATGCTGGGGAAGCTGAGCCCAGCTCTGACATCAGAGGCCTCAGAGACTGTCTGAGCCCAAGCCTGGCTGGTCCCTCTCCACGGGCTCCGGGTCCCCTGCCCTCCCACTCTCAGCCTGAGCCTCTAGGGGGGAGGAGGGAGAAATGCCAGACACAGAAGGAAGGGAGCTGGGCCCGTCTCTGTGGCTGTCCAGACACACTGGGCTGAGGGCTCCTCTCGCAGTCTGGGGTGGCTCTTTGGAGGGGAGGCCTGGCCTGAGCAGACAGACGCCTGGGGACACTCCAGCTCCGTGCTTGTTGTCCGTCTTTCTCCGTCCATCCAGGGGCAGGAAGCACATGGCCGGGGTGTGTGGAGAAAAATGGGCAGCTGAGGACTAGGGATCCTACTGGGACAGGATGGAAACCACAACTGGGCTTGGCTGGTGAGAAACCAGTTGATGCTGGTGGGTCCCCTGATGTCGGCAAAAACAGACAGACATGTGGGGACGCAGGAGAGGCTTTAGGATACAAACTGTTGAGGGCGGGGACCGAGACAGCCTATGACACTTGGAGTCTCAGAGGCTTAGAGCCTGGAGAGCAGGTCAGGGCCACCCCCAAGTCCTTGTCCCTAGCACCCTTGGGCTGCCCGCTGCACCCAGGGCCAACAGTGATCACAGCACCCTTGGCTCTGAGCCTATAAAGGGCCTCAGAATCCTTCTTAATGCCACAGCCACAACAGGCTGGAGAGGTTGGCCTGTTGGCTATCCCGGATCTTCATCCAGTCGCCCCATCTTACAGAGGACGTGAGGCTGAGTTTCAGAGGAGACCAGGCTTCACACGGTGCCACCTGGATGGCTGTGCAGGCCTGCGTTCCAGAGGGCCCCGTGCTTGGTTTCAGGCTCTGCTGTGGTGGTTCTGAAATGGTCCCTGCGTTTTCGTTCCACATTGAGCCCCATAATTTACATGTCAGCCTCCAGCAGACCCTTCAGAGATGCTGAGCATGGGCCATACCAGGCCAGGGTCCAGAACTGGCGTCGTCCTGGGGGTCTCAGGAGGCTCTGAGATGCCTCCAGGGGGCTGCACGTAGAGGTGGGTGAAGGTTGCATCCCTCTGTGTCCGAGTCGGATGGAAAATGCAAGACGTGCCCTGGGAGAGCCCTGAGCCTCGGCGTGTTCATGCACAGCCGGGAGAGTGAAGCCTCGCTGGGCAAGTCAGATGCAGCCTCGCCCTCTGGAAGGGAGCTGGCCCTCGCTGTCCCCAGGCTCTCTGCGATGAAGACACCCTCCTGGGACACTCTCTCCAGGAGCCGCCTCCTTCTGCAACCCCCATGCACACATAGACCTTTGGGATGATCCCCCCTGGTCCCCAGGCCCTGCTGGTACGGGGAGGCAGCATGTGCTGGGAGCAGGGCTGGCGTGATTCATCGTGGTGCAGACCCATGGGCCTGTCACAGCGTCCGTGCCAGACGCGGGGGCTGTCCCCTCTGTCTGGGGAGTAATTTAGTTTCACTACAGGTTTTCTGAATTCCTGGATTATTCAGAGCCTGATTGGTAATTGAAATATCTGTGAGCTTTGGGAAGTGCCAGAGGCCAGCGGCAGCGTTATCTGAAATCCATGGTTAACCAGTGAGTGTCAGAGACTTCCAGGAGGAAGCAGTCCCCAGCTCATGGCTGGCATGACATCATGTCAACCACAGTTGGCAGAGATCGGGACTGGCCAGACTCCCGGAGGCAGCTGGGTGCTGCGGGATTCGCTGGGAAGGCCTGGTTCCCCAGACCACTGCCCGCCCTCTGGATCCCAGGCAGTGCCCAGGCCACGCTGCCCACTTCTGCAAATACCCTTGCATCTCTCGGTATCAGCTAAGATACACACCCCACTTCTCTTGGCTCTCATGTCACCCCTGCTGGCTGGGCGTCCCCTGCCATTGTCCCTGGGATCCAACCCATCCAGTAGCTGCTCTGCCCCAGTGACCTCCGGGCACTCCATTCTGGGCCCCAGGAGCTGTGCGAATGCCCCGCTCTCATCTGTGCCTGGGGCTACGCCTGAACGTCAGGGGAGAACAAGTCTGTGAAGCCCCCAGAATTGTTGGCTGCTGTCGCTGGCTGCCTGCCGGATCCCAGCATGGAGTGTCATCCTCTCCTTCTCCTAGAGGCAAGCGTACGGGATTCCTACTTTGTCATCCAGGGTGGGGTGCCTCAAGGTCATGTAGCAGCCTGGATGGAGTCTCGGGCCCTCCAGCTTGCTCGTCCACAGGGAGGAGCAGACTCCCTGGAGTTGGGTGACCCTGATGTCAAGGCCAGCACAGTGGGCCTGCGCACACGGGACCTGGAAAGGGGCAACTGGGACGAAATGTGTACACGGGCCTCCCTGCCCTGTGGGGCGGCCCCAGCACCTGGCTATCATCCTCAAGGCCAAGACTTTCCACCCCCACGGTGACCCTGCCCAGGGACGTGCCCACTTTCCAGACAGGGAGACCGAGTCCCAGGTCCTGTCCTCGCAGTGCTGGATTGGATTCTGGGCTGAGGCCATCCTGTTCTCCAATGAGGCCCACTCTGCTGAGCCTGCCCCAGGGGTCCTGAGTGCCGGCCGAGCACACGGGCTCTGTGCATAGGGGAGCCTGGAGCAATTCCTGCAGGACGTGCCCTCCATCTCCCTCCCAGAGCTCAAACCTTTCCCAGGGCAAAGAAGGTGCAGGAAGGTTCTGGAAGGGCTGCTAGTGAAGCAGACGCAGCCTCCAGGCATAGGGAATTCTGAAGTAACAAGAACACCGCTACTGGGACAGCGTTTTCTCTTAGTTGTCCCAAGTGAGCCCCCTTGGCCACGCGCTGCCCACTTGGGATCAAAAGAGATGGAGGAAGAATCCAGCTGGGCCAGGGAAGTTCTGGCACACAGCCAGTCAGCTGTTTGGTCTCGTCAAGGCTGGGCGCTGGTTTCCACTGAGGACTGGGGGAGGTGGCCGCCTGGACCCCAGGGCCACAGCCGCCTGCCCCAGCTACGGGTGACAGTCTCACCAGCCCCATCTTGGCCATCTTACAGTCCCAGGAGGGGAGAGTCAGGGCTTCTGTTTCACAGACAAGCAATCAGATCCAAGAGGGGAGTGAGGTCTCTCGGGTCACACTCCCAGGGAAGGTGGGCAGAGCTCACACCACAGCCAGGCTGCCCTCTGAAGCCCACTGCACTACCCTTCTGCCACACAGGGTCTCCCGTCGGCCCACCCCTGCATGCATGTCTGTGCGCTGAGCGAGGCTCCCGGTGCACACTCCTATGGTTCTGCTCTGCTCAAGGGGGCGGCCGGAGGGGCCGTTTTCTGAAATGCAAGGAACAAATAACTGCTCCTGGTATCGGGTCACTAGCCGAGGACCCAGGTGACATGGGGACTGATGCGGCAGCCTTGGGAAGGTTGCTGGAGCCACGTTGTCATGGAGCTCCCGCGGGACATGAGCGCTGGGCACGGGGTGTTCCAACAGCCCACACAAACCTTCTGGCCACACTGCCGTCCTGTGGGGGCCGCACCCTCTGGGGTTGTGGTGAGGGCCATGGGGACCCTGAGCCAAGCAGGAGATGAATTGGGACGGGGACTCCTGACGCAAGGTCTCAACCCCGTGTCCTGGAGAGTGACCATCCCCCACAAGTGTTGGAAACGAGAGATTCCGGTGTCCCTGGAAAGAGCGGGTCCTCCTCCAGCTCCCGAGAACCATCTGGGCATTTCTGAGGATCTGCTGGCTCACGGCTGTTGGAAGGTCCGCATTGAAGTTGGCCATGGCCCCCCGCCGGGTGGATTGCATGGTTGCATGGTAATCAGCAACTGATAAGGGAGTCAAGAACTGTGAAGATCTAATCCAGTGTGAGGCCTTCTGGGTGGGACCGAAGTGTGCTGGGGGCCCAGGCCTGCGTCAGGACACCCCACCCCTCTCTGCATGGGGCTGGTGTCCTTCTCTCCCCCAGGGGTCCCCAGGGCCCTGGATGGGAGATGGAATCGATACCTGTTCTGGTCCCAGTACATTCCAGATGAACCTAGAGCCAAATGTTAGAAGTGTTAAAAATTACAGCTGTAAGAAATTACAACGTGCATAGCAGTGTGCATTGCTTTAAGCCCCAGTGCGAATCCACGTGAGAAATGATCACTGCTTACTCCATGAAAGTGAAAACTTTAGTATACCTGGTATAATATAAACAAAAGCAGATGGAGAAGCTGGAAGATAAGCCTGCGGTGAGTGTGCTGAGGGCATGCTCCTCGGCGTACCTGGAGGCACAGGTGCACATGTTCCCGCTCAGGTGGAAGAACAGACAACCAGATGCACCAGCACAGACAGGAGCCACTTACGAATGGCCGGAAGACACACCTGGAAAACTGCTCTCGTTCTCTAGTCATTGAAAAGAGCAAAGATGGAGCCACAACAAAACACTGTGTTTCTCCTGTCAAATTAACGAAGTTTTGAAATTGCTTTAGTCCAACCGGCTGACTGTGAGGACAGCACCTGCTGGGGTGCAGAAGGCAATTAGACCGCAATGGGTCCATGTGAGTCCGTTCGACGAGCCCTGGGGCTCTCATGAACTCGTCTGTGCTCCAGGAGTTTCTTGTCAACACAGAGAGCTCTGCTGGCGTGCTCCTGCGGCAGTTCATGCTGGACCCCAGCGCTTGTTGATACATATGCGCTGTTAAAAGTGGAAGGAGAGGGGCCGGCCTGGTGGTGTAGTGGTTAAGTTTGCACGCTCTGCTTTGGCAGCCCAGGATTCACAGGTTCAGATCCTCGGGGTGGACCTACACACTGCTCATCAAGCCACACTGTGGCAGCATCCCACATATAAAATAGAGGAAGATGGGCACAGATGTTAGTTCAGGTCCAATCTTCCTCAGCAAAAAGAGGAGGATTGGAGGTAGATGTTAGCTCAGGGCTAATCTTCCTCAAAAAAAATTATAATTAAAAAAAGATGAAAGGAGATACACTATGTTCCAAATGTTTACCTTTAGATATGGAAATGTGGGTGGATTTTTGTTGTCTTTTATCTTATACTCCTAAATTTCCCCTTTTATCTACGAATAAGAGTCTATGCAAGTTGCTAAGTAGAAAAGAGTAGAATCACCCTTTGGGGGCCAATGAGTGACTGTGCAGGATGGTGGGGGAGGGGAAGCTCCCACGAGGCGTGGGCAGCTCGGAGGCAAACCTGGGGCGAATGGCCTGCGGGATCTGGGGAGGTGAGCTCTGCCGCCACTCCCAGCATCCTGGGTTGAGTGTGGAGTATGTGCTCAAGCTCGTGGAGGCTAGGGGTGGAGGGTGCAGACAGCCATGGGCGAAGATGAGGCGGCTGGTTGGATGTGAAGAAAGCCAAGAGCAGTTGGGCCCCTGAAGTGGAGTGAATGTTGGCCTCCAAAACAATACGTCCACCTGGAACCTGTGAATGTCCCTTATCTGGAAACAGGGTCTTTGTTCCCAGATGTAACTAAGTGAAGGATCTCGAGATGAGATCATCCTGGGTCTGGCTGGGCCCTAAATCCAGTGACGAGAGATAAGAGAGAGGAGAGGGAGATTCCAGGCAGAGAGAGGAAGGCCGCGTGACAGGGAGGCAGAGACTCGAACGATGCAGCCACCAACCAAGGAGCCCCAGGGAAGGCCTGCGGTTCCAGAAGCTGGGGGGAGGCGTGGAGTCGATTTTCCAGAAGGAGCCAACCCTGCCAACACCTTCATCTCGTTCTTCTGGGCTGTGCGAGGATAAACTAATGCTGTTTGCAGCCCCCCTTCTGTGGTCCTTTGTGACGACCGCCCCATGGGACTCTCATGGCATGGCTGGGTAGGGGTGCCTCACCTCCTTTCTGGGGGACCTGATGCGCACGTGTGTAGGTGTGGCCTACGGTCTGGACCCTGAGTGTCTGGGGGCCCTGACTCACATTGTCCCTGCAGGGCCTGGCTTGGTGACCAGCCACCCCCACCGAGGAGCAAGGACACAGGGCGCCGGGTGGAGAGCAGTGCCCTGGAGGCTGTGGCCCCACCACACTGGAGAGTTGGATGAGCTCAGGGTGGGCTTCTCAGAGGAGGCGCCACAGCCAGACCAAGAGGCGGAGGTTTCAGAGGGAGGAGAGGGGTGGCAGGCAGCCCCCTCTTTAAGGGGAGGCTGAGCACAGGGGCTCTTGGAAGCTGGGAAGGGACATGGACCAGCAGCAGGAGCATAGGGAGCCGAGAATCTCCTAAGCCGGGGAGGACGGTGTCGGCCCGGAGGGTGGAGGCCAGCGAGGCGGGAAAGGGGGGTGATCTTCAGCGTGGATCATGGGGTGGAGGGGGTGTGTTATTTTAAGACCTGCCTCATTGTTCCTTTCTACAAAGTGCAGAGACACAGTTGCTAAAGAACCATGACGCAGGAGCGGCCCCAGAACAGCCTTAGGGACCAGAGTGAATGTTGATGATTAAAACGATAGGTTTTCTTGCAAGCAGATGCCGCCAGATAGCAAGTGTACCTGGTTTAATTCTTAAGTTTCTGAAGCTCTCAGACACCCCCTGCCATCTTGTCTGTTCACATTCTCAAGGAACCGCCTTCGGAAAGATCCCGCACAGGCGGGCCCCGCAGGCTCCGTGTTGGGGCCCCCGGGGTCCCTGCCATGTGAGCCCCAGGGCGAGGTCACGCTGATGAACTGCCCAGGGCAGTCGATGACCTTCCTCATCCTTTTCACACCCTCCTCCGCTGTCCAGGACCGCAGTGGGGGGACACAGATGTGCTGTCCTGGAGGAGGCTGCGCTGGCCCCAGCCCTGCTTCCTCAGGTCCGGTGGGAGGCAGTCCTGCCAAAAGGGTGGACACCCGACCATCTGGAGCCTCGGTGCAGTCTGTCCCGTCCCTCCTCAGGCACAGGGCACTGATGGACCCCAGCCTGCCCTTGGGGCTGGACAGAGCTGCCCTGAGCCTCCCTGGGCTCTGTGCCCACTGGGCACCCTTGGGTGACGTCCTTGGCTCCCGTTCTGGCTCTGCTCCACCTGCTGGGTGGGCCTGGGCCACAGCCCCTAATTCCAGGTAATCTGCCCCCACTGGTGTGTTCAAGGCCCCTGCTGTGCTCTGGGCTCAGCAGAGAGCTCAGGATGAGAGGGTGTGGTCCAGCGGGGGCCTCAGGGAGACCTGGGGTTCTCAAAGGCTGCTCTTGGAACTCTATGCCTGCCATGTTCCAGGGGCCACCAGCCTCGGGGAGGGGAGGCCAAGCCGTGTCCCCATCCAGTAGGGCAGCTCTTCTTCCTGGCTCCGGGCGTCTGAGAGCTGCAGGTGGAGAGCAGCGTCCCTGCAGGGGAGTTGGACACACCCAGTAGGGCCTTGCTGGGAGCTGGGGGTGAGAAGTGCAGCCAGCCTCCCCTGGGAGGGACCTCATGTGACGTGACGGCAGCTCGCTGGATCCAGCAGGTGCCCAAACTCTCCTGAGCCAGCCACTGGAGGACTGGAGGAAGGAAGACCAGGGAAGGGCTGAACAATCTCGCACAGTGCAGGGCCCCCCAGACAGCTGGCTCCATGACAGCTGCTGGACCAATGAGCAGGGCAGGGCAGCTCCAGGTGGTGCCATGAGGGTGGGCTCATCCTCAGAGGGGACCTGGGGTGAAATCTGGGATCCAGGGAGAGGGTCTCGTGAGCGAGGACAGCAGCACACAGCCTGGTACGGCCGAGGAATTGAGAGAAGGCCGAGCAGCCACAGTGCTGGGTGCGGTCAGCGTTGGGGGCAGGGGCCTGGGACGTGGGTGGGGTCCAATGGGAGTGTGGTGGGAGCCACAGGCAGGTGGGACAGGGCAGGGGCACTCAGGCAGAATGGGATGGAGATGGGGACCACCCGGGAGCTGGGAGCAGCGGCTGCAGGGAGAGCCACAAGGTGAGGAGACTGAGCTGGGATTTCTGGGGGCCTCCGGGCCACCCGCCAAGGACAGGCCCCCCAGCCCATCTGTGTCCCTCCAAGGCTGTGCTGTGTCCGGTTTCTGCTGCATGTGTGCGGGAAGGCCCCATGATGCCCTCCTCCACCGGCACAGCTGGCCCAAGAAGAGAGACTGCGCGGAGTGGGGCAGCCCCTGAGCCCCTGACCTGGGCCCCCCAGCATCCCTGCCTCGGACTAGGGCCACCCTGAGGGATGAGGGAGCTGCGGCCCAGCAGGGATATGGACAGAGGCCACTGGACATGAGGTCCCACAGGGTGAGGCTGTGGTCTGTGGGAACCACATCTTGGCGTTTCTGTCTCTGTCAGTTTAAAGGTGATATTTGGCCCGTCGTTTCTCACTCCATGGCCATGAGCTGGCCCACTCTGTGGTGTTTCCTGGGATGCTGGGTGCGGGTGCTGGAGGCCTCAGCAAAGGAGGACGTGTACGCCCCCCCTGCTCTGCAGCCTCCCAGGGGTGCCGTGGGTGTTCGACACACACACTTCCATCACTCCTCTCTGTGCAATTATGCGGCACTTGCTGTATGTGAAGAAACAATTGGGAACAGGAGGGTGGGACCCAGACCCAAGCCCCTGGCCAGTCCAGGGGACACTTGGCTCATACCCACGGCTGCCAGTGTTTGGGGTGTGTGCCCTCCGGTCACGCCCAAGAGGGTTCCCACCCAGGACACAGAGGGAGGGCAGGTGTTTCCAGGAGCCAGCCTCGGTGGCAGGCATAGATCTCCCTCCGGCATTCAAGCCTGAAATCTAGGTTTTTGTCCTCGAAAGGGTCTGCTGGCCTGAATCGGGGGAGGGATGAGAAGCAGCACCCATGAAGCGTACTGTCCCCCAGGCCAGCCTTGTGTGTGTTTCCTGGGTACGTCCCATTTCAGATGGGACCCTTTGTGTCTACAGAGGCTGACCGCTCTCTTCTCTTTGCTCCTCAGGTCTCCTGACAAACGCAGCCCCAGAGGGGCCCCGGGAGTGGCCTTGGCTCCATATAGAGTCCACCCCTCGGCCACAGTCCTCTGTCCGCTGCGGACGCCCCCCATTCTCCGCCATCTGCCCACCCTCCGTCTCTCCGTAGCCCATCCAGGACGCCCGCTTCCTCGGCATCCTGAGCTGAGCCTGTCGGCCGCACCGAGGAGCCCGGCCTGGGACACGGTGGGGGCTGTGCTGGGCGTCGGGGAGCCTGGCCCCTCCGCAGTGGAGGAGGAGGAGGAGGAAGACGGCGCTGGCCCAGGGGAGGACTGACTCTCAGGCGCAGAAGTGGCCTCTCCTTGTGCCCCAGACTGTCCGAATCGCTTTTATTTTCTTATCCTTTCAGTATACTCGATAGACCAAAGAGCAAAATCTATTTTAACGCGGACTCGCCCTCACCGTCAGAGTCCTGGGTTCGACTGGGGGACACGGGGGCAGAGACATGCCGGAGGCCCCGGTGGGGTGGCCCCGGCAGAGGCCTCCGCCCCACGAACACTGCGGTGTCCCCTGAGAGGGGCCGAGCTGGCCGGAGGACCCCGAGGCAGCCCTGTGGGACGCGGTGGCGATGTCCCCATGCAGAGCCCGCGAGCGTGCCACCCCCCGGACACGGCCGGCCGCACAGTCCCCGCTCCTCTGTACTTAGATGGACTTGATCGTACTAAACTCACTTTCTGTTTTAACCTGTTAGACAGGCCTCTCTCCAGCTCCATTTCCGATAGTGGGGTAATCCAGTATCCGCCAAGAGCATGTTGGGTCTCGACTGCTGTCTCATCCAATTCACCATTTAGCTCCAGAAAGCAAATTAAAGGAAACGAAAGTAACACTTGTTTGAAAGAGATCATTAAATGTATTTTGCAAAGCCTAAAGTTATATATTTAACAGTTTTTATATGTTGTATATTTGTAGAAAATCCTATTTAACAATTAATGTGTAGCCCCGGCCGTCCGGAGAGGTGGCGGAGCCCCGTGTCCCTGAGGGCTCTGGGTGGGCCGGGAGCTGGGGGCGGGGCAGGACTCTGGGGGCAGTGAGCTGGCGTCACCATGTGGTGGCCGGGCCGGAAGCCCGTTTCTCGTCGCTGGTTTGGGTCTGCGGGTCCCTGCCCTGGCCTCTGCCTCCACCCACACTGAGTGTACAATACTCTGATCTCGCCTCTTCCTTCCGGTGGGTTGTCCCCCTCCTGCTCCCGCTCGCACATCCATCGATCTTGAGGGCAGTGGGCAGTGGATCTCTTCTCCCCAGGCGATGTCCCGCTCGTTCTGTCTTCCTGTGGGAAGGTCGAGACCATAGGGATGGACAGCGGTGCCCAGAGACGGCAGGCACCCCATCGTCCCACATCCCTCTTGCAACCCGGGGTTGCCGGCCGGCAGACAAATAAGGGACAGTTATGTTTTCCTTCCTCTGGCCAGATTCCTCCATTTTTCCTGAGTTTCCAGTGAAGTGTACTACCTAAAAGTCCAATTAACCAGAGTATTACGCTAGTTCTATGCTACTAAAAAAGGAAAAAGGAAAAAAAAGTAATAACTATATAGAAGTTGTTCCAGCAACCCATAGACTAAAGAGAGGAGAGAAAATCCATTTATTTAAGACCGATTCCAATGTCCGTAAGTATTTAATTTACCTTTCAGCCACCCCAAATTTAGAGGTATGTGGATCCTAGAGAGAACAATCAGCTGGGGCTTTGGGTTTTCCTCATGGAGGCGACGGGCCACCGAGGGTGCTGTCCGAGCGGCCAGCCCGGGCTCCAAGGCCGGGGCGCTGTGCTCCGGGAGGCCCTGGGAGGGTCGCCCCGCCTGGCACACCTCTGCCCTGCCCTTCCAGCGTCCCCACCACTCCCCCTCGCCTGTGTCTTTTGACAGCGAGTGTCGACACCTTCCAGGGCAGAGACAGCGAGATTTAACATGTTACAGCATTTTTTTTCTTGTTTTACAGTATTCAATTTTGTGTTGATTCAGCTAAATTATGAAAATAAAGAAAAACTCCTTTGATAAGCATGGCTTTTGTTCGCTGGCCGTGGTGTCCTGGGAGGGGCTGCAGCAGGCGTGGCTGGCGGGGACGGCAGGTGGGAGGGACCTCAGCGCACACGTGGTGACAGGGACATCCTTCCTGGGTGCTGGGCCTGCCCTGATGCTGCACGGTGCGAGAGCCCTCTAGCTTCTCCTGGACCACAAGGATGCTCCCAGAAGCCCAGCCCGGGCCAGTGGACAGTACCCGGCCTGTAACCACTCAGGGGCCTCCCTCAGCCTGTACGTGAATACCCACGCCCCAGCAGAGGCAAGTCCTGGTCCCTCCTCTGGTCAATGTGGGGCCACTGGAGACACAAAACATGCCTCATTCTAAATCATTTCTCCCCTGGAACCAAATGCTCCCCTGCTGGGCCAGTGGGAAGGCTGATGGCCACGTGCATTTGCCTCTGCCCAGGCCCTGCCCACACCCCAGGGCACAGAGGAGCCGAACCTGCTCAGGGCCTCCCAAAGGAGACACACATCTGAAGGAGTCCCCTCTTGAGACAAACCTGCTCAGATCTCCAGAGGGTGGTCTCTGGCATTCAGACCATTTCTGTTGCCCAGAGTTGACCACCAAAGTCGGCACCCAGATGCAGAGAGGTCACACCTGTCCATTTCCAGCTGCTCTTCGTGAAATATGAACCCTGGGAGCTGTGGCCCAGTGGCTGGGCTGTCCCAAGTCCGTGCTTGATTTTAAGGAGAGTTCATTGGCTTTTGGAGCAGTTGGGGTGGATAGATGAGACCCCCACTCTCTGGCACAGAGCCAGGCTTGTCCTAGGAGAGAGGAATGGGCAGCACCCAGGCCCAGCAGCTGCCACAGGGACCCCCAGGTGGGCCCTTTCCCTCCCAGGTGGGCCCAGGTGCCCATGCTGTTCAGAGTCCTCCCTCGGGGCTCCCTGGGTGAGCAGGTTTAGGGTTCAGCCATCCAGAGCACAAACAGGCCAGGACAGGGGCCCACTTGTTCCTTCTCCCTCTGTGCATGCTGAGAAAGGAGGCACTGAAGAGGCAGACGTGTTAGTAGGGAGAAGGAAAAGGAGCTCACCCCCAGAGCCACCTGCACTGTCTCTGGGGGACCCATCCTCTTCTGGGCATATCGGAGGGAAAAACACTAACCATGAAGATAGAGAAAAGATAAAGAGCATCATGACCACAGGGGCTGGTAGGAAGAATGATGGACTCCAACCAGAGCCGGAGGTGTGTGGGTCAGGATGGGGTGGTTCATGCTGGGTAACAAACAGCCCCACCTCCCAGAGGCTGAACTTACGTAGATATGATGTGCACCTGGCTGGGACGAGTCTGCAGGAGGCCTTCCCCATCTCAGAGATGAGGGGAGACACCTGGAGAAGAGCACCCCAGCTGTGAGGCTTCACATGGAGGTAGCACCCGTCTCCTCTGCTCCCTGGCTGGCTCTGCCCTTTGCTGACTTGGGCTGTCTAGCCTCGGGTTTCTCTCCCACCCAACGGGACAGGCGTTGTTGCTGCCCCATTTAAGGCTGGGGCAAGAGTCCTTGATAGGCTTGAACCCCCAAAGCGTGAAGAGCTGTGTGTGGTCCACCTTCCTGCTGTGGGGGATGGTCCCGCATGGCCTGCATGGGCAGGTGCTCCTCCCACAGGCTCTGTCCAGGCCATGCTGTGAGCTGAGGCTGAGAGATCCGTGGACACGGCCCCAATGAGGGGGCCAGGGCAGGCGGCGGCCACGTTCCCTCTGGACATGGCCTTGGCCTGGGTGGAGGCCACCCTGCCGTGTAGCCGGAGGGTGAGTCTCGGCATTGATTTTGTTTCAGCTGCGTGGTGTAGCGAACACTTCCCCTCTGTGCCTCGACTTCCCCATTGGCAGAATAGAGAGAATTGTGTCGATCTCACGAGGTTGTTCTTAAGATGGAAGAGATGCAGCACGGGACGTGCCCGGCTCAAGGACGTTCTCAGGGAACCACAGGCAAGCTTCCCTCGCACCAGCATTACGCCCTGTGGGCAATTCTGTGCATCAGCGCCCACCAGCCAGCACTGTCCCATGTCACACAATGCTGTCTGTGGTCACCTGTCTGGGTCTGAGTCCTCACTCTGCCTCTTAGAAGGTGTAGACGTGAGCCGGGGCTGTAGGATATGGGATCCTGCATGTGGGGCAGAGCTCCGGGTCCAGAGCTGGCTCTGCAGTCTGTTCTTTGGCGTGTCATTACGGCCATCAGGCCTGTGGCCAGTTCCAGGGCCGGCCAGTCCAGGCCTTGAGCAAGCTCAGCCTCCCAGGGGTGGGAGGTGTGTACATGGTGTGTGTAGTATAGTGTGTGCAAGTGTGTGGGCACGTGCACACATGTTTGTGGGTGCTCATTTCACCGTTACCCTCACATGCGGAGCACTTTCTAAGTCAGGGGTCCAGGAGGAGCCCCACACGATTCCTGACCTCAAGGCGCTCTGAGGTCAAGGAGCATCCAGAGGGGGCTGGGACGGGCCGACCCTGGCGCCACCATATCAAACCCTGGCTGTCCCGGGGGAGGTTGCCAGCCTGCCAGCCACCTCGCCTCTGCTGGGTCCTCTCCTGCCGGGTGTCCCAGCCCCACGATACTGCATCACCTTGGCATTCGGGAGGTGACCAGTTTGCCGTCCCTGTCCTGAGCTGACCGGCTCCCCAAGAAGCTGGTGCCCCCTTGTGGAATGCAGGACCTGGAGGAAGGATCCTGGGGATTCCGGGGTCTCAGCTCAGCAGGCGGAGGGGGGCCTCTGCAGGTCACTCCCAAGACTCAACTGCAGGTCAGCATGTCCTGCCAGTCTGAGCTGATGGTGGGCACTGTGCCCCCAGCAGGACCAATGACCAGGGCCCTGTGTCCCTCTCGAGAGGACCCACTTGGGGACCGAGGAAAGATCCTATGGCCACTGCCATGCTCCTGTGGGCCTGGGTCAGCCCAGCCCAGGAGAGGCAATGTTGGGGTGCAGGAGGGACCGCTGGCTGCTTCAGCAGAGAGGCCAGAGCGGATGAGCACAGGTCGGGGGAGGAGTCAGAGAGGAGAAGGGCCCTGGGGCCTATGCTGGCCAGGATGGAGGCGTAGGGCTGGGACGGGCTGCTCAGCACAGGATCCAGGACCTCAGGGTGGCTGGGGACAGCAGCCTGCCCTCCCCACACCCTCGTGTCCTGAAGTCCCCATTTCAAGTTTCTGTCTGGCCAGCAGTCCCCCATTTGTCCACCCAGTACCCCTCATCCCCTCAACCTGTCTTGCTGGTCACCTCCCACTAAAATGAAAGTTCACAAGAGCAACCGTTCTCGGGGTGTCACTCTCCCCTGGCCCCCAGGGGATGCCTGCCACATGGAGACAGGGGACGTGCTTAGGACTGTTCCCAGACCGAGCATCTTCTGCGTGCCGGTCCTTTGCTGATGATGTTGTATTTGCTGGTGGTGTCTCCACGCTGCCATGGGATCCTGGAGAGCACCAGGCGGGTTTAGTGCTCAGAGCCCGTGATCTGTTTCCAGAGGCCCCTGAGTCCTCCTGTCTCCCCCAGGCTCAGATGCAGGATCTGAGCCACCATGAGCCTGCCACCTGTCTACACTAATGCTCTGGCCATGGTCCCCAGCGTTGCACGGGGTGACACCCCTATGGAGCATCACTCTGCTCAGCTGGGGTGGCTGGTGTCCCTTCTGAAGCCCGGTGGGCTTGTGGCCTTGTTGCCGTGGGGGCCGTGTGCATGCCCCTTTCCTGGCTGGCTCGTCCAGGTTCCTAGTCCCGTGTGTCCTCCCGATTCAGCTGTTTCCGTCTTTAGAGGACTCGCTGCATCTTTAACATCTTCCGTTTCTTCCTTCTGTGCCAGAGTCATGGAATTCCTCTAAAATAACAGCCACATTTATTTTCTGCTTCTACGAATGTTGCCTCATTTGTTCCTCCTGCCAGTGCTGCAGGGAGGAAATTAGTCCTTCCAGGGTGGGTGGGTGGGTGGGTGGCCGGCGGGCCCTTGTGGCTGAGACGGCACCCAGCATATCTGACTATGATGGCCCCCGTCTTCCCAGGCAGCCAAGACTTTAGTCCAGAGAAGAAGGAGCTGGAAAATCTCTCCTCTAGGCCAGCGGCACCACCGGGGCAGAGCATAAAGGTGGAGAACAAAGTCCAGTGGAGGGTGGGGCGTGGTCCGTGGCTGCATAGGTGTGCCCATGTCGCCATGCGCCGGGGCTCCGCGGACAGCAAGCGTTAGAGAAAAAGTATGCTGAGGCTGTGAGAGCTGTAAGAAGACCTCATCCAGGACGACGGCAATGGAGTCAAGACCATCAACACAGGGAGAGAGATGGGGCCCCCCTCCAAGCCCCCAGAGACAGGGCCCTTACAGCCAACGGCAGAGTGGACAGGAGATCCAACTGAGACATCGGGACTTTGACCACACAAGGCTCCTGCTGAAGGTCAAGGGCCCGGACACTGGAGGTCAGTGATGAGGAACTGATCAGATATCCAGGGTTGGGGTTCTCTAACCTGTCAGCGGGAGCCTTGCCGAGAGTGGACTTGGCAAGGGCGTACGTGGAAGCCCAAGGTCAGGCCCGGCCGAGCAGAGGTCTCAGAGGGGCTGGGCTACAATTTGGCCAAGGGGAGCGTTTCTGTCGTGAACTTTCTCTAAAGGTTGAAACGATGCCTTCCACATCAATCTCCACAAAGGCCCGTCTCGTCTGAGCCCGGCCTTGCTTCTGGGAATGCAAAAGGAGAGGGAAAACCCCTTGTTTCCAGAGAGAAGACGCGTCTGAGCCCATGGTCACGGCTGGGGTTTGGACGCTCCTTTGGGGAGAGCAGAGGAGGAGGGTCGTCCTCGGAAGCCCCCTGCAGGGTGACACTCAGTCCCATAATGCCCGGATTCTCGCAAGGCCAGCTCTCAGCCGGAGGTTGGCCGCAAAGCCCAGAGCCCACGGCAAAGCCATTCCCTTCCTGTCCAGAGAGGACAGGTGTACCCAGCCCGTGAGCAACGAGACTGCGGCCCAGCGGGGCCCAGCAAGCGCCAGGCCTTCCATCCCAGGGAGGATGGGGCCCAGGTGCCCCTCCATCTCTGCGTGGGCCACACTGCCAGCAATTCCCGGGACCCATCCCAAGGGACAAGGCCTCTCCAAGCTGGGCAGATGGGATGGCCTGGGTTCCCTTCCAAGACATTTGGACGAGCCCTGGAGTCAGATGTGGCGTCCTGGCCCCAGGTGTCTGCACAGTCTTGTCCCAGAAAAGCAGCATCGTGTGAACTCAGCTAACAAGCTCTGGGCACACAGCCGGCTGGGAGACACTCTAATTGGCTGGGAGAAGGATGGGGCGCATCAGAGCCGAAATCCCATGGTCACCTGTGACTGTTGCTGATGATGGGCACTGATGGGAGCCTCAGTTTCCATCTCTGCAGCTTCCTTTCTGCCGCCCTGGTTGGAGGAAGGAGGGCAGGTGTCACGAGCAGTAACAGGGCACCTGAGTCTTCCAGAACAGAGGCCGTCTTCCAGGAGCA
The DNA here is from genome assembly GCF_021613505.1 of Equus quagga. Lineage (NCBI taxonomy): Eukaryota > Metazoa > Chordata > Mammalia > Perissodactyla > Equidae > Equus > Equus quagga. Next base: position 1,942,150 of record NC_060285.1, on the reverse strand, counting down.
GCTTAGATCTGGCTGTGCGTGGAGGTAGGATGCTGACGTCCTTCCAGGAATTGTCCTGCATCCCTCTGGGGCGGCCCCAGCTCATCCCCCTCCCTGAGCGTGTGTGGACCTCCACATGAACCTCCCGCTCGTCTGGGCCCGAGAACCTGGGACAACAGAGCTACTGGCCGACGACTCAGGGGCACAGAGCAGATTCCGCAGCACGGGCTCCCGGGGCAAAAGCAGATCCCGGCAGAAGGAGGATTAAAATGCATGGCCGCCAGCTTGATGCAAACTCGATCTGCCCAGTTTTTCAAGGGCTCTTGTCAGTTCCCATCCCGTGCTCACCATCATTAACGGAAAATATGACAGATTCGCTAATGAAATCAATTTGATCAAGTTATCAATTTAATCCCTAAAAACGTAACCCAATTTCGTCCTCTCGGAGGCTGCCCGGGCTCCGGGGCTAAATGTCAGTCACCGTGAGAGAATGGGCCTTCTGACTTTCCAATAATTAAAGTTACTTTTCTGCTCTGGGTTCATAACCTTCCTCCTAATTACTGCGAGCTCCCCTAAATCCTCCGGGGTTGAGCCGAGGCGGAGGCAGCCCCCGATTGGGGAAACAGCATAACGGAGGGCCTGGGATGGCAGACCCCGGGGCAGCGAGAGCGGCTCCCAGGTCAGGACTCAACCCCCGCCCCCCACTCTCAGTACTGCTTCCTCCTCTTACACAGCGACTCCTCTTCATGAGAAGAAAAGAAAGGTTAGCAACGAGGAGTGGAGACAAATTCCACCCATCCTGCCAGCAGAGACCCCCACAGCTCTTTGGGTGGATCCTTTTGGACTTTTCTGGGAAGGAAGTCGAGGAATTCTAAACCAGTTGCTCATATCCAGAAAAGTCTGCACTTGCTCGGACCCACAGGTAGTTCGGCTCCGAGATTTCATATTCCGCATTCACAGTCAAAGGCTTATGGGCAGCAATCAGGCCTCGGGGTGGCCCAGCCTCTCTCTGCAGCCCCCCGGGTCCAGCCCTCAGCCCTGGTGGCCGCCCACCCCACAGGAGCAGGGCACCCAGAGGCCTCGGGGCACGAGCGCAGGGGAGCTGGGGCAGGTGGGCTCTGCCCCCGGGTGGCTGAGGTTTACTCTGGGGCAGAGGCGGTGAGGATTCCCAGAGATCTTCCGTCCAAGCTCTCCAAGGGGGACAGGGCCTCTTGTCCGTTTCTGCTCAGCTTTGTTTGCAAACAGGCCCCTGGGAGGCCCCTCTGGAGGGTGGGTGTCGGGCTGTGGCTGCTCCCAGCTCCAGGGACAGCCTGCCCTGTGAAAGCCCCCAGCGCCAAGGCTCCAGACAGAGCGACGCCGCACGGGCTCGGCCACTGGCTGGGACGGCAAAGCGCGACCCTGCTTGCAGGGTTACGTTAGAGGAGATTTTTTTCCAAATTAGCCTTAAAAGGGTTGTTTGGTCTCTGTGTGTGTCTGTGTGTCTGGGTTTCTGGGTGTCTGTGTGAGTGTCTGTGCATGTGTGCAAGTGTCCGGGTGTCTGTGCCTGTCTATGTGTCTGTGAGTGTCTGTGTATCTGTGCATGTGTGCAAGTGTCCGGGTGTCTGTGTGTCTGTCTGTGTATCTGGGCAAGTGTCCCGGTATCTGTGTGTCTGTGTGAGTGTCTGTCCATGTGTGCGAGTGTCCAGGTGTCTGTGTGTCTCTGTGAGTGTCTGTGCATGTGTGCGAGTGTCCGGGTGTCTGTGTGTCTGTGTGAGTGTCTGTGCATGTGTGCGAGTGTCCGGGTGTCTGTGGGTCTGTGTGAGTGTCTGTCCATGTGTGCGAGTGTCCAGGTGTCTGTGTGTCTCTGTGAGTGTCTGTGCATGTGTGCGAGTGTCCGGGTGTCTGTGTGTCTGTGTGAGTGTCTGTCCATGTGTGCGAGTGTCCGGGTGTCTGTGGGTCTGTGTGAGTGTCTGTGCATGTGTGCGAGTGTCCGGGCATCTGAGTGTCTGTCTGTGTGTCTGCGTGAGCGTCCAGGTGTCTGTGTGCGGTCCCGGCTCTGTCCACAGGAGTGGGACCATGGGCCCAGACACCGAGGCAGGGCCCGTCCTAGGGGAGTGGCACCCCCTCGGGCTCAGGGACACAAGCGTACTGCTGGCCTGGCCCAGTCCTGGGGTGTGTGGCAGACACAAACCCAGCGTCCCTCTGCAGGGACACACCCTCCACTCAACCACATGGGACCCTCCTGTAACATCCCCCAAACGAGTCCCACAGCCCGGAAGGCACAGAGGGGACAACAGGAGCCAATTCACAGAAGTGGCCACGGCAGAACCAGCCGGAGCACAGGCAGCAGCAGCATCCGAGATGGACTTCCAAAAAATTATTGCTTTTTAAGAAAGGAAAAGGAAATGTGAGAAAGGGGAAGACACCCTGAGGAGCAGCTGCCAAGAAGGAACCCCGTGCGACGGCCGGCCGTTGCTCCTCCTCCAGGGGCCGTCCCTGCTCCTGGCCGGGCGGGCTGCTCGCTGGGCCCCGCTGACAGGCCTGCTCGCCTTCTGGCTTTATTGCAGCTGCAGCACAGGTAGACGTGCCCTTGTTGTCAACGTCCTGTCATTCCCCCGTGATGGGAGTCTCTCCTTCACCCACTCATGCATCCGTCCATTACATGCCCACTGAGCGTCTGATGTGCGCTGGGCACTGGAGGGGATGCTGAGGGACAGCAGTGACCAGAATGAATAGAAGGCCTGTGCTCGCTGGGCTCATGTCCTAATGCAGCGTGACTAGGAGGCCAGCAAGACAGACAACCCACAGACAGACAAGCAAACACATCTCCATGGGGGCAACCAGGCGGGATGGGATGGGGAGTGTGGGGAGCCTGCTGTTGAACACATGTGGTCGGGGGGCCTCTGTGGCCAGTGATACCTTGAAAGACAGGAGGTATTTGAAGGCATATCAGGGAGGGGCATTTCTGGAGGAAGCAGCAGTAGGTGCAAAGGCCCTGAGGCAGGGCTGGGGCTGAGCCTGCTGCAACAGGATGCCTTATGGTACTGAACACAGTGACACTGTGGGCAGCAGTTGTGTGTGCCACTGTGTCCTGTCCCGTGGAGTCTGACTCCCCTGGGTCTGCAGCTGAGGGAGTTCTGTCTGCCCACTTGGTGCCCTGGGTGTGTCCTGCATCCTCAGGGCCAGGGGGAACATTGCAATAAACCAGCCAAGCAGTTGAGGACAGAGATAAGGCTGAAAAGTGCTCTCTTATGTGGCAGTCCTTTTTCATCTGCTCATAAACGTCTGAGCAATCTTTTCTGGAGGATAAAATCGCCATCTCTGGTGTCTGCTGACCTCAGGGTTGTTTCAACAGAGTCACTGGAGCTGCTTTATAGACACATAAACCCCGACCTGTGGCCTCCCAGGGCCGCCTGGAGCCCCAGGTGCATCAGTGCCTCTGCTAGCCCCGTCTCCAGATGTGATCTCCAGCAGAGAAAGTGGTCCCTGCGTCTGACTTGTGGTTGCCCGCTGGCCCGACCGGGCTGCTGGAGGATAGGATGCACGTGTCTCCCAGGACTCGGGCCTCTGGGGATGGGGCACCCCGAGTACCAGGCTTGTGCCCGGGACATGGAATAACAGCAGAAGGGCCTCTGGGGGCGTCAGGGGCCCTGGCCCCACCTCGGCTCTACTGAAGAATCCGTGGGCCCCTCGGCCCAGCTGTGACTTCAGTGTCCTCACCATCCCTCTGGGCTCCTGTTCCCATCATCCCTCCTTCCAGGGAAAGATCAAAGCGTCTGTCTCACTTGTCCTCACACCTCTGAGGATACTGTCCACCCTCCTGGGCACAGACTGACCCACGGGAGCAGGGACTTGCCCAGAACCAGGGCCCAGGGGCCCGGCTGGACCCCTTCTGTTCTCATCTTGGCTCAGACCCCTGAGGATGCTCCCTAGGGGTTTTCCCCCCTCATTCCTCCTCGTTGTTGGGATGACATTATGCCACCACAGAAGGAAGAGGGATAGAAGAAAATATGCTCTTCAGGAAGGAACAAGGAGCGCTGGCAGTTGCGTTCACTGGTGACAAAAGAAAGGCAATGCTGGGCAATTCTTCCCAAGATAACAATGATACAATCTGGACCAAATCTTCAAAACAACCATCTCAAGGCGCTGGAGAGTATAAAGGCTGGAGAAAGTTGAGAAGAGTTTACTTTGGAAAGGATGCTGCTGCTCTGTCAGGCGAGAAGGCACTTTTGTGGCTTTCTTACCTCAGCTGCTCCCAAAACCCCAGCTGTGACGAGAGGGGACACAGCCGTGCCAGCTCAAGGCAGCAGGTGGCAGAGCTCAGAGCAGCAGGGCAGTGGGGGAGCAAGCAGAACTGTAAACGAGGGCGCTCAGACGGGTCAGAGCTGAAATCTGAGTTTAAACTTTGCCAAGACCCCTGGCTGACCGCCAATGGCACAGGACTGTGGGCGACCTGGAGGAGAGAGGCAGAAACTGGAGAGGAAGTGCTTCTGACGATATGTCTGGTCACCTGCTGCCTAATGACGTTTTGATCAACAAGAGATGGTGTACACGATGTTGCTCCCATAAGGTTAGCACCACAGAGCCTAAGTGTAGTGGGCTGCACTGTCTAGGTTTGTGTGAGTGCATCTATGGTGATGTAACATCGACGAAATCTCCTGAGGACGCATATCTCAGAATGTATCCCATCATTAAACGATGCGCTACTGCACCAGAATTTGGTGCCTTTGACCAAATCCACCTGCAGGGGCCAGGCAGCTGAGAGAGGAGGCTGTTCTGGCTTGGGGGGTCCAAGGAAGACCTAGGTGGCCAGGAGAACTGAAGATTAACAGGTAGTCTCAGAAGCGAGAGACCTGGGGAGTGGGTGAGCCCCCAAATCTGAGTATAAACCCTGTCCCGTCACTCAGCGAGCGGGGAACAGTGACCCTCACAGGTGTGGGAAGCACACACAGGCTCAGGATAAAAAGCAAGCACCACAGGAGCCAAGGAAAAAACCCAAAACCGAAACCCAACAACCTAAGCAGAAACATCAGCTGCTACACACACACGTCAGGGAAGATGTATTTCACAGTTTGAATGCAGACAGAATAATTGCCTGCTGTGACAAAAACCAAGAACCCCCAGAAAAAGAGCAGACATTTCAGAGTGTGCACAACGTACGACTTACAATGTTGAACTCTCCACCCAAATTAACCAGGCACTCGAAGGAGCAGGAATGTGAGATGTGCACTCAGGAAAAAATTCAGGCACAGAAACCCACTCTGAGCCAGCCCTGTGGTGGATTTCACAGAGACTTCCAAGTAGCTCCTAAAAATAATTGAGGGAAAATGTGATTTTAATGAGTGAATAATTTCAGCAGAGAAATGAAAACTATAAGAACATAGAGGGGTGGTTCTAGACGTGAAAAATACAACCTAGAAAATAAATTGAAAAATTTACCAGATGGGTTCAACCGTAGATTGTGACAGCAGAAGAGAGAGTCAGTGAACCTGGAGATAGACCAAAATAATTATCAAATCTGAAAAACAGATAGAAAAATGATTGAAGAAAAGATTAAAAGCTTTAGAGACCTTTGGGACAATACCATGTGGCCCAACATGGTGGAATTCGAGCCCTGGAAAAAGAGAAGAGAAAATGTGGTGAGAAAAAGCATTGAAGAAATACTGGCCAAGACTTCCCAAATTTGGTGAAAACATTCATATACTGATGCATACAGATCAGCAGCCCAAGGCGGGATAAACACAGGGAACCACCAGGAGCGCATGACAGTCAAGGCTCTAACAGACAAAGACGAAGAGAAACTCCTGGGAGCAGCAAGGAAAAAATGGCACATTTCCTAGAGGGGACAACGCCGTGATTGATGGCTGACTTCTCGTCAGAAATGGTGGAGGCTGAGACGTTGAAGAGACACATCTATAGCACTGAGGGGAAGATAGTTGCCAACCCCATATTCTTTATCCAGAAAAACTACTCTTCAAAAGAGAACATGAAACAAAGATATTTCCAGTAAAACAAAGCTGAGAACGTTCACTGCCAGCTCTACACTGCAAGAAATGCTTACATAGTACAGAGACACAAAAGAACAGGTGTGTGCATAGTCTCGTAATTTCTTTAGAATACATATGGCTGTTTAAAGCAAAAGTCCTAACACTGTATTGTTGCATTTAAAATATACAGAGTTTTTATTTATCTCTATGTGAAGGTGTGCAGCCCAAAGGCTGTGTGGTGAAAATGGAACGTTTTCTGTTGTCAAGCTCCTATTTTTTTCAGAAATAATTTAATATTAACTTTAAGTTGATAGTGATAACTAATGTAGAGCACAGTCACTAGAAAATAAGGCAAAGAAACTTTACCTCAATTGCTAAAAGTGGAATCAAAGTGGAGTGCTAAAAATATTTGATGAGCACAAAAAAAGGCGGGAAGGGAAGGATATAGAAGGAGGAATGAGAGGAGCTGATGGAAAAGAAACACCGAAGAGGCGCCTACAGCCAAGTGTGTCAGCAGTTATGTTAAATATAAATACAATAAACACTCCAACCCAAGCCAAGAATGAGCAGACGGGATGAAACAGCGATAAGAAAACATATGCTTTAAACAGACAAACCTTAGCGCAAAGACACACATAGAATGAGAGTAAAAGAATAGAAAAACCTGTCCCTGAAAACAGTACGCGTCGGAAGAGGGGAGCGGATTTGTTACCATCAGAAGGATGGACTTTGAGACAAACATGTTACCACAGGGGAAAGGAACACTTAATAATAAGAAAGTGTCACGATGGCAGGAAAATAAAAGAATGATATTATGTGTATAAATGTATACGTACTGGGTAATAGATACAGAGAAGCAGAAACCAGCAGAACTGAAAGGAGAAGTGGAGGATGTGAGCAATGCAGGTGGAGACTCATTACTCCTCCATCGGGAACTGATGGAACAAAGAGACAATCACTACGTGTTCACAAAGCCTGGACAGCATCAGCCAGCATCCCAGTGACGTTTACAGAACACAACACTCCAAACAGCCAAGAGTGAACACCTAGGCGTGGGTGGGCTGCAAGGCATGGTAAGGGTACACTTGCATCTTTTTAAATTGCCAAATCCATTCAAAAGCTGTTGTACCACGTCTGTTCAGTCTTTATTAATTTTAATTTTCTGATAGATATAGAGTTAACTTTATACACAGTCTTTTCAAGTTATGTGGAAGTTGAAACAAGATAGACCAAATGTTGGACAATAAAGAAAACCTCAAAAAATTTTGAAAATCGTAGTGTATGTTTACTAACCACAACTGAATTAAGGTAGAAACCAATAAAAAAAAGGATATCTGGAAAATTTCCAGATATTTGGAAAGACCTTCTAAACAAGCCATAAGTTAAGAAAAAGAAAAAGAAATTGAAATTTTACGTATTTAATTAACAAATATTCTGACTTGAATGATAATAAAGGCACAATATTTTGAAATCTGTGCGGTGTTGCTAATGCAGTTCTTAGAGAAATTGTGTGACTTTAGAAGCTTATGTTAGGAAGGGAAAAGGTCTGAAATGAATGATGAGAACTTCCACCCTAAGAAGCTAGGAAAGGGGGAGCAGGGCCAACGCCGTGTAAGAAGGTGGAAGGAGATGGTACGGATAAGAGCAGATGTCAGTAAATAGAAGAGGAACCAGGAAGAGGGAAGAGCAACGGAACCAAAAGCTCGTTTCCAAAAAGCAGCTTTCTTGAGTTGTGACTGACATGTAATTGCACATATTTAAACTGTGCGGTTTGGCACTTTTTGACCTGTACACGCCCTTGAAACCATCGCCACTGTCTTAGTCTGCTTCGCTGCTGTAACAAGTACCGCGGACAGGGGGCTTAAATGAGAGGGGTTCGGTTCTCAGTTCTGGAGGCTGGAAAGTCCAAGATCGAGGTGCTGGCAGCTTGGGTTCGTGATGACAGCTCTCTTCCTGGCTTGCGGGTGGCCCTGTCGCTGTCCTTACACAGTGTGTCTTTTCTTTTAAAGACATCAATCCAGTCAGATCAGGGTCCCCTCATTACCCCACCCACCCTAAGGCTCCATCTCCAAGCACAGCGCACTGGGGGGGCAGGGCTTCACATAGGAGCTTTTAGGGGATACAGCTCTGACCATAACACCACAGTCAGGGTGAAGAACGCATCCACCACCCCCAAGGGTACCCACCCCTCCCTACTCGCCCTATCCCTGACTGTCTGTTTTCTGTGTCATTGATCTCTGTTCTTTACTTTATCATCTTTTTCCTTTTACTCAGGGTTTACTCCACTCTTGTTTTCCGGCTTTTTAAGGTGAAAATTTATTTGTTTCATTTAGACTTTTCTTCTTTTCTAACACAAGCATTTAAAGCTGAATATTCCCTCCAAGCATTGGTTTTGCTGCATGGCACACATTTTGATCTGTTGTATTTTCATTTTCCTCCTGTTCAAAATATTTTTGTACTCTCCTTGCTTCTTTCTTTTCGACCCATGGATTGTTCAGAAATGCGTTATTTAATTTCTAGATCTTTTGGGACTTTCTAGATATTTCAGTGGCATTGATGTCTAAACTAGTTGCATTGTGGTCAGAGAAGATATTCTGTATGATTTCAATCCTTCTAAATTTATTGAGGCTAAGTGTTTTACGGCTCATCACATGATCTACCATGATGAATGTACTATATTAATTTAAATAAATGTATATTTTGTAAATGTTGGGTTGGTGTTTGTAAATATCCACAGGGCAACGAGGTTGACAATGTTGTTCCAATATTCTGTCTTTACTGATTTTCTGTCAAGCTTCCTATGAATTTCTGAAAGATGTTAAAATCTACTCAGAATATGAAATTGCTCACTTTCTTTAATTCTGACAATTTTTGCTTAATGCATATAAATACCAATTAGATCAAAATCTTTGATATCCTCGTTCAAATCCTGTGCGTCTCCCCTGTTGTTTTTGTTTAGCTGCTTGATGAGTTACTGAGACAGGTGTTCAAGTCTGCTGCTTTGATTACGGAATTGCGTATTTCTCCCTTTAATCATATTAGTGTGTGCTTCACGTATGTAAAACCTCTGGGAATATTATCACACACACTTATAATTTTTATCTCTTCCTGAATAGTTGACCCTTCTCTCATTAATGAAACATCCCTCTTTCACTCTGGTGATATTACCCAGGTCTGTTGGATCTGGTATTAACGGAGCCGCCCGTCTTCCTTGACTCCCTGTTTATACGCCCCATCTTGTCTGAGACCCTTGAGTGGCACTCAGCGTTACAGGCTCCCTTCTCAGCTGTCTCCCCCCAGTTTTCCCTCCTCACTCTTCGCTGGTCACAATTTCCTAGAATTCTTTCCTGGATCTCAGGCCAGGAAGAGGTTTAGTTTCTGCTGTGCTCCTCTTGGTGACTGTGCCCACACTCAGGGCCAGGCCACAAAACCCCAAAACTCTGCCATGTCCACGGCCCCTCCGTGCCTGACGCCTCTGCACGGGCTGCCTGCTACTGTGTCGCTGGGCATCTTCAGGCAGGCGTGTCCCGCGTCTCGTGCAGTGTTCATATTTTTCTGTGGCCGCTTACACTGCCGTACCAGAAGCATAAGCCCACAAAATGTTCATATGTAATGTTTCTATTACAAGTCAGTGCTGGATCCTGTTACTTGTTACTTGTTATTAATATTTTTAATCCAGGAGTTATTTAGCATTTCTAAATATATGAGTGATGTTTAGTTCATATTTTTGTTTTTAAATTGTATCCTGAGAGCCAGCTCTGCTTTATATGTATGCCTGGTTAAACGTCGATGCCCTCTTCGTGGCCTGATGCATGACCGATTTTTGTAATTTTTCTGTGTGTGCTTGGAAAAAAATATTTATTCTTTATTTGCTGGTTGCCCAACTAATTCTTTCCATTTAAAGTAAGTTATCCTTGCTGTTTTTTCTCAGCCGGGCCGACACAAAGGGTGTGTTGAAATATCCCGCTACAATGACGCCTTATTATTTTACTTAGCAGGTCCACTAATTTCTTTCTTTCTGTATTTGGAAGCTCTTTTATTAAGACTATTTATCTGATAAACATTGCTGTATCTTATTAAATTAAAGCTGTTAGCTCTAGGTTGTAACTTTTCTATTACAAATACCATCACTGCCTTCAGGCTTATTTTACGTGTATTAATGGGGGAACAGCGGTTTTCTGGTCAGCGTTCTTCTGGTAGGTCATTTTCCATCCTTTTATTTTCCATCCCCACAGGTTCGTAAGTTTGAGGCACGACTCTTATAAATACCACATATCTGAACATATACATTTTAATTTCAGTTTGCTTGGTCCAACCAACAATCTTATTGTTGAGAATTGCTTTTAATGTATGGATTAATGTGGGAAACCTGACATTTCTAATGTATTGAGACTTTATATAAATGAACAGAATACATCTCTCTTTTTTTTTTTTTCTGCTTTATCTCCCCAAACCACCCCTGTACACAGTTGTATATCTTAGTTGCAGGTCCTTCTAGTTGTGGAATGTGGGACGCCGCCTCAACGTGGCCTGATGAGCGGTACCGTGTCTGCGCCCAGGATCCGAACCCTGGGCCGCCTCAGCGGAGCGCGAACTTAACCACTTGGCCACGGAGACGGCCCCTAGATCTCTCTTTTCATTGAGGTCTCCTTATTGTCCTTCAATGACATGTTATTTTCTCCTTAACAGACTTTGACATCTTAAAATTTTATTTTCATGGAAAGCAACTTTTGGAAACTTTTATTAATTTGAATAGTATATCTGTTGATACAATAAAGTTGTCTGGCAATAATGTCAGTTTTTTCTTTATAATATTTGTACCTTTTATTTATTTTTCTTGTCTTATTCCACTAGTTTGGTGTATGCTTAACTTGTCCCAGATTTTAAAAAGAACGTGTCTGGAAGCTTTATCCTGAAGTATGGTGTTTCTCGTCAATTTTTAGATAACAGGTCAAGTTAAGGAAGTTCTCTGCTATCCATAGTTTCCCAGGGCTTTTATCAAGAATTGGATGAATCTTTTAAAAATGCCCCTTCCTGCATCTGTGCCAAAAATGGTATGGTTTTTATGTGGTGAATTATACATGTGGTGTTAATACATCCTTTTACTCTTAAGGAAACCAAGTTGCTCATGAGTAATTTTTAATGGATTACTTCATTTGAATTGTTAATATTTTGATTGATTTTTAAAAATCTATGCTCATAAATTATATTGACGTACAATCTTATTTTCTTATACTGTCCTTGCCTGGTTTGGGGTCAAGATTCCACTCACCTCATAAAATGAGTTCTTTCATTTTTTTTTGTCCAGGAAATTCTTTATGAAATTGGAACGATCTGCTCATCAATTGTTTGTAGACGTCCCCATGAAATTATCCGCCCTTCTTTTTAAATGGAAAATACGGCAGGTGTGGACTTTAAAATACCAATCCAGTTTCTTTAATGGTTACAGGTCTATTTAGGCTTACTCTTTCTTTTTTTTTTTTGAAGTTATAGTTTTCCAGGAATTTTTCCAGTTTACTTGTTCGCACATTTATCAGTACCAATTTGTTTATAGAGCGCTCTCATCTTTAATGTCTTTGCTATGAAATTTATCATGCATTCAACACTGTACAGCAACGATTTAAAGAACAGTAAAAACAGTGAAACCCTCGCGCCTCCCGCACCTGTGTTGAGAATCAGACCCTGAGCATTCGCCCTGAGCCCCCGAGCCGTCACCACAGTCTTCTCTTCTAAGACCCTCTCCCCAGAGTCCCCATTGCCTTGACTTTGTGCAAATCATTTTCTTCCATTTCTTTAGAGTTTTATGATGTAAGAATGCATCATTTATCTTAAACTCTGAGTTTAAAGACAAAACCAGGTTTATAAAGAAAGAGTAACGTCACTACTCTGTAAGTGAAGGCCCCGAGGAAAACAAGCTGAAGAGTTTGTGGGTGGAAGCCTGGTTTGAGTGTCTTGGAGAGTTTATCAGAGCCTCCTGCAGAATTCCATGAGCAGGGCGTGTGTGAGGCCAGAACCCATGGGCCACCACAGGTGGGGCCCCTCAGGAGCTGTACTAAGACGAGGATTCATGTCCAGGAGAAACATGCGGGGAGATGACTGCTCTGGCTGGCCATGTCCTCCTCCAGCTTCTGGATCAAGGCAAAGTGGAGCTGTCTGTGGGGTGGAATGCAGGCCCTCAGCTGGCTAGAGTTCAGGGCGGAGAAGAGAACACATGGCCAAGGGAAGCCACAGAGAAGCAGCTTGCTCAGGACACCCAGGCATTTGGTCTTGGGTTAAAGACATGGTACCATGGGGGCGAGGCTCTGGGTTAACCTGAGAATGCCTACCTGTGGGCATATGCTCCAGTCTGGGGGTAGCCGCTGCATTTGTGACCCCCTGTCCACAGAGGAGGGTGCTTCACCATCCTCCTGAAGACGGTGGCCACCCTTCTGCCTCAAATCTGGGTCCTGCATCGAGTGTCACCCTCTCTATGGGTTCGAGCTCTTTGCCTGCTGGACGCCACCTCAGGAGTTTCTTGGGAAAGAGTTCATCGGAAGCGATATTTTGAGACCCTGTCTATCCAAAGTGTTTTTTTGTTGTATTCTACTTATTTTATATTATGTATTTTATTATTGAATATTGAAACATATTCAAGAGTTTGACTGGGCGAAGAATTTTTGATCGGAAACCATTTTCCTTCTGACTCTTGTAGGTAGCGTGTCATGGTCTTGATTCCTGTGTTGCTCTTGAGAAACCTAAAAATTTTGGATTCTCCATCCTTTTATCTGACCTCTTCCCACAAGCAAGATTGTAGTCCCGGCTCTGCATTCTGTTGTGAGATTTCACGATGACGAGCCTTGCTGTGGGCCTGGTTTCATTCACGTGCCGGAGATTCATTGGGCCTTTTTAATTCATCAACTCATATCCTTTATTTCTAAGAACTTTTCTTGAATTATTTTGATGATTTAATCTCTTCTATTTTTTTTAACTTCCCTTTTCCATATCTTCTGTTATTTGGGTGTTGGACCTTCTGGACTGATCTTCAAATTTTATTTCTTTGTTTTTCATCTTTTTGTCTTTATCTCTGCTAACTTTTCATAAGATTTTCTCGGCTTTATCTTGCAGATTTTCTGTAGTTTTCATTTTGACTGCCATGTTTTTCACTTCCAATAGCTGTCTTGTTCTTGTTCTCTGAATTTCCTCATTTTGCAGATAGCTTCTTGTTCTTTTTTTAGTATTGCAGTATTTTCTCGTTTCTCTGGGATATTTGATGGCTTTTTGGAAGGTTTCTGCTCCCCATAAATCCCCTTGTTTCCTCCAAGTGGCACTGTTCTGTTTGTGGCTTTGGCCTCCGTCCGCCATGTTGGAAACATCCTCTGTACTTGAGGACCCTTGATTGACAGCTCGTGGGAAAGAGTGGGGTCTAAAAGCTGCTTGGAAGCCCTACGTTGTGGGCTAAAACCCTGACTTTGGAATTTGCTACGAGGGCGTCGGGATGGGCCGTGGGTTGGGAAAGCGCCTCCTTATGTCAGTTCTTTAGGACTTTCCTCCCAGGTTGGTCCCATTCTCCCAAAAATTGTTCTCTTATTTCTTGCCTAAAAGGGAAGTTTGGCCTGTCAAGTTTTGCTTTCATTTTTTTATACAGTTCCTGCATCTCAGTTTTGCCATATATGGACAACACATCTTCAGACTCCAGCAGGGATGGTGGGGAAGCTAAGAGGTGAGAAAGGCTGTGAGCTGGGAACCCAGCTTGCTCTCAGACAGTGTTCTCCAGGCCTCCTGGTTTCAGCCTCAGCTTCCCCTCCTGGTCCAGAGATGGATACTTGTGCTGCCGGGTCCTGGGCTCGTCCTTCCCTCCCTCTCTAGGTACCCCTGTCCCCCCCTCCCTCCCTCCCCCCCCCCCCCCTCCCTCCCCCCCCACCCCCCCCCCCCTTTTCTCCCTGCCTCCTTCTTTACTTCCTTCCTTCCTTTTGAATTCTCCAGGACAAACCAATTTGGTTCCCAGCGTTCTGGATTGCTGTTTGGGATTCTGATTTCTCAGGCTCTCTCAATTAGTTATTGTTTATTGGTCTGTTTCTCAGCTTCAAAGTTTTGTTCCTTTTCTTCTCATCTTTTCATATTTTCTGAAAAGATTTTCAGATTAAAAAATTCTCTATTTTTTTTGGAGGAAGATTAGCCCTGAGCTAACTACTGCCAGTCCTCCTCTTTTTGCTGAGGAAGACTGGCCCTGAGCTAACATCTATGCCCATCTTCCTCTACTTTATACATGGGATGCCCACCACAGCATAGCTTTTGCCAAGTGGTGCCATGGCCCCACCCGGGATTCAAACCGGCGAACCCCAGGCTGCTGAGAATCAGAAATGCAAACTTAAGCGCTGCGCCACCAGGCCAGCCCTTCTCTCTTTTTTTTTACTGGGGTTTTGGGGAAGTTTCAAAAAAAGATGGAACGTGTGGTCTGCCATCTTAATCTAGAAATTGTCCTATCCTTAAAGCGATCATGTGAGCATGCTAGATCTATATTGACAACCCTCTTTTTTTCCCTAGTATAGGATTATTTGTCCTGGAAACGCAATAGGCTTTTAGGTTTTTAAAAGTTTTTGCATAAATTTCTTGGAACGTTGTCAATTTTAATCATTTTTTCTTAAAAGTCCAACTTTTAGCTTTTGGGTTCCTCACTGTTTTAGTTTGCTTTTGATCTCATTAATTTCTACACTTTTAATGCCTTCATTTTAATTGTTTGGTATTGATACTATGGTTTTTGTTTTTGTTCTTTTTCCTAACTTCTTAAGTTAGCTGCTTAGCACTTGATTTTGTCTTTCTTCTTCCCAAATGTAAGCGTCTAAGGCTGTGAACTTTTCTCCAGTTTGGCATCAGCTGCATCCAACATGCTTTGATCGTAGCGTTTTCCTATGATCTAGATAGAAGTATCGCATAGTTTCCACTACTATTTACTCTTTAAACCACCCGTAATTTTAAAGTGTGTTAAAAAATTTTAATATACAAGATCTTTCACTGAAATTTTTATTGAAATAATTGGAGATTCATGTGCAGGTGTAGGAAATAATACAGAGACTTAAAGTGTTACTTTCAGTCACGCACACTGGACCCAGTTTCCCCCTGCAAACATCCTGTGAAGCTGCTTAATGATGGGGACACGATCTGAGAAATGCATTGTGAGGGAGTGTCTTTGCTGTGCGAACACCACAGAGTGTACTTACTGAAATCTAGGAGGTGTAGCCTACTGCACAGCTGGGCTCTATGGTGCTAATCTTATGGACCACCGTGGTATATGTGGTCTGGCATTGACCGAAATGCCCTTCTGCAGCTCGTGACTGTGTATCTCAACCAAGTGATATGATCACTGATTTTATTCAGATTTCTCCATTTTTACTTGTACTCATTTGTGTGAGTGTGAGTGTGTGTGTGTGTGTGTATGGTTGTGTGGTATATGTGTGACAGCACTAAGTTCTATCCAATGTTATCCCTTTGTAGGTCCATGTATCCAACATCACATTCAAGAGACCCAATAGTGCCCACACCAAGCATCTTTCCCACGATGCTTCTAACCACACCCACCTCACCTTCCTCCCCCTCCAACCCCTGCTGAAAACTAATCAGTGCCCCATTTCTAATACTTTGGCATGCAAAAGTGTTATATAAGTGACTCATACAGTATGCAACATTTTGTGGTTGACTTTTTGCTGCACATAATTCCCCGGAGATCCATGCAAGTTGTTGGGGGTACAAATAGTTTGTTCCTTTCACTGCTGAGTACTGTTCCACAGGGTGGAGGGGCCACAGTTTGTTTAACAGATGTAATGCTTGGGCTTTTAAGTCATCTTGTCATTGGTTTGCAATGTGTACAATCTATATTTTCATTTGATCTGTTTAATTGTGTTGCTTCAATCTTTCATATACTTGTAAATAAATATTTTTGCTTCTTGATTTACTGTACAGCTCTACTAAAATGTTCCAGGATGGTGGGGCATGTCTATCTCTCCTTGCCTTTCTATTAACTCCAGCATGATAAAATTTGGATATATATCACACACATGTGCTTTTTAATGTTCCCCCGATGAATTTCACTTTCTCATTGTAAAGTCATCCTCCTCATCTCTAGTACCTTTTATTCCTTTTTTTGTATAGCTACTCTAAGATAGCTTTTTTTTCATTTGCTTCCAAGACTTTGTCCTTCTCTTTGCTTTCAAAATTTGTTTCCTTATGTTGTAGGTATGTCTGTGTGTTTATCGTATGACCGTTTTTCTTAAATTCTTCATTTATTACAATTAGTTATATCTGAATATTTTCTATGTGTATATAACTTTTTGTTGTGGTATTTTTTCTGCCTGATCTGAGTTTCTTTGCTTTTTTCCTCTCCCTTCTTTATTTCTCCTGAAAGCAACCTGTGTGTGTGTGTGTGTGTGTGTGTGTGTGTGTGAGTGTGTACACTACGTGTAGGAAGAGCAGGCACTGTGCCCAAAGGGACCACGAGAGGGAGAGTTTAGCTGAACCTGGAAGGAGTAAGTGATGGGGAAGCCACTCTGAGAGGAGCATGACCTTCTGTCAGGGACACAGCAGCTCAAGAAGCCTGAGGCATGAACTCCCTGACCTCTCTCTCCTCCATCCCTTTTACCTCTTCTTCAGTCTCCCTATTGGCCCAATTCGACCACAAAACATCGGATTGAGAGCATGAAGGACAAGCATAAGATATCCAGCATTTCAGGCTACATAATTATTCTCATTTATTTTAGTAGTCATCTTTATACACTTAAATAATATAATCCTACTTCTGTTACTTGATTTATGAGCTATAAACAACACCTGTTGATCTGTACGAAGCATGATGATGAAGTCATTATTTATTCCGTCTCTACCTTGCCTTCCCCTCCACCTACTGTGTCATTATGTTATTATTTCCACAGTGTTATGGCTTATACTTATTGCTCACTCCATAACCATCATGTCTACAGTTGTTTTAGCCTTAGGATTACATTTTAAGGTTTCATAACAAGCTTGCTACCAACTCACTTGTCACAGCTGCTTTATTATGGGCTCAGCCAGCTGACTTTTGTCCTTAGAAATGTCTTCAAGAGAGCTGGTGGGAGGTCTTGCATACGAAACAAGATCTTCTCTTTACGTTGCACTCAAATAATAGTGTAGCTGGGTATAAAATTATTGAGTGGCAGTTTTTTTATTGAAAACTTTATGAACAATTGATTCACACTCTTCTGATAGAAAAAAGTCCTGAGACAGCTCAACACTCCCCCCTAATACTGCACTTCATTTTTTGGGAAGAGGCAGAATCCCACAGTATTATTTCTTTATCTTTCTAGTCCAGGATCCTCACTTTCTCCTCTTCAGGGCTAACAATTACATGCTCATTAGAAATCTCCCTTGCCTTTTATAGCTGTCATGTTCTTTCTTATACTGGAAAACTTAACCAATTATTTCATTTTGCTCAAGTTTTTCACGCTCACTTCACGCCAGCTGTGGTTATTCATCCTTCAGATGGTTCACAGATGGACTGTTCAGTGATGGCATTATTGCTTCCTTCATTCCTTTCCAAACTCTAGCAGTTTATCTTCATCTCTTTTTCCTGTTTTATTATCGCTCATAGTTCTCTTGTGTTTTGGCTTTAAACTCTTGATTCATTACACCTTTTTCTTAGAACTAGGATCTTTAAACTCATGAGATACTATTTTTTATTGATAATATTTTTCATTACTGTCTCCCTGGCCAAATTTCTCTGTTGTACATTTTCAGTTTCCTTCTCTACATAATTCCTATTTTTTCTTGTTATTTTTATTTGAATGAGGAGAGGCAATTCTAGGCCAGGTCTCTGTAGAGGGACAGAGTGGGAAGGGGGCCCATGGTGTGCTCCTGGCTGTGACTTGTCTTCTCTCTCTGGCTCACTGGGAAGCCCTGTGGGAAGCAGGGCGTGTGTGTGTGTGCGCGCATGTGTGTGCAGGCATGCATGTGGCATTTCCTAGGACACTGGTCTATACGTAGCGTCCACTCATGATGTCAGTGGTCTCCAGCTGTGCCCCCTGCAGTGTCCTTTCCTCCCACACATGCTGGACTGACCACCTCTTGCAGAGACAGCAAGTTGTGCTTTTCCTTATTCGTCCCAAATTTTACAGCCCTTCCCGGTGTTGGGAGTTCTAGACAGGCTTGTGCAGCCCGTCCAGGAAGCTCTTTGCTTCGTTTCACACGCGTGGTTGTTGATGATGCCTGCAGAGTGTGCTGGCTACATTGGAAACGTGCGCTCTGTGTGTGTGAGGTCTGCCTCTCTTGTCCCTGTCTAACTGCTTCCCTCCCAGGGATTAGATTTCATAAACACACTGAAGTCCTCAGTAATTAATGCTTCCTCCTGCACAAGGCCGTTGTTCCCAATTCCTTTCCCTTCTCCTTGTTTTCATTTGCATCAGGAGAGCGAGACACCCATCGTCATGGTGACTCACAGCCTGGAAGTTTATAACAGGTTTCGTGTGTCTCAGAGAGGTGCCTGGACCAGAGCAGAGCTCACAAACTCAGAGGGGAGAGAACCTGGAGCTGTGTTCTCCACCATTGTCCTGGGCAGTAAGGAAGCAGTGTTGATAATATGGACCAAAACCCCCTCCATCCTGGAGCTGACATGGTTGTGAGATGGCAAAAGGCACCACGGGGACCTAGGCAAGGATGGGATTCAGCCTTGAATAGAATCAGGGAGGGCCTCTTGGAAGCAGCAGCATTTATGCAAAGACCTGAGGGATAAGGGAAGGAGACACAGGGATATCTGGGAAAGGGCCTCCAGGTGGACGTGAGCACAGACTCCAAGGCCTGGAAGGAAGGAGGCCCCTGTGCTCCAGGCACAGCCAGAAATGGAAGCATATGGAGGGCGAGGTCAGACGGGAGGCCTGAGCCAGGGTGAGCAGAGCCAGGGCAGGGCTCGGGCAGAGCAGCGGCATGCTCTGATGAGGATTCACAGGCTCATGGGCTGCTGACAGCAGACAGTGAGACAACAGTAGAAGCAGGGAGCCGGGGGGCAGGGGCCCTGGCTGGGACCAGCACAGTCGCATGGGGTGGAGGCCAATGCACCCTTGCTGAATGCCCAGAAGACTGCTCCCTCAGACGGGACCTTTCTCTCACTGACCACCGCTAGGGGGGCCAGCCCCCCCACCCCAAGGAAAAAGGCCTAGGGAAGGCAATGGACAGGGAGCTGCTCCCCGAGCCAGGACGGATATGGACCTAGGGGGATTAATCCATCCATTTCCGCAGCGAGGTGCCCATCTACCCTGCAGTGGTGGCTGATGTAAAATCATTAAATGGGCCATTTCCCTTTATTTTTGTGTAACCTTGGACTTTGCAAAACTCTCTGAGCAACTTACTTGAAATTTAACCGAACGTCAGCGATCTGTCTGACTCAGCGATGCTTGCCAGCCCAAGTCCGGTCGTCTCGCCTCCTGCCTGAAGAGCTGTTGCCTTCAGGTCTGGTCCGGGTGGCGCCGCTCACACCCTGACATGGACTGGTGCAGATGCATCTGCTGACTTTCCTTCTTGCTTTTAAGACACTAGAGGTGACCTGGTCTTGCTAGGTGCAGAGAGAGTGACAGAAGTGCACGGGGGTAGTGTGCTGCGTGCGGCCAGACTCGATGCTCAGCTTGTTTAACCCATCCTCTGGGCAGCACCACACGGCTCCCTGTTTACAGAGGAGAAAACAGAGGTGTTGGGAGATTCACCGAGTCATGCAGGGCCACGCAGCTGGCTTGGGGCCCAGCTGGTTTGCACCCAGTCAGTTGGATGCGGAGATGCAGCCTTCATGCCCCGAGCTTTTCACACAGAGCTCCAGCTGGTGCCTTCATTCCAGGAGACAGGGGCTTCTGGAAAAACTTCCCACTGGCCTCAAGGACTGTGTTAGTCAGAGGTCCCCAGAGAAATAGAACAGGTAGGATATATACAGATATAGATAACAAAAGGTTAATTACAGGATTTGGTGCACACGGTTACGGAAGCCGAGAAGTCCCACAATTGGCCATCGGCAAGCTGGAGACCCAGGAGAGGCAGTGGCGTACTGAGTGACTCTCCCTACGTCCCCATCCGTCCTGGCTGGAGTCTGAGTCCTAAGGCCCTGGAACTGGAGGGACGGGCTGATGGTGTCCCTGTCCGAGTCTGAAAGGCCCAGAACCAGGAGCACAGATGTCCAAGGGCAGGAGAAGATGGATGTCTCCACTTAGGCAGAAAGAGTTTGTCCTTCCTCCACCTTTTTGTCCTATCCAGGCCCTCAAGGGATAGGATGGGGCTGCCTGTGTTGGGGAGGATGATCTGTTTTGCTCAGTTCACTGATTCAAACGCTGGTCTGTCCCAGAGACTCCCTTGCGGACACACCCAGCATCACGTCTGCCAGCTCTCTGAGGACACTCTGCCCATCGAGGGGACACAGAAAACCAACCATCACAATGACAAAGTGGCCATGGGGACCCACTTGAGGAGCAAAAGAAAGGAACAGAGAAAATGGAAAGAGTTGACTACTTTGGGAATCAAAGTGGAAACGTTTTCCTAAGAACTGGGCTGTGCTTGAGAATGAGAGATTGTGCAGATATATCAGTCAGCCAGAGCTGCTGTAACAAACACCACAAGCGGGGGGCCAGGACAGACATTCATCGTCTCACAGCCCTGGAGGCTGGACGTGAAGACCCAAGCATTGGGAGAGTTGGTTCCTCCTGAGGCCTGGCTCCTCGGCCGTCTTCTCCTGTGTCCTCACATGGTCGTCCCTCTGTGTGTGTCTGTGTCCTCATCTCCTCTTCTTATAAGGACCCGAGTCATGTTCGATTAGGGACCCACCCATACAACCTCATTTTACCATAGTCACTTCTTTGAAGGCCCATCTCTAAATATGGTCACGTCTGGGGTCCTGGGGTGAAGGCTTCACCACATGAACTGTGGGGGACACAGCTCTGCCCTGAATGGCAGCTCGGTGTGACGGGCAGGCACGCGTGTCCACATTGCTGCCTGGAGGTGTTCGGAGGATGGCAGCCACCTCATTAGACTCTGCGCTCAAATCTAGCTCCAAATCTTCAGCCAGTTTCAGACGCTTGAACTGGACCCTGACCCGTGGCTTCTGTGGTTTAATTCACCAGGCAGGGCTCTCTCCAGAGGAGCTGAGGGTACATGAGGGCAGAAGCCCCACAGCGGGGTTGAGGCAGCATGGAACACACAGTCCCCAGAGCCCAGAGTGGGGCCTCCCTGGACCCCCTCCACCGCACTGGGAAGAGGGCCCTGCAAAGAATGTTGGAGCCTATAAGTAAGACTGACTGTCCATCTGCCCTTTTTTGTAGCTTTATGACTTTCTAAAATGAAAACGGCTGTATTTTTATGACAATAACAATCATAGGAAACCTCTCCTGGGCACTGAAGGCACTGGGCTCTCCTCTGTGTCCTGTTGGGGGTGAGGTCCTGTAATCTTCCCTCTGCCCACATGGCTGCAGTGAGGACCCGAGGCTCAGAGAGGTTACAGCGTTCCCCAACGTCACGCAGGGATGCTGGTGGCTGCCCAGCTGGCTGTCAGGTCCAAGCTTTTCAACACAACACCATATGGCTTCCTCTTCCCTAACATTATTGCGAAATAATTTAATTATTCAAATAGTAGATGTTTAGAAATGTAGACAACCTCTCAAATGTGGAGGAGGAAATGAGGATCACCCTAGTCCCGCCCCACCGGGAACCAGCCTGGCCTTTTCGAGGGAAGTGGGGGCTGTGCCCACCGTGTGGGCCTTGCACACCCTGGGGCAGCCCTGCTCACAACCAGGCACGCTCCACTGAGGGCCCCACAGCAGGTCTCACTGCTCCTTAGAGCCCTGAGCCGGGACAAGCCAAAGGCAGGTCGACAGCGTGAGGAATTGATGACTTGTGTATATTCAGTGACGAAAAGGATTTAACCGCAAGCCTAGGGAAAGCAGGGATTAGTCCTCAAACCGTGACCGGGTGGAGGAAGCCGGACATCAGAAGTACGCGTGGCATATACTTCTATTTTCATAAAGTTCAAAAAAGGCAAAACTACGCTTTGTTTCTCAGGGATGTAGACATGGGCTGTGAAGTTATAAGGAAAAACAGGGAAGTTTTGTCCATAAAACCAAGGAGGTGGGTTCCTGGGGGCAGGAAGGTGGCCAGCCGGGGAGGGGGAGGGGAGAGGTGTGTGATGGGGGGCTGTCCCCAGGGGTGTCCACAGCTCTGCTTGGGGAGCAGAGGGAGGGCTGAGTCAGAGCCCTGACCACCCAGCACCGCTGGCTGTGTGACCTGGGCGATTCCTGCCCTCCTGTCTGAGTCTGCCCTTCTGTAAAGTGGGGCTGAGGGGTTGTCGGGAAGGTTAAGGGAGATGCTCCTCGTGCGGTGCTGGATTCCTAGGAGGAGTTGTTAGCTACGGTTACTGTCAGATGTGGATGGAATTGTGGCCCCAAAAAGATACACTGAGTTCTGACCCCAGTACCTGTGAGCGGCCCTTATTTGGAAACTGGGTCTTGCAGCTGTCCTCAAGATAAGATGAGGTCATACAGGAGTAAGTGGGTCCTCACCCCCATGACAGCTGTCCTCATAAGGAGAGGGAGACGTGAAGAAACAGAGACACAGAGGAGCCCCGAGAGGATGTAGGCAGAGACTGGAGGATGCGGCCACAGGCCAAGGGACGCCTGGAGCCCCCAGAACCTAGAAGAGACAGAGAAGGATCCTCCCCTGGTGCCTCTGGAGGGAGCCCTGCCCTGCAGACAACCTGAGACTCCTGGCCTCCAGAACCGTGAACGAATAAATTCCTGTTGTTAGAAACCACCCAGTTTGTGGGAATTTGTTTAGCAGCAGGTGGAGACTGATCCGTGGTCTTTCTGCTCTTGCTCCTCACGGGCAAAACCTTGTCTTGCTCTCTGCCGTAACCTCTAGACTTTTCCGGCACCTAGTAGACACTCTGTCAACATTTGCTGGATGAAAGGACAAATATGAGGCATGGAGGTGTGCACCCTGGTCCCTCACTCACCCCGTGTGATGAAGCCTTGGTCAATGTCCACAAATAGAAAGGCATCCTGTGATTCAAAATGGCAGACGCGGGCTCCATTAGATGGTGCTGGAGGCCCCCTGTGTTCACACCTACCCAGGCCCTTTCTCTTTTGCTGAATAATCTGCCGTGAATACACCCCCTGCAGCTCACTCAACGATTCTGTTGTGATAAACTCTGGCCGGGAAGTGTTAGCTGGAGAGTGTAAAAGAGGTGTGTTTTCACATTTGCTGCACATCCTGAACCACCCCAGGAGCACCAGGCCTTCTCAGAAGACCTCCCAGGATGGGAGAGGCCTGCCTTTCCCACTCTGCTGTCCAAACCAGACATTGTCTTCTTTGTCATCCTTGCCAATTTGCTAAACAGAAAAGATTCCAATGGCTTTGCTGTTGGGATTTGCGTATCCTTGATTACCATTGAGTTTGAGCATCTTTTCATATGTTTATTGGCCATCTTTGTAAACAAGTTCTTAACATTTAGGAAGCCATTAAAAATGCCAGGCTGCCTCCTACACCAGGGGCCCTAAGAACAGGGCAGGGCAGGAGGAAGAGCAGGCTCCAGGCTCCAGCCCCAGGGGGCAGCGGCCAGGCCTGTGCTTGGATGCCCTGCCAGCAACCCCGCAAGGATGCACAGTTCCCTCCATGCTCCCCAACCAACCTCCCTCTGGTCTCCCCTGTCCTATGGATGGATGGCAGCAGCTTGGCAAGGCCTCAGCTCCAAGAGATTTGCATGTTAATGGGGAACTCTGCTCTGGGCTAAAGAACTGAAGACTCCACCTGAGCAACCAGGGGCTCAGCTCTGGAGCCTTGAAAATCCTAACCAATAATGAACAAATGCATGGTGGCCACCTGCTCCCTCAGTGCTTTCCAGTATACCAGACTCCTCCACCAGCAGGGTGCTTTGGTAACCGCAGGGCCCCTATGACCAGTCCGACTGACCCCATCTCTTATCAACAGAGTGGTTAAGAACTGTCGTTCAGAAAAACTGCAAAGTCACGTAGCCAGGGCATCCAGAGCATGCATAAAAGAAGAAATCGTGACCTGAAACGACCTCGGAACTAAAGATGCTCTTCCCCGCAGACCCCAAGGACCAGGATGCCGGAACTTGAAAGTGAGACTCTTATCCGAAGCGAGGGGTCCTTCGTTCAGGAAGATCCAGTGTTAAACTTCCTTCCCCACCCTATCACAAATGTGCTTGAAGCCCGCTAATCAAAGCCTGTCCCACCAGCATTTCCACATGCCAGCCTGTTCTCCCTAACCTCTTAAATTTTGTCCCAAATCCTGAATCGGGGAGACAGACCTGAGGGCACACGCCCGCTGTCTCCCTGTAGATCGATCTCATGGAATATAAGCTGATTTCTTCCCCAAAGGCAGATGCTGTAATTGGTTGACTTTCTTTATGTGCATCGGGCACAGAACCCCAATCCTGTGCAGTGACGCTTTCTTGGGCTGTTAGTGAGGCAGGACACTCGCTGCCCTGTGTTGGTGTCTCTGCAGGGTGTGGCACATCTAACGGTGAATGGACCAGTATGTGTTTGCTTCTTGGGCAACGGAGTCAAGAGCAGCTGCCTGTCCCCATGGTGCCCAAGGTCAGCGGCTCCTGCCTCAGTCCTAGAGGGGCGCTGGGCGTGAGGCTGGGGGCACAGACCAGCTCCTGACCAGCGGACCACACAGGTGCCTTCTGGGCATCCACCCACCTTCTTACCCTCTGCAAAGCTTCCATCAACCTGACCCACCATCATAACCCACCCCAAGGTCAACTTTGCCCAAATTAGCCCGTCTAAGCTTAAACTGCCACTCTTCACCTTCATTCTCCATTCTACCCGCTAAATCATTCACTTCTCAAGTTTTATTTTCTGATTAGTCACACTAAATGGAAGATAGAGCTTTTCATAAAATATTTAGACGGATCTTGGATTATTAATTCCAAAATTAAAAAAATAATCCTGGCAATGAAATGCACTGTTCATAAAACTCATCAAGTGTCTGAGGATGGTGGGTTTGCAGCCCTGCACCTGCAGGACACAGTCCGTCTCTGGACCTGACGTCCTCGGTCCAGCTGAGCCCTCGGGCCGTCCCAGAGGATGTGCTCCTGGAGCCTCGGCAGCAAACCTGCTGATTGGCTGCTGTGCCTGTCAGTCTGTGACCCCCCACTGGGGACCAGGCTCCTGTGAGAGAACTTCTAGATTCTGGGAGACTTTCCCCCACCGGCTCCATCGAACACGTCCTGGGGACACAGGCGGGGAGCCGCCAACAAAGCCCCGGTCAGACCCTCTTTCCCAGCTGTCCACCACAGTTTGGGCAAAGAGGGTGGTTCTCAAACCAGCAGGGGGTGGGCTACAGATCAGAAAAGCGCTTCAGTGTTCTTGCAGGACGTCCCCAAGTCACTAACTGTGCCGTGGTCACACACAGAAAGTCCTGGTCTCAGGAAACGCCCAGTGAAGAACTTAGGGCAAAGAGGTCACTGACTCTCACATGGTTCAGGAAACAAGTGTGTGTGTGAGCGTGTGTGTACATGGAGGGGGAGGGAAAGGAGGGTGCACGTGTGGGACACGGATAACCATAAACCCGGGTGGAAGGCACACGGCTCTTATTTCTGCTATCTGTGCAACTCTTCTATAAGCTTGAAATTATTTCAGATAAAAAGATTTGAAGCGATGAGATCAACCTGGCAGGGCGCATTTGGTGTGGAGAAGGGGTGGGTGTGTGGCCATGACTTAGTCTGGGTGTGGGCTGGCAACTTGACACCCAGTGGGCCATGGTGGAGGTGGGCTGGGCTGACAACCTGCTGACTCTTCCAGCCCCTGTCTCTCTGCCCGAGATCTTCCCTCCTGGTGTTTGGTCTGGCCGCCCGTCCTCAGTGGACGTCTTCGGCCCCCACCTCCTCTGCCTGGCCTTCCACCCTGTTACCGGCCGAATTGCGTCCCCCACCCCCAGATTCACGTGTTGAGGCCACGACCGCCAGTCTGACCGTGTTTGCGCTTGGGGCCTTTAGGAGGTGATAAGATTGAATGAGGTCATGGTGGGGCCCTGACCCAAGAGGACCAGTGTCCCCATAAGAAGAGGAGAGGAGAGCTCTGTTTCTGCCCACGTGAGCCGACAGCAAGAAGGCAGCCGTCGGCAAACCAGGAAGGGTCCTCCCGGGAACCAACCCTGCCGACACCTTGATCTTGGACTTCCGGCGTCCAGAGCTGGGAGAAGCGAGCATCTGTCGTTGAAGCCGTCCCTCTGTGGTATTCATTAAGGCAGCCGGGGCTGACCACAAGTCCCGGAACCTGTGCCCGCTCCCTTTACCTTCCCACTCTGCATCGGGATTTCCTACACTGAGACATGAGCAGCCAGAACACAAAATGCCTTTGGGGGTCGAAGATCCCCGTGAAAGTGTCTACAAAGTCGGGAATGTGGGGCTCACAGCATTTATCAGCTTCTGCAGGCGTCCCGACCCAAATGGGAAGGGGCAGACCCTGGGTGCTCTGCCTCCTGCTCAGACATCAGCCAGGACCGCTCACCGCACCACCTAAAGGACATTCCCCTGGATCACCCGCAGGGGCCCCGCCCCAGGAAATCCCAAACCCAGCACCCACCTCCCCAAACCTGCTCTGCCCTCTGCAGCCCCATGTCCACAGATGGTGCCCCCCATCCCCCAGGAGCCCAGGCCAGACAGTGGGAGTCACTGGAGCTTCCGGACTGGAGGTGTCTGGTGTGTCCGCCCCCACAAAGGTCCTAGAGAGGAGCACTGTCTGCCTTCTTCCCTTCCTCCCGTGTCTACAGAGGGCCCCGGACACTGTGGGCAAGGTTATGAATCCGCATCCTGTCCCCACCGAGTCACGGGGAGGGCACCCACAGCCATGGAGACATGCTGGGGATGCGGGTGGAGGGGAGGTCTGCAGCACAGGCAGGGCCACTGACCCACCGACTGGGGACGGCTTCCGGAAGGGCAGCCTCTCTAGAAGAGCAGTGCGGCTGGAGAGAAGGGCCGAGTGCGCCGGGCAGGGCATCATGGGGGATGGGGGGCTGCCCGGTCAGCGGGGTGGAAGGTGAGGCAGCCCCTCTGCCCATGTGCGTGGAGGGTGCAACCTGGACCCCCAGGAGGGAGGAGCAGTTCCCTTACATGAGTCACACAACCGTCCCTAAGAACAGATGTCCCCACAAATTCCAAGGTTTGAGTTTCCTCCAAGCAGACACACGGCCTCAGTGGTGAAGCCTCGGTTTACCCTATGGCAGCCCCTGGGGTATGCTCCCCCTTGGGGTTCACGCATAAGGCGAACAGTGCAGCCGGCCACGCGTTCCAACGGTCCTTCTGGGCAGATGGTGGAGAGGGGGAAGCCCATCAGATCCGAGACTCCTGCCTCCCTCCCGGGCGCCTGACCTCACCTCTGGGCAGGCTCATCAGGGTCCGGCCAGGGTCGGGCTGGCCCTGGACGAGCCCTGTCTCTTCCTGGCAGACGCTCCTGGAGGTGTGCTGGGCCTGCTTGCTCTCCGCCCCACCTCGCCGTAGCCTGGGTCTGCACAAACTGGAAATTCAGGGGCCTCCAGCCCCGAGGAGGCAGCGAGAAGCTGAGCCTGGAGAGGGCGAGAAACTGTCCAGCCGTCCATTAGGAAGTTGTTCTGGGAGAGGGGCTTCTCTCAACCCTCGGGAGGAGCCGCACGTGGGGACTAAGGGGAGGCAGGTTCCGCTGGCCGCAGCAGCTGGCCGTACAGGTTGGTGACTTATGGTGGGAGCCGGTCTCAGCTAATTATTTACAAGCACAGCAGCTGCTCCCTCTGGATTTTCCGTACTTGCCCGTCAGAAGCCCTGCCTCCCACGCGGAGCTGAAGGTAAGCCATTTACAGACAGCTCCCTGGGCAGCTGGCAGGGCGAGCAGAGCATCCCCACCCCCAAATGTGCCTCCAGGAGGAGGGGCTCATCTTCCCTGTGACCCCAGCTCTGAGTCCGTCTAACAACCTCAGTGGCCCATGTAAACCAGCTAGCTTCCTGGCTTCTGGCTCCACCGGCCTGACTGGCAGGAGAGACAGGCAGTGGGAGAAGGAATAGGGAAGGTGCCAGCAGGGCTGGGGGGCAGGGCGACCCCGAAGCTCAGGTGAGGCAGACGGGAGGAAGCTGCAGGCCATCTCTGCTGCGAGAGCCAGGCTCAGAGGCTCATAGCTCCCCCTGTCCTTGGGGGATGGTGGCCTCTAAGGGGCCCCTGGGGCAGGGGGAGTCCAGGCCAGCAGGCAGCCCAGGAGCCGGGAGCTGGGCGGGGCGGTTGGGCCTCCGGGCTCAAACACAGAAGAAAGGGGTTCTGTCGCCTCCAGGAAGGTGGCTGGGGCCTCCCACGGCCACTCATCAGAGTGCAGGGGCCGCCCTTGCCGTGGGGTCCCCTGCTGGTTCCATCCACAGCCTTTGTCTGCTGACTCAGACGCCATCTCTGAGACTGACCAGCGAGCTGTAGTGGGGGTTGTCTGGTAGGACGAAGCACTTCCTGGACCCGCGCTGCTCATGGTGCTGCTCTGCAGACAGAGTCTGAGGACACAGTGGAGAGCACGTGTCCTCCTTACGCCATTAGGTGGGTGTCCCCTGGTCTGATGGCAACCTGTTTAAGGGCAACAGGTGAATGAGCCAGAGATGGTGGGGAGAACTTTGCAGGCAGAGGCAGTAGCCTGTTCAAAGGCCCTGAGGCAGGGACTGGGGCACTGGGGAACAGAGGGGCCAGGTGTCAGGAGTAGAGGACCGAGAGGGAAGTGCTAAGGGAGGGCTGAGGGGGCAGGACCCCACGGAGGGTTCTGCTTTGATCCTCGCAAGGAGCAAGGAGGGAAGTTCTGGGAGGGTTTAAGCAGGTGTGTGACCCAGCCCCACGAGGTTGGCATAGAGGTAGGAGGCTCCTGCCATCCTGGGTTAATGTGGAGCTGGTGCCTGGGCCAGGCGGGAGGCCAGGAGGTTGAAGGAGCAAAGTGAGACTCAGGAGAAAGCAGAGCTCCTGGTGGGCAGGGTGGGTGGGGGTCTTGAGTGAGCCCTGGTTTCCTGCAATTCAGGAAAAGGAGCGTGCACCTCCTGAGCCCGGGCCAGGGGTCGAGCAGGTCAGGCTTCGTTTATCGTCTTTGAGACACATTGGCCGGTCCAGGTGGGGCTGAGCATGTGGGTGGTCTCCAGCTCAGAGGGATTTGCAGACACAGTGAACTTACAGCCATGCCTGCCAACGGGGCTGACTTCATGTGACACTCATGTTTCAGATAGGGAAACCGAGGCACGAGTGGCACAGGGATTTGTCCAGAGCCCACCGGCCTCTCCTCTCTCTGTGGATGTTAGCTCATCATAACCACCCATGGGTGTTCTCACTCTTTCCCGAGGCCCAGCCTAGGTCACCTGCTGAGGTCTCCAGCTCCTGAGGGGGCATCCATCTCCAGAGCCCCCTGTGTCGCCCTCACTGGGTGGCAGACTCGCTGTGGGGGTCCCGCTCCCCTCACAGACCTCTTTGAACCAGGCACCCGTGGGTCCTGGATGACCTTGTACATCAGTCCCCGGGGAGACGGAGGCCACACGGGAAGGTTAGGAGACAATGACCTGGGCGTCAGGAGTTGTAGGAAGTGGGGCTGTTTGCCCCCAAACCTCCTGCAGTCTGGAGCCCACATCCACCCCTGGGTGGTCATGAACGTCACAGTGAAGGATGATTCCACATGCGGTGGAGGCTGGGACTCAAGCCCGCACCAAGGCAGACATGCCCTGCTGCAGGACGTGGTCCAATGGCGGGTTTTGAGTTGGGGGGCAGCCCAGGCCCTGAGTGCCTGGGGAGGGACGGGGTTTCCCCAGGTCAGGAGAGGCCCGGGCCCTCCACATTGAGTGCAGAAAGAAGTCCCCACAGAGGGCTTTCTAGAAGTCTGCATTGAAAAGCTTGGCCTTTTCCAACACAAAAGCAACGTAGAAGGGAGCAGGGACTATGCCGGGCCTAACTGTGCGGCTGCACCTAGAAAGAGGCCTTCCACGGGGAGGAGACAGGCTCGGAGAGGCTGAGGGGGAAGGCCCTGTTGGGGGCTCTGATCTCTCTGGGGAGCACTGCCTGCAGGCTCCTCTCTCTTCTGTGCTCCCACATGAGCCCATGGGGCATGCCCA
The DNA here is from genome assembly GCF_021613505.1 of Equus quagga. Lineage (NCBI taxonomy): Eukaryota > Metazoa > Chordata > Mammalia > Perissodactyla > Equidae > Equus > Equus quagga. The sequence continues at coordinate 1,912,123 of NC_060285.1, read as the reverse complement.
TGCCCAGGCACGTGCATGCACACACACGCTGAGACACACATGCACACACAAACATTGTATTTTTCATGGGTATAGATCTCAGTCCTCAAAATCAGATATGCATGAAAAATAATTTCATTTTATTTAATTGAATGTCCACAGTGTCGTCAGGCTGATGGAAAAATGTAACCCTAGTTTCTGGAGTCACGCCCCTGGCCCGGGTAGTACTGGGGGTCTGTGCTTTCTACCATGTTAAGTTATGTGGCAGGGGTGAGGTAGACAGCGTGATGGCCATGGAACAAGTCCACAGTGGTGGCTGTGGAGACACCCTGATCCCTGGTCCCCTGGGGTCTGTGGATCTCTGACCTTTGTGAGACTAAGGGTCCTGCGTCTGGCACCCTGACTTCGCCCTCCCTGAGGGGCAGGCACTCTCCTCTCCTCTGGGACCCATGTCTGTGACTCTGCCTCTTAGTTTCCTGGTCCTCACTCTTGTCCAAGTCATTCCAGCCACACTCACCAATCCTCTTCTCCTTCCTCACATCCTTTTCAAGATCCTCTGAGTTTTTCTAAGTCTTTAGGCTTAACAAACTAACAAAGATCCAGATAGCCTGTCAGGCCATTTCTGCTTTCCTGTCTTCCACATGACGTCCCCCAGGAAAAGGACTAGAGAGCTGGCTCTTCACTCAATGGGGAGAGGAAAAGCGAAAAGCACAAGGTAGGTTGATGTTCTTAAATCCTTCCTTATTTCCTTTATTTTCTCTTTTCCTGTCTTCCTTCCTCTAATTCCTCTCTCCCTTTATCATGCTTGCCTTCCCATCTATTCATCCATTCACCCATTCGTCCATCCATCCACCCATGCATCCACCCATCCATCCATCTACCCATCCATCCATCCACCCATCCATCCACTCACCCATCCATCCACTCACTCATCCATCCACTCACCCATCCATCGACCCATCCATCCATCCATCCATCCATCCATCTGTCCATCCATCCAGAGCAAGGTTTCTTATCCTCGCTCTATGGACATTTGGGCCTGGATCATTCTTTGTGCTGGGGCTGTCCAGAGCATTGTAGGATGATTAGGAACATGCCTGGCCTCTGTCTACTAGATGCCAATACTCTTCCCCCTCTTTGTGACAACCAAAATGTCTGCAGACATTGTTAAATGACCCTGGGGTGCAGAAGCACCCCGGGTTGAGAAATGCTATGCTGGAGGAAGCGTAGACAGATGCCAGGTAAACCTGCATTCAAATTCCAGTCTACTGGCATGAGACTTGAGCCACATGACAAGATAAGCCTCTGTTCCCTCGTAGGTACAATGGAGATAATGCCACTTACCATCTTGTGGTGAGAATTCGGGGCATGTGGTACCACATCTGGCCCCTGGCTGAGTGCATCCTCAGCTGGCACTGTCAGGCTGTGGAGAACGGCACAGCACCAGGGCCTTCTGAGTCCCGGGATGGTCAGCATGCACCCAGGGAGGGCCGTGAGACATACTGCTCTTTGTCTTGGAACAAGCACCATGGACAGAGGCAGGGGCTCAGCCCTGCTGGGGTGGTCGAAGGCGGGAGGACTCTGACAGCCTGAGGCGGGGAGCAGGCATGGTTGGGAGGGACTTCTTCCTGGATGAAAGTTGACAGCCTGACTTCTTGGACCCTGTAACGATATTCCTCATGGCTCTGGGGCCCACGAGGGTTCTCTGAGTCTGGGCACAAATGCTCATTGACCCACCATGCCCCATGGCCACTGGCCAGGAGAGGTCAGGGGCTTCACATGGTTTTCCCTCCAGAACTAAAACCCAGCTCCTCACGGAAGCAGCTGTGCCCCAACCTTCCCAAGGCTGGAGGAGGGCGGAGCGAGGAAAGGGAAGAATAAACCTGAGTCCCAGCGCCGTCTCCTTCCCCAGCTGGAGTCTCTTGTCGGGGCATGTCCTCCCTGCTGGCTTTCCACTTGCATGCCGTCCTTGTCCTCGTCTCCAGTGAGACAGGGGCACATGTCATGGCACCCGAGCCTGTTTCCGGCCTGGTTGTCATATGATGCTGATGCGCTGGTCCTTGGCTTCCGTTCCTCTCCACCTGCAGGACACAGAAGTCCGATGTGGTGGTCCCGGTCCTCTGTGGCCTCACGGAGATTCAGGGACTGTCTGACCTGCAGGAGGGGGCACAGCAGCAGCCCACTTGGTGGAGTTCAAGTGCTTCTTGTGAGCCTCCTCACTCTCTGTAGCCACACTGCAGCGCTGGCTCCCCCATCCCAGATCCATGGAGAGCCTGCCAGCGCCAGCCCCGCGGCACGCAGTCCAACCTTGGCCAGGAAGCGATCCTGGTTCCCAGCCCTGTGTGGCACCCACTGAGGATGGGCAAGAATTGGCTGTTATTTCCGTTACCATCTTTCATCTTTAGCAGCTCAGACAATTAGTGAGGACGGAATGTGTTGCATGGAGGAAGCCGGCAAGAACATTGCCACCGTGGTGGCATTTCTGTGTGCACTTGAAAGGCGTGGGTTTTCTGCCATTCACACTGCTGGTGCACAAAGATCGCCCCCACACTGCATGCACACGCTGTGCCTCCTTGTCTCCTAAGAGGGGGCGGGGAAGCTCCCACAACCTGGGATGCAGCCAAGGCCTCCGCTTGGCTCCTTGGAGACACACTGTAGCCTGCGACCCAGGTGGGCACCCAGAGATGCTGTTGAAACACGTCCAGCCCTCGCCTGGCCTTGGGAGCTCAGAGAAGCAGGTTTTCAGAGGAATGGAGTCTGGAGCCATGACCTGAAGGATGAGAAGGAATTAGCTCATGAGCAGCGAGGTGGTGGGAACTCTAGGTGGATGGAACAGCATGAGCAAAGTGCAGAGGTGAGAGCGGGCCCCGAAACCAGGACACTCAAGTAATTTACACACACACACACAGCCCCCCGCCCCTGGCCCCAGGAACTAAATGTGAGCTGCGGAGGAAAATGTGGGACTGTGGAAATAGCCTGGACCATGTAGAACTTTGTTCTGTGGTGAGGAATTCAGCACTGACACTGGGAGGACCTGAAATCTACAGACGGTGCTGGTGGTTAGATGAGATCTTTGTTTAAAACGTTAAAAATAGACCTTTTTTTAGAGTGGTTTCAGATTTACAGAAAAATTATGAAAATAGTACAGAAAGTTCCCATCCACCACACACCATTTCCGCTATGAACATCCTACATCAGTATACTGCGTTTATTACAATTAACCAGCCAATATTGATATATTATTATTAGCTAAACTCCATTCTTTATTCCAAATGCCTTAGTTTTCACTAAGCTACTTTCTCTGTCCCAGGACCCCATCCAGGAGCCACAGGGCACTCGGTCGTCGTGCCTCCTTAAGCTCCTCTGGGCTGTGACAGTTTCTCCTGCTGCCCTTGACGGTTTGGGGAGGACTGGGCGGCTGTTCTGGAGGATGACCCTCTATTGGAATGTGTCTGGTATTTTTCTTGTTGGCGTTACCGTTACTTTGGAGGGAGATCACGCCAAGGGTACACACTGTCAACATGATTTATTGCCGTTGGTGTTGACCTTGGTCACCTGGCTGAGGTGTGCTTGTCAGGCTTCTCCACTGTAAACTCCTCTTTTTTTCTCCTTACCATCTATCCCCTCTGGAAGGAACTCACTTTGCACGTTCTACCCTTAAGGGGTGGGAGTTACATCCCGCTTCCTTGAGGGCAGACATCTACATAAATTATTTGTAATTGTTTTTCATGGGAGATTTGGTTCCTCTCTTATTTGTTCAAGCATTTGTTTACATCAGTATGGATTCGTTGACGTTGATCTCAGACTTTTGGCTGTTATCCTACACCGCTCTATTTGGGAGCTCAATCTGCTCCAGCTGTGGGCTCTGGGAGCCCTTTCCATTGGCTCCCATGTCCCTTTAACAGACTCTCGTCATTGTGTTTTCTTTTCGTTATTATTATTTTAGTCCCTCCTTGCTGTCCAGCACGACAAGATGCTCCAGACTGTACATTTCCAGCCGCAGTCCTAGAATCCGCCATTTCCTCATGCAGCAGCCCTGGTTTCTGGAATTGGACAGCCGTGTCAAAACCCAGATCTAGGTGGGTGCAGTGCTGCCGGGGTCTCATTGCTGCTAGGCCTTCTCAGCTAGCAGAGCCAGGAGATACGTGTGTATACCAACAGTGTGTATCCACATCGGTGTGTAACCGTCCGTGTACGAGGCTAAGCGTGGGCTCATATGGGTGTGTCCAGCTCTGACCCGTCACCACGTGGCTCATACCAGTCTCCTCCGCGTGCTGATCTGACCTTCCACTCTCACAGAGAGGAAGCCGGCTCCACCACCCGCCTCCATTGGCTTAATTGTTCCATCTCAGTGCCCGTCTAGCAGTATCAGAGTGTTCAGCCTCACCCCGTGGAAACAGCTCTATCAACCGGAGGACAGTCTTATGTGCAGTTCCTTTTGTCTCTAGTATAACAGACGCCACTCCTTTGCAAGATTACTTAGGTCAGCACACCTCTCCCTGCACCTCCTTCAGAGGTGGTGTCACGTGCGTTTATAATGTGGCTCTTTTCTCTTGTCACATTCTGCATTTCAGCCTGGGATTCCTCTCACCTCTTAAGTAAGTGTGTAGTGGTCTCAACAGTGCTGTTTTCCATTGAGTTTCTCTAGTGATAAATGATGAGGAGCATCTTTTCACATGCTTGTTTGCCATCTGTATATCTCCTTTCGTGAGACGTCTGTTCAGATCCTTTGCCCACTCTTTAATTGAGTTGTTTTCTTATTGTTGAGTTTTAAGAATTCTTTGTATATTTTGGATAGAAGTTCTTTATCAGATATGTGTTGTGCAAGTATTTTGTTCTGCAAAGCTGCACTGTGTGGCTGGCCTTTTCAGTAGCTTAACAGTGTGTTTTGCAGAACAGAGTTTCAATCTGAATGGAGTTCAACTTAATCTTTTTCTTTCACACACCTTGCTCTCAGTGTGTATCTAAAAATGCATCACCAAACATACGGCCATTTAGATTTTCTCCTATGTTTCCTTCTAGAAGTTTTATAAGTTTTCCTTTGGCATTTAGGTTAGACTTTTAAGAGTTATAGTAAGTAAGACTTAGCTCTCGTTGGACCCTGTGGAGGGTAAAGTGAAGCAGAAGTTCAGTCAAGGATGCTCTTCAGGTTTCTGGTTGTTTTGTGTCAACATGTTTAATCCAAGTACAACATGGGGAAGGGAATACATCTCAAGGATACGGCTTGATGAGATTTTGTGAATGCACCCCTGTAAGCCACGTGCCCTGGGTCAGGATATTGAGCATTTCCAGCACCCGTGATGGCTCGCTCCCCCGCCTCCCCTTGGAGGTCAGCACCCAGGTGAGGTCTGCCTCCTTTTGACTCTATGTAAATGGACGTGTACCATATCTTCTCTCTGGTGCTGGCTTCCTTCCTCGGCACTGTGTTTGTGAAACTCACGCAGGCTTTTTTTGCAGCCGCGTTTCCTTGTTCTCCTCACTGCGCGCCGCTGCAGGGCGTGCTCTGGTTTGAATGGTCATTCAGATGGTTCTGAGATCACTGCTGCCTTGAACGATCTCATGATCTCATAGGAATTCTTTTGTCAACATATTTACACATGTCTCTGGAGTCTGTCCCTAGCAGTGCGGTTGTCGGGTAAATGCTATTCATACCTCGTTTTTGTAGAAAGTGTCTCTGTTGGTTTTGTAGAACTGCCATAACAAATTATCACAAACCTGAGGGCTTGAAACAACAGAAATTCATTCTTTCACAGTTTTGAAGACCAGGAGTCCAGAATCGAGCTCTTGGCAGGACCAGGCTCCATCTGACAGCTCTGGGGGAGAATCCTTCCTACCCCTTGTAGCTCTGGTGGCCCCAGGCGTCCTCAGCGTGTGGCAGCATCTCTCCAGTCCCTGACTCTGGCCGCCTCCCGTCCGCGTGTTCTGTGTCTTCACACGGCGTTCACCTCTGTGTCTGTGTCTCTTCTCTTCTTGTAAGGACGCCAGTCATACTGGAGTAGGGACTACACTAACCCAGCATGACCTCATCTTACTAATCACATCTGCCAAGACCCTATTTCCAGAGAAGGTCCCACTCGTGGGTACCAGGGATTAAACACATCAATTCAACCCACACCAGGTGCTACCCAGTATCTTTAAATCATTTTTTCATTTCTTCCACTTCTTACAGCTATTATTTGAGGAAGGGTTTGAATTGAACACTTCATTCCCTTGTCATTACTGTAATTTATGCTATTGTAAGCTATATCATTAGAGTTTCATTTCTCTTCATTTTTTGCTGGTGAATAGCAATATAACTGGTTTTTATATTGACCTTAGATTCACTTATAATTCTCATAGTTTATCTAGATATTCTTTTTCATACACAATCATGTTTTACAGTGAACAATAAAATATTAATTATCCTATATAACCTTACTCACATATATGTATGCATATATATTTGAGGGGCAAGGCACAGAACACCAGCTGGGGGACTCCAGGGTAATAACCAACTGAAGTGCCAGTAAAGAACAACTTTGTCTCATTCCTGATCTCAGGGGCGGAGTTTAAAATTTTTCTCTACTAACTCTGACGTTTTATTGTAGTTTTGTTTTTTTGGGGGGGTGGATAGATACCCTTTATCAAATTAAGACAGTTCTCTTACATTCCTGGACTAATAGAAATGTTTATATAATTAAGAAGTATTATATTTTGTCACGTTCTTTGTCAATCTATTAAAATGATTGTATGATTTTTTAAAGTCTTTAATCTGTTGCAAATACTATTTTTAAATGTCCTAGAGTAATCCAACTTGGAAATGATATATGTGATCTATTTTTTTCTTTTTTGGTTTATTTGTTTTGCACCATAGAATTTAATTTGCCAGTATTTTCTTAAAGAATTTTTGCATCCATACGTATGAGAGGTTTTGGCCTGTAATTTTCCTCATCAGGTGTTTGTATCTCTCTTTGTGAGTCTCATAAATGAGCTGGGAAACATCCCCTCTTGCTCCATTCTCTGCAAGAGCTTTTTTCATGTTGATATAAGTTCTTCCTTGTTTTTGCACATTTTACTAGCAAAACCTGGAACTTCTTTCTTGGTAGAGCATCTTCTGTTACGGATTTAATTTCTTTAAGAGAGGCAGGGTGGTTCAGCTGTTCTCTCTCTTATCATGGTAAATTGGTATATTGTTTCCCAAGGAATTTGCCCATTTCATGTGGATTGTCAAAATTATTGCTATAAAGTCCTCATAGCGCCCTTTTATTAATCTTTAATGTCTGTAGGGTCTGTAGTGATGGATTCTTTCTCATCCCCAAGGATCTGTGTCTGCCACCTCACTCCAATAATTAGTAATTAGTAATGCCTACTATCATTAATCTACTTTCCTTGGCCAGTCTTACTAAGAGATTATTTTTATTCATTATGAGAAAGAATCGACTTTTGGCTTTCTGTGCTTTTCTTCTCTAGTTGTGTGTTTATCCTGTACTTTGCCAATTTTTGCTGTGATCTTATCTCCTTTCTTCTCTCAGGAGATTAATTTCCTATTCTTTCATGAGCTTCCTGGACGAATGCTGAGGGGAAATCTCTCTGTTTTGTTGTTGATTCTTTAGAACGTGTCTCTTTTATTTTTGGCTATTGGTAAAGTTTTTACCTTGTCTTTGAAGTCTCTGGATTTGGTTTTCACATTTATTCTGCTCAGAATCTCTAGAGCTTCTTAAACCCGTGACTTGATTCTAAAACTTCTATCATTGCTTTTCTTTTTTTTTTTTTCACTGAGGAAGATTGGCCTTGAGTTAACACCTGTTGCCAATCCTCCTCTCTTTTTGCTTGAGGAAGACTGGCCCTGAGCTAACGTCTATGCCAATATTCCTCCACTTTGTGTATGTGGGACACCCCCACAGCATGGCTGATGAGTGGAGTAGGTCTGTGCCCAGGATCTGAACCCGTGAACATGGACCACTGAAGTGGAGCATGCATAACTTTAACAACTTGGCCATGGGGCCAGCCCGTTCCATCACTTCTAAAACTAAATTGGTCTTTCTTTCTCCCAATATTGCTTCTGTCCATCTCTCATCCTTCGGTGACTGCACTTCTTTCCCCATCGGCAGATCACTTTGAAGCAACTGGTACTGTATTTCATCTTTTAAGGACTGACTCGTTTTTTCTTTGTCCTCCTCTCAGAGGGGTAGCCCTTCTGAGATCTTATTAAAGGCCTGTTTGTTCACAGTGACCCCTTCTCCACAGAATCCCGGGAACTCTGGTTTTTATCTCCATAGCATTACAAGGTTCCTGAAATTGCTACTTAACTTTTTTAGCATTCCGAGTATTGAATTCTGCTTGTTTTCTCAGCCTTTTGTCCCAGGCACATGTAGCTTGGGGACGAGTAAGTGCCTGAGAGGACATTGTGCATAGACTCAGTTCACTCCCTCCAATTCTCTCTGCCTGGCATTTTTGGACCCTCCTGTCCTGGCATCTGGATAGCCCCGAATTCCAGTTGTCTCTTCCCAGGCCAGGGCGACTCTGGCAAGGCCTAGACGCCATGTATGATCTGCTTTCTGCTCCATATGCTGGCACCCCAAGGGCCCTCAAGGAGAAAGAGTGGTGACAGGTGTAGGGCTCTCCCCAGGGTGTGTCCCCTTTTTGTAGGGGGATCTCTTAGCTCCTCACATCCTGTTAGGATGGTGTGGGCATCTATAAAAGCTTCTCAAGAGACCCGAGGACCAGTTCAGCTGGCTGATGGAGTTTGCATATTCTGAGAATTGGCCATGATGTCATTGTGTTTTATTTGTTTTAATTATCCATTTTATCTGTTTATTTCTACTTTATCTAATATACCCTTGGCTATTTTGTCTATGTATCTATATTTTATCTACCCTCGTCTTACCTGTTTCATCATCTATTTTGATAGATCCCCTGTCTGAAGACTGGCCCTGGATTTTGCACTCCAGCGCTCCTGGGGTTCCTGGCACAGGGACACACTGGGCTTTGGAGAGCCCCCGAGGGAGAGCGCAGCGGCCCTCTGCAGTGTTGGGGTTCTGGTGTCCTGGGACCCCGCCTGAGCCAGTGTTGGAGGCCTGGGGAGGGATGCGGACAGCTCTGGAGGGAACAGGATGCTGTGCACTTCATGAGATGCACTCCTTCCAGGGAGAGGGCTCTTGGGCCACTACACCATCCCACCAGATGAGCTGAGTCACTTGTACGCCCCTCTGCCGTCTGGGGAGAAATTGGGTCTACCAGTTTCCCCTGGCTGTCGTAACAAAGTACCACAGACCAGGAGGCTTCAACAACAGAGATGTATTATCTCTCAGTCTGGAGACCAGAAGTCAGAGGTCAAGATGTCAGCAGGGCTGGTTCCCTCTGAGGCTTGGAGGGAGAATCTGTTCCAGCCTCTCCCCCCAGCTCTGGTTTGCTGCGATCTTTGCAGAAGCATCGCCCCAATCTCTGCTTTCACCTTTACAGGGCATTCTCCCTACGTGCATGTCTGTGTCCCAATTCCCACTTTTTATAAGGCAATCTGTCACATTGGATTAGAGCCCACCTTGTTCCAGTATGACCTCATCTTCACTGCAATAACCAATTATATCTGCAATGACCCTATTTCCAAATAAGGTCACATCCTGAGGTTCTCGTGGTCAAAACTTGGATGTGTGAACCTTGAGGGGGAGCAATTCAACCCATAACATTAGAAACCAGAGCAAAACTCTCAGGAGGCACCTCCAGCCCCACGAGGTTCAGGAGGGGCATTCTTTATTCTGTGGGGCCCCTGGGAATAAAGAGGAGGCCCTCACGATGGCGTGCTCTTGGAGCCCTGTAGCGCTGGGTTTCCTTCTGTGAGAAGTAAAGCTCGAATTGCGTGGGGGGAATGCGGTTCTCCAGGTGGGACTGTGTGCCTGCCTGCACGAGGGGCTATGTGGGACTCGAGGGAGATGATTGCGTGAATTGACATCCTGGGTTCAGGGTACTAAGTGGGAGGAAACCATCATCTCATGCAGAGAGAAGGAGAGAAGCCTCCTCTCTACCAGACTTCTTCTCTCTCTTTCCGACTCCGAGGAGGAGTTGGAGCTCATCTTCATCTGTCAATGAGGAGGATGGTGCATTTCTCCTCTGTCTCTCCATGCGGTTCAGAGTCCATGGAACACAGGCTGCGAGGAGCATCCACACTGGGCCTTCCGAGCCCACGAGTGGGAGCCTACTGAGTCGCGTAGCAATGGGATAAAACGCGTTGAAGCACATGAGTGCAAGGAGCATCTGATGTGTCGTTGTTGCCTTAGATGCGCTCCGTGAAGCAGGGCATGTGCTTATTATTCTCTTCGGGAAACACGGTAATATGTTAGGGAGATTCAGACGATATGTAATTAACTGTGGCCCAGGAGCCTGGAGACGCCGTCTTGCTGCGAGGCATGTATATGTGCAGGCGCCGGGCATGCATCCCTGTGCTGGCCTCACCTGCCATCTCCTGGTCTCTCAATCCATTGCTTGGTCCATGTGTCTGTCCGTCTCTGCTTCAATCTGTGTGTCTGTCTGTCCCACAGGCTGGAAAGGCATATCCCGTGGGAAAGGAAGAGCATCCACCCTGGAGAGCTCAGGCTGGCCTTGGGAGGAGGTCCCTGGGGGCCCTGATGTGGGCTCCCCTGTCCCCTGCTGTCACTGTTCCCATGAACCCTGCTGGGTGTACTCTTAAGACTAAATTAAAGGCTGCCCATCACTGTCCAGTGGCTGCCGCCCCGTTTCCTTTGAGCTCCTGGTGAATTGGCAGCGAGTGGGTCCTGGGACTGGGACCCCGGCCTGTGAATTCTTTCTCAATGGAAACACAGTGCGGGGTCCCATGATCAGCCACCCAGCTGGCTGATCAACATTCCGAGGCCATGGGGCCAGCGCAGCCCAGCACAATGTCAGGATTAAGCTCCGGGCATGGTCAATTACGACAGCAGCATAACCACCTCGCCATGACTGGGACAAAGGATACGTCTCATTTTATGGCTCTTGCCAGAGAAAAACCCATCATGAGCCTCTTCATCCCAAGGTAGAAGCCAGGCTTTCGCGGGTGTTGGCCGGCGGGGTCTCTGCGCAGACCCTGACTGTCATCTGCCAGCTTTCCCAGGGCAGCCAGGATTCCTCAGGAGGCTCAGAACTCGAGCTCCCCCACCAGCTCCAACGCTGTCCCTACCGGGCTGCTGTGGATGCCGTGTGAAGCAGATACTGATGGTTTGGGCAGTTTGCTCCATGAGCATGGTGCCCCAGGGTAATGTGAAACCCGCATAAGATAAGCATTAACACAGATACATGGTGGAATATTTCCTCCTCTCACCCCAGCAGGTTGTTCTGCACACACCACACACCCCGGGAGACCCTGCCTGGCTGACCCCTTTGTCTCCCACCCACACTCCTCTGTCAGGTCCCATTTAGCTCCTGTCCTCCTGGCACCCACTCAGGTGGGTTCCCTCCTCTCAAGCGAGGCCCCTTCCTCCTGCTCTGTTGTCACAGGCGCTGTCTGCAGTGCTGGGGACTCAGTGAGCCAAAGAGGCCTCAGTCTCTTGGTGGAGGGTAGGACACATGGTGAGCAGGGAGGGCACAAATGAATGGCAGGGAGATAGAGCAGGGCACTGTGGCAATGACCAGTCAGAGAAGCCTCATGGAGGGGCAGTGTCTGCGCTCAAATCCAGGGGCTGAGCAGGAGCCACACATGAGCAGACCTGGGGGTCCCCTTGTCAGAAGGTCTGGGTGGGCACCTGCTTGATGCTCCTAGGGTACCACAGGTGTGGAGGGACGCCATGCACTGAGACAGATGGGGTCAGCTCCTGGTGGGGCTTGAACACAATGGGGCAGGATATGGAGGGGCTTAGCAGCAACTGAATTTATCAGACACACATTATGATTTTTAAAAGTGACTGTCACTGTGGGAGAATGGGCTGCAGGGCTGAGAGAGGCAGGAGGGAGGAGCGGGGTCCACGGCAGGGCCCAGGTGAGAGCAAGTAGGGGCTTGATAGGGGAGGCAGGGGAGGGGATGAAGGGGAGAGAGGGGCTTGGATCCATTCTGGAGGAAGTATCCCCAGGCCATGGGGGGGGGGGGGATCAGATGGTGTGAGGGAAGAGGAAACCAAGGGCAATCCCAGGCAGAGACAGCTGCCCCACTAAGCGAGCAGGGGAGATGGGAGACAAGGATTGGGACTCCGTGCCCCCTGGTCTGAGGTCGCCGGACACACACATGGAGATTTATTATCAGGGAACAGAGGGGCTGGGCGGGTACATGAGCATGACCTATTATCACCAGTGGCCTGGGCCCTTCAGCTCACACGGGACCCCTCTGCGCAGAGCAAAAGCAGGAAGTGTGACAGTGTGGCTCGTGCTGCCCTGGGGACGGGAAGCTTCTCTCTCCAGCGTCTCTAATACTATTACGGAAAGCTCCAGGCTCTCCCTTTATTCTTAATCGTTCCTGGTAATCCTTTCTCCACAGTCCCCAGCCACAAACAGATGGCTGCGTGCATGTCTGCTGGGAGTTCTGCTTGGGATTCCAGGGAGAGGCCTGGATGAATTAGGGGTTCTGGGTTCAGGCTGCCGAGTAGGAGAAACAACAACATCCTTCTGCATTGGGAGGTCAGAAGACCGTGGGAAGGGAATGTGGGGAGCTTTCCCTGGAATGCTTATCAGAGTCTGCACTGGAGCTGGAGCGGACGGGGAGGCTCCTGCGGGGGGGAGTGGGGGGAAGTGTGACTGGAGGGGCTCACAGGCAGTGAGGGCCATCAGCCGTGTGGGGTGCCCCGGGAACAGAGAGTAGCAGCCCCCCAGCTGCAGGAGGGACCCTGACTCCCACAGATACAAGGAAGCTGAGAAGGGGGGTCAGGGCCCCGTGTGGAGAAGGTTTTGATGCAATGAAGGGAAATTGTGTGGCATCCCATGGTGACCACTGAGAAGGAGCAGGTGGGGACGTGGTACTTAGCCCTGAACCTCCAGCAGGAGAGGGTGTTAGAGAGAACTTGGGGGTTACCTAACTGCCTTCCCTCTAAAATTATAGTATCCTGAAAGTCTGATGCTCCCCCCTCGGATGAAAGGGGTGCAGAGGCATCTGCCTCGTGAGGAAAGCATGTACCCCTCCAAAGATGAGCCTCCTCTCTTCGACACCAGACCAACAGCTGAGCTGGCAGCCACGTAACCCAGCAGGGGACATGCTGTGCCTACTGGGGAGGAGAGAGAATTCGGGCAGAAGGAGCTGCAGGGTGGGTGACAGGCATGCAGGAGCTGGGAGACCCCATGTGGGACTGGGTCCCGAGGTGATGGTTCCAGGGGGAGGAATGTGGAACTAGATTCGCAGAGTTTAGCCACATGGAGGCACATTCCCATAATGCAGGGTTTAACTGGGACCAGGACACTGGGAGGCGGTGCTACCGTGGTGCCAAGATGACCCTTGGACACTTGGAGAAGTCAACACTGATTTCCAGGCACTGCAGCCTCCTCATGGGACCTGTTAGAGTTGGGGGTTGGGGGCCAGGTCACCAGTGCAGTCTCGGCCTGGGTGTGGTCCAGGTCCTTGGCCCGTGAGGTGGGAGCTTTCCTGGTGGGAGAGTGGATGCAGGCCTCTGACTGCCCTCCCACCAAGAAAGTAAATAAAAATCACACCACAGCCCAAGGGGACTGGCTGAGGCTAAGGCTGCCCTGGAAGACCTCAGGGGCATGTGGTCCCCGCTGCCCTTCGTTAGTGCTCCAGCCTGGCCCCTGACCAGATGGGTGCTGGAGGGTGCCAGTGGACTAGCAAACTCCGTCAGATAGTGGCATCAGTTACTGCTGGCTCCTGGATGTGGAGCATTTGCTGGAAGAGAGGCTCCTGGCCTTGGGGATGTGGTCATGGCTCTTGCTCTGCTGGCCACCATCTTCTCCATCTCAGGCAGGAAGGAGGACCAGAAGCAGTTCCTCTTCTTTGCTTGGGATGGATGACATTTCCATGTAGGACTATGGTGACTCTCTTGTCCCACGTCACAACAGGGTCCAAAGGGGATAGTGTCCCATCAGAACGTCCCGTCAGTCCAGTTAGTCCTGAAGTCTTGATGACTTCTCCTTACTTGGGCTGGAGGCACAAGTGGCAAGAACATTGGAGGCCTTGGCAAGCAGGGGACAAACCCTATAAGGTTTCAAGGGCCTGCCACATTACAGAAGTGTCAGGGGTCCAAAGGTGTGGACAGGCCAGCATGTCCCCTCCCAAGTAAAAGTCAAATTCCTGCACCACGTCCTCCCACCTCTACGCAGTGGGCTTCCTCACGCCCCGGAGCCGGCAATCCCACACTGGGAACACTACTCCACCTGGACTCGGCTACACCGACAGCTACCGGCTCCGAGTGGGGCCCAGAGCAGGTCTGTGGTCTGTCTGGCTGCAGCCGAGCCATTCGACCCAGTAGACCCCACACGCTGGACGTTTTGGTGGTGGGAAGAGATGCTGCGTGGAGTTTATAGAAAGTCCCAGAGCAGAGATTCTAAATGTTCAGCCCTAGTGGGCTGGCCTGATCCTGGGGCCTGATAGGATTGGAGCAACGGCCTGGGAGACCAAGTGACCCATTGATAGGGGCACTGTCCATCACAAATGAGGTCTGCCCACCTGCCAAGTCACAAGGTCAGCAGGCCCCACAGCGATGCACCGTAAGTGGAAGCAGTGCATCCGGGAGCAGGCATGAGCAAGACCGGTCCAGAGGGCAGGACAGTGCTGCCCAGGCACCTGCCCAGCCCCCAGCTCTCCACGGCTGGCGTGCACACTGCTGTCTTGGCCCACGCCTCCAGCTGCACAGGGGCCTGTGTGACCTGAGCCTCTGATGGAGGAGGGAAAGGCCCGTCTTTTTGGTGGACGGGTCAGTTCAGCGTGTGGCTGTCACTGCACTACAGCCCCACTCGGCGGGCCCCTCCCACTGGGACTCCTCCACCCTCATTCCCTCAGCACAGGGGTATGCTGGTGGTGGCTCTTGGGTAGGTTCTTTTCAGGAATCACCCTCCAGGGAGAAGGCTGCCTCACTCATGGGGACGCCCTGTCCTGGGCAGCACGCGCACACACGGCGTGTGGGCATGAGGCTGTAAGTGTGTGTGCGGGAGTGCCTTTGTGGTTTACTCCTGCTGGGTGTCTCAGTGGCAGAGCAGCCTGTGGGCTTGCTGGAGCTTCAGTGGCCCCTGCATTTCAGCCTCACCCCTCCCTCTGCCCAGCGCCCCCTTTACCCCCAGGACCCCAAGAGGAATTCCCTCCCAAGCCCATCTCCTGGAGAATCCACCGACACACACAAGCTTACATGTCTTTGGAAGCTGTAGAATGAGTGACGGGGACAAGCATGCCTCACTGTGGCTCCGCCTGGCAGATCTGTGGGGCCACAAGACCCGGGGAAATGGAACAAGGTCTGCTGTGGGATGGCAGAGTCTTCAGCGCAGTCCGGTGCCAGCAGAGCAGGAACTGGGAGAGGGTGCCACCCCTGCTGAGCCTTGAAGAATGGGGGGAGGGGGCCTGTGTGGGGCTGCAGAGTGCTGCCAGGACCCAGGAAGGACATGCAGGTTCCTGCAAGAGTCAACCACAACATGCACACACATACATCCCCTCACCACAAGGACACATGCACATGAGCTACAGCACCGCCCCATGCACACACAGGCTTGTACTCCCCACCAACACACACACACAAGTGCGCACACTGAGATAACCCCAAACATCCCCTACACTCCCTTTATTCCTTCCTCCCCCGTCCCTCCCTCCCTCACCCACCCAGTAGTTACTGAGTGAGAATTCTGCACCTGGCACACGGCTCTCTATTTTGTACCTCATTTAATTCTCATACCTGTGTTACAGGTAAGAAGTCACAGTAGGGGTGACAGGCCTAAGGACACACAACTGGGCAGTGGGCTAGGCAGGGCGGGAAGTAAGGTGCACCTAATTCTCCTGTCAGGTGCCATCCTCACACGCCCAAGGAGGGTCCTCTGGGGGATTCGGGCCTGTCCTGCTGCCTTCCTGGGCCCCCACCTCGCGGAGGCTCCCAAGCATGGCTGAGGTCCACTCCTGCCTGGGACCAGGCAGGGAAGTGGCACAGTGACAGCCCCTCCCTGGGCCTGCCGCTGCGCTCTGCTGGCCCTAATCCTTCACCCTATGTTTGCTCATGCAGAAGTCCCCTTTGAGAGGAAGTCAAAGGAGCAGCAGTGTGAAGGAGGCAGGGAAATCGCGAGTATGGGAGGCCCTGGGACAGGGATGCGGGCTCCAACGGTCTGGGTGGGCGGGGAGAGAAGCGGGCTTCAGCTTCCACTGTGGCCGTGCCCAGCGTCATGGTCACAGCCCGTGGGCCTTACCTGCCGTGTGTCAGTGCAGTGGTGACGCTGCAGAAGCCACTCTCCCTCGGCTGGAGGCACCTGCTCACAGGGACAGGTGGGCAGGAGCCCAGATTCCTTTGTCCTGTCTGAACATGGGCAAGATGCCAGCTGGAGACTAGAGGCCCAGAGCGCTGGGCTCCCCAAGAGCGTGTGAAAGCTTGTGGAATGTGCTCCCCAGGTCTGTGCTGTGGGAGACCCCAGAGGGGCCGTGGAGGAGGAAAGCCATCACCGGAGGTGCCCCAGGGAGCAGAGCTGGGCCCTTGGCCTCCATGAGTCTCCCTGGAGGAGCAAATTCCCGAGGATCTCCTAGTGCACAGCCCCCAGGGACCCCTACTGTCAGCGAAGGCTCCAGTCAGCCGGGAGGAGGGTCTCAAAAGGGGGCAGCCAGGGAGGGAAAAGGGCGTGTCTGTGCACCTGCAGGCAGCCTTGGGTGAAACCGGCTCAGCAGGCACCCCAGCGGGTGGGCTCCCAGGCAGGTGCATGGTCTGGAGAGCAGGATGTGAGTGCTGAGTGCCGCAGCCCCAGGTCAGCCTGGGCCCCCGGGGCCGAGCCTGGCCGCAGGGGACTGGAGTGTCCTGTTCAGTTGATTCCAGGCCTTGGAGAACAGTGGAGCTGGGACCTAAACCGGGTCTGGGGCCCTCTCGGCACTGCTGTGTAGGGGCTCTGCACACGCGACTTCTTTTCTCCCGAATCCCCCTTTTCCTGCTGTGCCTAAGCCTGCAGGCACGGCCTGGCCGTCCTCAGGAGGAGTCACAGTGGAGGAGACAAGGGCTCTGTGAGGACAGGGAAGCCTGAGTCATTCAGGGTCAGGGTCTTCCCTCGTTCCGGCCCACCTCATCCTGGCAGGCCCTGCTGTCACCTGGGTGAGGGCCACCTCCTGCTGCCCAGCACTGCCCAGGCCTTGCCCTTCTCCTGCCCCCTCCAAGTCCACAGCCTGGGACCTGCTGGGTGCTCTCCGTAGAACTGCCTGGCAGGTACCCGGGAGCCTGCACGCAGGAAGGCGAGGCTCAGGGCTGGAGCCCCTCACTCAGGCATTCCCGGCCTCCACCTGCAGTGCGGGGGGCAGGTCCTTAGCCTGGAGGTGCACACGGCTCAGCCAGGGGACACAATCCTTTGTGCAGTCCGGCAGTCCGGCATCTCAGAATCCCAAGAGCTGGGCACTGGGAGGGTGACCTTGGCTGGATGTGGTGGGGGCCCCTCGCTCTGCCCTTCAGAACTTTCTAGGGGAATCCAGGAGGCTGGATGACTTCCCCAAAGTGCTTGGCCCTGGAGCAGTAAAGGGGGACCGAGGGGACTTCCTGGTAACCGGTGCCCTTCTGAGGGTCGGGCCAGCCCCTATCCATGACTGGTAATCAGGTGGCTGTCCTTGTCTGTCCCAAGCAAGTCAGCTGATGTCCTTGGGACCACCGGCCAGGCCACCCAGGACAGACGCGGCATGGGAAGATGGCGACAGCTTCCTCCCAGTGGTGGGAAAAGTGTGACCACCATTGTACCACATGGTTTCAGGACCCTGGTGGGGCACCTTCAGGAACCCCATGGTCTACAGCCAGCCCAGGGGGTACAACAGGCCCCTTTCCACCAGCACCACAGTCTTGACAGAGCCCCAGACCAACGTGCCCCCACACAGCCGGGGCCCGCTGGCTCTCATCTGGCCAGAACGGGCCCGTTCCGTCAGGCAGGTGAACACCACTGCCCTTCTTGTGACAAATGCACTCATTAAGGAGATGGATGGCTTCTTCCACTGCGGTGCCCACATCTTCCCCAGGCAGGGGCCGAGTACAGCTCAAGACCAGCTGCAGACGGGCCTCTGGGGCGGACAGAAGGGAGGGGCTCTCCGGCTGCCAGCCCTCTGAGGAGGGGAGCAGCCTGGGTCCCGCTGAGGCTCATCATCATGGAAAGAGCTCTCAGCGGTGGTTCAGCAGGTTTGGCAGAAGACAAAACAGAGGCTGGGGACCAGGCGACACGCCCATGGACACTCCACTCAGCTTTTCTGGGATTAAAATCCAGCTTGTGTCTGCTCCTGGTTTTCTCCAACCCTGGCACACAGCCCTGTGGCTTTATCTCTGCCCACCCTCGACCCTGGGACATCATCCTCACCCCACACACCTGCCCGGTGAGCAAATGCACGTGTGAAGGGGAAAAGGACAATGCTCATGAAGCTCCCCAGCTCCCCGCCTGGAGGAGGGGACGGGCGCTGGCCCCGGGGAGACCTTGGCTCTCAGCCCCCTCTTCCAGCCAGATGGACCTCAGCTTGCACCACCTTCTCCCGGAAGATTCACTTGCCTGATCCATCAGCTCACGTGGCTCGTTTGCTCACAGGGTTGTGCGAGGGCCCCGGGAGGGTGCCGTCCTGTTTGGTCTGAACCTCAGCTTCGCAGGAGTTGAAGGATGACAGACACCCCAGCGTTGATGTGGGTGTGAGCCTCACCGTGGGCTGACGGTGTCGGTGAGATGTCCAGACAGGGTCCCAGAGAATGTGGGGTCGGCTCTGCCCTCGGAGCCTGTGTCTCAGCGCCCGGCCAGCCCGCAGCCCTGGACGGCAGGGCCCAGGAGGCCGGTGACTAGCAGGACTCTGGGTGAGATGGGTCCCTCTCCAGCTCCAGCTTGACTGGGAGGCATGAACTC
>NC_060285.1:1849745-1893207 GCF_021613505.1 Equus quagga | reverse complement strand
CAGTTTCCCATTCAGCACTGGGAGAGAGACCTGGCCCTCCTGGGAGGACCCCCTTGGCCCTGGGGACACAGTCACCTGGTCTATCACCTGCTCAGTCCCAGGCTCCTGGCTGTCCTGAAAGTCTGTCTTGCTCTTCTCAGAGTACTCTCGGATGAACTCCCGGGCCCGGGAGCCAGATCCATCCCCTCCTCTCCTGCAGGGCCTGCCTGAGCCCCCCAGGGCCCCACCAGCCCCTCAGCCAAGGCTGCCTCCTTCAGCCCCCTCCACACAGAGCCGGATCGGATCGAGCCTGCTGGGCCTCCCCCAGGGCCCGTCACAAAGCCCTCTAATCAGACCTCCCTCTGAATGGGGGATAAGCGGGGATTGGGCTCCTCAGGTGTGTTAATAAAGAACGGTTCCAACCGAGGCCTCTCAGAGAACATTAAAAGATTATCTTCTCCTTGAGACACCCATTAACATCCATCAGAGCCCTCGGCCACAGCCTCAAGCTGGCGAAACAACAGCGCCTTGTTGAATCAGAGCAGAAAGATAAAATGCTGGGCCACACGGCGGTGGCTGGTGAGATCCTGAAGGGGCAGGACTCGCGGACCCCCGGGAGCAGCAGACTGACCGCCCCGCCCGGTCCGTCCTGTACTGTTTGCCTTTGCCCCTGTTTTGCACTGATTTCTATCTTCTGAGGTCTTTGCGGCTTTCCAAAATCGGGGAGACTCACTTTCACCACGACCCAGTGTGGCCTGGTGGTCAGCCCGCCTGTCTGCCCTTCACCCGAGGCGGGACAGGCGGTCCCACCCTGGGAACCATACAGGTAGGAGAGGCCCCTCGTGGGTGCGCTGGACCCGAGCAGAGGAGCAGGCAGAGGGGGAACATTCGTTTTGGCAGACAGGACGTGGCTGTTTCCCCTGCCATTGTTTTCATCCTGCTCTCTTTCCTTTGCCTTGAGAGAAAACAAGAAAACATTTCAAGTCCAAACTTCCTATCACTGGACAGATTTCTTATTCCACTTTTACTCCGTACCAGCCCCCATGCTAATTTGTAAAATCGTGACCTTTCTCATATGCATCCAAGGGGACACAACACACGTATTGATAAAATTGGAGTAAGTGGGCGCATGCACCTATGGTTCAGGTGAAGATGGGCCATACCCCGCGGTGTTAGCACCCCATGACCCCTCGTCAGTCCCAGGCCCCCTCTCCTACCTCAGTGGTGCTCATTCCTTCCTTGCCTTTGTGGTTTTGTCAGCTGTGGCTATGGCCCTAAATGACGAACCTTCACATTTTGCCTATTTTGAACGGTATGGTATGGAATCCTGCAGTTTATATTCTAAAGGGATTTGCTTCTTTCCCTCAACATCACGTTTCTGAGAAGCGTCATGTGGAGGCGCGTGGCTGTAATCCACTCACTTTCACCGCTGTGGATTATCCGATTACATTTTCAGCATGTTCTGCTCTTAGTTGCTTAGCGCTCCGTCCGGTTTTGTTCCCTGGGGCAGGTTGCTCGCAGGAAACTTCAACCTCCAATCAGCATCCTGATTTTGATCACAGATCCTGGAATTTGAGCCTGCCGCCATGATTGTGCATGACCTTTGGAGGTCTTGGGATGGGGGTGGACCTGTGTTGTATGTAGGAGGGGCATGAAAATAGTGGCAGAGGACAGACCATGGAAGACTGCCCATGATCAGTCCCACCATGGGGATATTTTCATGGCCCTCCTGTGTACAGCACACAGAATGAGGCAGACAGCTCTGCAGCCTGAAGCAGACCAAGCCTACTGGCTCTCAGACACTTGACCAACCAGAACGTCCTCATTGGTAATAACCCAGTGCTAGGATAGGTTGTCTGTTACAGCAAACGCTGACTGATGACAGTGCCTGCCTTGACGCCCTTTTATATTAACCACTTTCCCCCTTTTAACAGGCTGTTGATTTGTTAGAGAAGCTCTGTGATTTGTCCTGTCAATGCCTTGAACTCTAGGTTGGCCAATGGCTTCCTCGTGGTGCCATTTTGCATGCTCTCCTGTTTCCTGTAGTTGAATCCAGAGACATGCGGACGTTTGAGTTCCTTGTATCCTGAGATGCAAAATGTCTTGTGGTTGCACATGCAGTGATGCTAAGATTGATCAGCATGTTCAGGTGGCGTCAGCCTGACCTCCATGTTTAAAATGCCCCAGCCTCATGCCGTCTGATGCTATTAGCATCCCTTGTTGGCATTCCCTAGCTCCATCATCTCATTAGGGATTAAAAAGATGAGCGTCTAATCCTCTTTCCTTCTGCATTAATTAGCTGGAATTCTTCCTAATGGAGGCATTTTCCTCTTTGACCATTTGGTCACGCTGGAACACAGTTTATGCAGGAAAGCTCTTTAGATTCTCTTATTTATCAGTTTTTAGAGGAAATGAGTTGGTGCCCTACCAACCTCCAATAACGACTGTGGAATTCACCATCTTTTACATAGCATTGTGAACTCATGGGTTTCACACATTTGATGCATGTTGGACGTTGCTGTCCCTCTTCCTTTGATGTCCAAACCATCCCATCTCAGGTTGGAGGAAACGCTTTTAAGTTGACGCCTGTGTGTTTGACACAACTGATCTTTAATAGCTGCCTGGCTTTCTGACTTTCCTCTGTGCTTTCCTGCCCCCAGCCTGGGATTAGCCATTTCTTTATGGAGCCCCATTCCTTTTGGCAGGAAAGGGCATTTAGAGACTAATCTGGGGGCAGTGGAGGTGCGTGTTGCCACGGGGTTTTCTTTACCTCTTCTTCTTCTAAGGCAAAGCCGTCAGTTCACACGAAGTTTTCAATCAAATGCATCATTGTGCCTGCAGGTCTTTTTGCCTCTTATGCTGAATGTGTTTGGTTTTTCCTGCAAACACAGACAGGAGTTCGACATCACAGAGCCGCTCACACTTTGCACAGTTTCCACCGTGTGGTTATGTCACCTACTTGATTGACAGGCAGGCTCACTTCTTTCAGGTTATTTCTGAATTGTTGGGGGCTTTATTCTCTTCTGAAATAGTTTTGTTTGTTGTTATGTAAGTGTTTATGCCGTCACCTGTGTGATGTGTCAGGTGGCATGAGTCCCACGGTTCTACGCTCAGCACCATGTCTGTATGGAAGCTCCTCTGTGAAGTCCAGTGACAATCTTATTATCTTTTCCTTATACGTTTGGTGACTGTGCATCCTCCTTTGCCCAGAACTGTCCTGGTTGAAGCCCTTTGTCCATACGATCCAATTCATACGAATATGGCTGCTTTGTTCTCAGAAGGTCCCCTGACCGGGTGATGGACGATGCGGTTACCTCCTTACAAATGCACTGGGTCTCTTGCCCACATTGCCCTGGGAGATTTTGTTTTTAAGTCCTACAATTTTACTAGAATGTTCTTCAGTCTTGGCCATTCTGGGCTGATTGTCTCAGATGCATTAGGGGTCCCTTCCTACAAGTCTGCTTTCATCTAGGAGGCTGCCTTTCACGAGAATGGCCAGCGCTTGTCCTGCCCCACGCTTCCCTCCACTTTCAGGGATTCCTTTCATACACACCTTGAGCCTTCTTTGCTCTTATTCTGTGGCTATAATTTTCTTTAGAATCTTTAATTTTTAGTTAATTTTTTTCCTTTCTAGCTCCCACTTATTGGACTATGGCGTCCATTCATGCTTGTGTATGTACCCGTCGAATTCTCTTTTCTGAAATGGTTTTTTCCTTTAAAACAATTGTTTCTAAACTTTTTCAGTCTTTGTATACCCCTCCCTGTTTAGGGAACTCACCTCTGAGCATTTCTACTTTTATTTGTTGCCTTCCCTGGTGGATCCGTCATTTTCCAAATCCTCTTGGCTTGTCTGCTACATTTGGTTGCAGTTTGCACCTGCTCAGAGGCCCTGCCCCCATGACCTTAGCTGGCAGAGGACTCGACTCACCCTCAGTCTTCGTTTGCATGAAGGTCTTTGTGTGGGTGTTTCACGGCCCTTTCTCTTGCTCCCTTTTGGGTGAGAGTGACACTCGTGTGTTTTGGAAGATGTGTGGTGTTTCGGGCAGGAGGCAGGCCAGAGCAGTTCTCCGAGCCTCACAACCCCCGGATTCGTCCCCAGAGGTGATGAAGAGTCATTCTCCTGAGCACGCAGCTAAGAACAGTGGTACAAGCGTGCGGTTTTCAGTTAGACTCCTAGAGTCCCATCCTGGGGATTGTAGGCTGCTCACACAAACTTTCCGTGACTTGGTTGGTTCCCTCTTGTGAAACTGGGCTGATAGAGCACGTTTCCCCTGGAGGGATGGCAGGGGTGAAATGACGTAATTCCCTAAACACTGGGCAGTCTCGGGCACTTGGAAGCGCCCATTGGACACCGTTATTTATCAGGCTGCCCACCAGCTTCCGAGAGTCGAACTCCGACTGCTCTGACTTCCCTGCTGCGCGCCTCTGAGCCGTCGGAACACTTGCTCCCTTAGACCCCGTGCGTCCAGGTGGGGGGACACCTGTGCGGTGTCCTGCTTTGCCCACAGACCTGGGATGTGTCCCGCATCCTGGTGGAGGGAAGACGGCTCGTCAGATTGACAGATGGAGGGTAGCCTCCCGTGGGTGGGGTGGGGGTAACAGAGGGGCAGCTTCCAGGCCGTGATGCGGCTGTACCGTGGGAGGCGGCCTCGCACACCGAAGTGTGAGCACAGCTCCTCTCAGCCACAGCCAGCTGGCTCTGTGGGATCAGTTCACACGAGTCGAGCCATCCTGGAGGCCCTGCCCGTTCACACCCACTTGTTCACGCCTCGTCACAAGCTTCGTCTTTGCTGGTGGACTCTCGCTGCCCGGCTCCTCCTGACGCTCCTCCCCGGCGCCCCTGGCACTGATCGCAGAGTCACCCCTGAGAGGCGTTGCCCATGGAGACCAAGGACGTGGATTTTAGGATCACGTAGCCCGGGTTCAAATCCCAGCCAGGTCACACGACTGAAGGCTGGGTGCCGTGGAGAGCCCCTCCTGGTGCAGTCAGCGTCCCCGCCCTCTGGAGCGGCGTCACACCACCTACAGAGGGCTCTGTGAGGATGCAACGCAATCACGGAAGTGACACTCCTAACACGTGTTGGTTCCAAGGAGTCCAGAAAGTGCCACCAATTGGTCCCTCCTTCCCTGGGCTGTGGGCCGTTGTTGGAGGGTCTCCGTGGCCCCAGGGAGATGGGGGTCCTGCTCACAGGGCCTGAGGGGCTTTGACTTTTTCTGGCCACTCCATAGACCTTGCTCTGACGCTCCTTCAAAGACTGCAGGTGTCAAGCTGCACTGTCTTGTCAGAGAAAGGCAGGGCTGAAATCTCCTCTCTCCTTGTGAGGAAAAGCCAAGTGGTCACCCTACCCCTGGCTGCTCTGCCTTGAGGTGGCTCCGTGCTGCTGGCTCGCAGCCACCGAGGTCCCACTCTCCGCTTTTCCCTGCACAGATGCCGAATGCCCCGGGGAGAGGCCCACAGCCCACGGGGTGCCCAGCCTCTGCCATGGGACCCGGCCTCGTGCCGAGGACGCCCCCCAAACCTCAGTGAAACCAATAATCTCATGCTGATGGACAAAATTAATCTCCGAATTCTAATGAGACTGTGTGCCAGAGACAGGCAGCTCATCTGAAAATTAAATGAGAAAAATTGCCACTTTTGCTAGTTGCTCTAGAAACTCATTTGCATTCTGTCAGCTTCCATTATAAGGAGGAGCTTCAGATATTGAAGGGTGTGTGGTGGAGGGGCGGCCCTCTGGCCTGGCCCGGGGTGGGGGTGTGGGGTGTGGCAGGTAGGGCAGACTCTCTGCAGGGCCGTGCCATCTCCAGCTGGCTCTCAGATCCCTCCCTGCCTTCTGCTCCTCCAGCCTCAGACGGCCGCCACTCTCTCCCCACCCCCGAAGCTCTGCTGAGAGGGTGCAGGCTCCTGGTCCTCCTTCCTTGCTCTTCTGGAGGCAAAGTCCAGAAGAACAGAGTCTTCTCCACTTACGGGTTTCTCTGCATGTTCTTGCAGGAATCTGGCAGGAGCAAAGCCCAGGCCACGGCGTCCCTCTCCTGCTCTTGCTAGGGTTGGGGACAAATCAACCACAAACTTTATGGCCTAAAATGACTGCAATTCATCCTTTCTCACAACCCTGTGGGCTGGCCATGCCACTCTTCTGGGGGTCTGACCTCATGGGACACATTCCTAGGACTCATTCCACCTACAGCTGGGCCGTCCTGCCAAGCCCAGCAGGGGACCCCCTCGCTATGTGCAGTGGCTGGGCTGGGGAAGAGCAGCGCTACTCCACGTGTCCACTGCCTTGCGCTGGTCTGGACAGGCTTCCTTAGAGCACTGGGCTTGACTTCTGAGAGACCCCGGGCCTCGTCGCTTCTCACAATCCAGGTCCAAACTGACATGGCCTCAATCCTGCAATGTCCCAGTGGTCAAAGCAAGTCATGGGGCCAGTCCAGAGTCCAGGGCAGGAATAGCTCCAGCTCTTGAGACGAAGGCAAGACAGGGAGGGGAGGGGCCTTGTTGGCAGCCATCTACCAGGACGCCATCTGGCCACACAGAGTCCTGTCCCTTTCTACCTCTCAAAGTGACAGGTGAGATGTCCATCTTCACCCAAGACCCCACAGTCTCGTCCCATTATGGTATTGGTTCCCGTCCAGTATACTGGACTCCTCAGAGCTCTCAGTGTCGGCGCTTCCCAGTGCTCTTCTGAGGGGCTAAAAATAGGCTTTGTTTAGGGATTTTTCTTTGCAAAGGCAGAGACTACCAGGGCTGGTCAAGGCTCAGGCCAGGGATCCAGAATAAACCCGAGCTGTGGCCCAGCCAAAGATGAGGCCAAGTGCCCACTGCAAAGCCAGCATCATCACCAGGTGTCTGCTTGGTGCCTGGGACACAAGGGTGGGCTGTGAGCTCCTTGGAGGCAGAGCTGGTGACAAGGAGCAGGAAGATGACGTGATGTGGAGGACGAAAAGGGAGGGACCAGCAGTGCCGGCGGAGAGAGCGTGAGCTGAACTGCATGTACAGGTCTGTCCACAGAGGCATCTGCACGCGTAAGCCACGGTGCGTGTGAGTCCACAACCATCTCACTGAAAATCCACGTCGCCATTTGTCCAGTGACCTCTCTTTAGGATTGGGCATCAGAGGTCAACACGGGTAGATCATTAAGTCAGTCACCAAAGCTAACAGCTGACATTCGCACTAATTGTAATTAAAAATTAGCATAGAAATGTGCTTTTAGGAGATTAAAATTATTGGTAGGTCCTGACCCCTACGTATCACCCTCAATGATGGATGACAAATAAGCCTCGCATTAAATAAAGTACATCTAATGGGCTTTTGAGAGAGAAAAGATGCAAATTCATTGATTTTCCTTTCTCCTTGATTTACAAATACGTCTTCAGCATAGATAAACACCCCCCATCCATCGGGAATGCTGGCATGTCAGAGTCTTCTCTTTCAGGCTCTCGAGGCAGTTTCTTTATCAATTTCCATACAGGTCCGCGACCGCTAACAGCAGCCTTGTCCTGTAAGCACTTTCTATACCCTGCAAATTGCATTACATATTAGAAATATTATCTGCATGCAGCAAACTATCAGTGAATGCTTAGTTGAGTGGGGAAGATGCGTGTCAGAGAGAGGATACAGATTTCACGGAGCAATTACAGCTTGGCGTCGTGTTGGCATTCTGGCACGGCGTTTACGTTGCGGGATGCTGGGACTGCTGTCGGCAGAAGGATGCAAAGACGGATGTGTCCTTAGGGCAGGAGGCAGCCTCAGATAGTAGGGTTTCTCACCCACCTCCATCCAGGGCTCCTGCGGCTCCCCAGACCGCTGTGTGCAGGGGTGGTGGTGGTTGGGGGGGCTTCTCCACCCTTCAGAGCTGCACAGGCTTTCCCAGAGATGGAGGCAGCAACGGCTCAGGCTTGTTGGTAGGAGTCCATGAGATGGCACGCCTGGTGCAGCCCGGTGCCAGTCCCTGGGAAGTGCTCAGTACATCCATTCAAAACTTTAACGGTGTGGGCAACACCTGTGAAGGCTCTGGTGGAGCGGGGAGGAGGGCAGGCACATCCACGTGCTCGGGCACTTACAGGGCAGAGAGGGAGGCGGGTGGACCCGTAAGGGAATGGCCAAATAGGGAACAGGAAGAGGCTGGGTGCTGGAGAGAAACAGACAGCAGGAGGGCCCGCAGTGGGGGTAGGGCGCAGAAGGGCTGGCTTGGATACTGTAGTCCTGGAGGGCCTCTCTGAGGAGGTGAACGTTTGAGAAAAGTCCTGAAGGAGATGCAAGAGCAAGTCACATGACTAGATGGGAGGAGGGAGCCCGCACAAAGGGCACAGGGGGTGAAGGGCTCTGAGGCTCTGGGGAGCCTGCTGTTACCAAGGGCTACAAGAAGGCCTGTGGCTGGAAGGAGGGGAGGGGCAGCGGGGAGGGAGCGGTGACAGGCTCAGAAGGTCCTCAGAGGGGCTCAGGATCTCCTTCTTTGTGAGATGAAGTCACTGCGGGGTTCTGAGTAGGCGGAGGCCACGGTCTGACTCCCAGTTGAGAAAGGTTGTCCCGGCCTCTGGCCTCTGTGCAGAGACTCGCAGGGCCCTGCAGACATCAGGCGGCGGGGGGGGAGGGGTCTTCTTGGAGGAGAAAGCTTTGAGGAGGCTGGAGTCTGGCGTGCCTTGGAGGTCATTCAAACAGGCAGGATTTTGCAAAATCAGAGACGGGTTGCAGGAGAGAGAGGGAAGTCAAAGGCAATGCCAGGCTTTGGTCCAGTGACTGGAGGTATGACAGGATTAGATGTAGGACCCCCGATAGGAGATGGGGAGGCTGGGCAAGGAGCCACCTGTGGGATGGGGGAGTCAAGAGTGTGGTGCAGACATGTTTAATTCCAGAAGCCAATCAGATCTCCAGGAGGGGCTGATGAGGGATGGAATAAGGGGTGACTAGGGGGTGGTTAGGGGCGGATCTCACAGGGCCCCTAGGGACACACTGCGGACTGTCAGCCTGGCCCAGCCAGCACCCAGCAGGCGGGTTCTGCTGAGGGAGAGAAGTGGTGGGAAATAGAACAGGAGCTGGTCATGGCCCAAAGAGCAGACGCAGAGGTTGAACCTCCCAGGCTGGGGCGGCTGTTTCCTCAGGTTTGAAAGAGGAGGTTTAGGCTCCAGCAATGTCCAGGCCCCTGGGTTCCATTCTGAGGGTTTAGAGTCCTGATGGAAGGGTGGGGTGTCTCAGGATAATTTTTAAATGACCTGCTGGAGCATGCCAGGTTTCAGCTCCTCTAACCCATTTTTCTGCCTGATGCACCTGTGGTTTCCCCCCCACCCCCCCGCCGGCCAGAACCAGGTAGGCTCAGAGCCTAAACTCCCGGAGATTAACGCATGAAGCAATCCTATTCCCTAGACTTGGGTCCTGAAGTCAAGAAAGGGATGGCGCTGGGTCACTGAGAAAGGTTTGCGCGGGAGCTTTATTAACCCCTCTGTGACCTCGGACGTTTCTTCCCCAGGGCGGCCCCCACAGGAGCTGGCTGCTGCCATCAGCTGTGTCCGTGGAGGGGGCTGGAGCCGGGGCAGAGAAGAGCTGGGTCCCCATCACACCTGCTTTAGCCGCAGGTGCTTTTCTGGTCGTTTGAAGAACATCAACTGTTGTGTTTTGGTGTTGAGTGAATGATTTAACGTGGAATGGAACCTGCCCTCTGAGTGTCTTTAAGAACGCAGAGGAATAGAAAGTAGATTTGTTTTCCTTCCTGTCTGTCCTTGCTTCCCTGGTGGTGTCCTGGGAGAGCTGAGCCTCTGCTCCCTGTGGCTCCAGGCAGAGGCCGGTGGGGACTAACCTGTGCCTCGTCCTGCTCCTCCCCAGGCTGGGCCGCTCCGGGAGGCATTTTACCAGCACGTGCTGCCCAGATGGCCACACCCTCTGACCCAACCCTTGTCTTCAGGTCCCCTCCATCCTCCTTCTGCTGTCAGCACCCACAGGTGATGGCCTCCTGGGCTTCCTGCAGACCTCAAAGCTGGAAGGAGACCCTGGCCGGTGCCCCTCTGCCCCCCCCCCCCCTCCCCTTCCCCCACCCTGGCCTTGGTCGTATCCCACACATCTAGTGACTCCACCAGGGCCGGGACCATCACCTTGGTGAGAGCTGGGAGCGCAGCCAGGCGACCCCCTCTCTCTGGGAATGTTCTGTCAAAGGGGAGCCTGGCGAGGGTGTGGGATGAGGAGTTGGGCCCAGGGTCCCAGCTTGCTCATCAGTGCAGCAAGGACACCACGGCCCATCCCAGGGCCCTCAGGGGTGCAGGTGACCTGCGTGGAGCCCTGGTGGGATGTCAGCACACTGAGGTTGCCAGCCAAGATAGTTGAGACAGAACCCCCGACAGGTCAGGGTTCAGATGCATGTCATTGGAGGGAAGTGGCCCCCACTGGAGGACCCCAAGCAAACCCAGCACCCTCCTCCGTGTGTGACCTTAGCTCAGGGTGTGAGTCCCGAGACACAGGGACCTGCGCTCCAGGATGCAGAGTGAAGGCCTGAGCAGAGGGGGCAGGGGTTGCCTTCTGCCCAGGCCCCCATGGTCCAGCCAGACCCTGGGGCTCAACCCCAGGCCCCAGGCCATCCTCCCACGCCCCGCTTCGCCCCAAGCCCCAGTCCCCACTCCTCAGGGTGTGGACCTTTTTCTCTCTGCCTGGTTCTTGGCCAGGGGTTTGGGATGGTCTGACCGCAGGGCCGGGGTGTGGTAGAGGGAGTGGGTTCTCACAGTGTGTGTGGTGGCTCCATGACACGTCGCATCAGGACCGAAGCTTGAAGCACACTGGAGGCTGAAGCTCTAAGCTGGCTGAGGTGACAGAGATGAAGGCAACCCAGCCCCAACACACTCCTGATTAAAACCCGCCTCCTGGGGCCAGCCTGGTGGTGCAGTGGTCAAGTTCAGGTGCTCTGCTTTGGCCGCCTAGGGTTCACTGGTTTGGATCCTAGGCTCAGACCTACACACCACTCATCAAGCCATGCTGTGGCAGTGACCCACATAAAAAACAGAGGAAGATTGTCACAGATGTTAGCTCAGCGACAATCGTTCTCACCAAAAAAGAAATAATAAAAATAACCGAATTCCTAATTCTCCCAACCAAGTTACTCATTCACCAAATAATTCAACTCCTGCTCTGTGCCAGACGATGAGTCGGGTACTAAGGACAGACTGGAATAAAATGCAGGCTGGACACTTTGGGATGCAGATTATTGTGACTAGTGCGATGACAGAACAGGCAGGTGAGCGCCATGTGACAAACATGTTAACTGGGAAGACAGAGACAGAGGACGCTGAAGCCTTCCCAGCTGCTAACAGGGAACACGCGTCATTTATTCTCAGGGTTCATTTCCCTCCCCTCTGTTGTCTGCGGCACCCAGAGGAATGCCTGGCACACAGTAGGTACTCAATAACTGTTTGTTGTCTACAGGCCACAGGGCTGCACATGGTGGGCTCCCTCCCCATCTGTGTCTCTCGTGGATTTTCTTCCAGGCTGGTGTGGGTCTCTCGCCGTATCCTGGTGGTTAGCACCTGAACCTCTTTTGGGCCTTAGAGGGGTTGTCGGGGACTCCTACTTACACTGATGATGGACTCAGATAGCCTGTCTTTCCAAAAACATAGAAAAGCTGGACATGATAATTAAATATCCTTGTAAATGCATGGCTCAGCTCTAAAGAAAGTGAAAGAAATCCTCAAGAACCAAAACTGAAGAGGGGCCTGTGAAGAGAAGCGCGGGTTTCCATGGAAGCCGCGATGGCTCGAGGGCTGTTTGCCCACTCAGCAAACGAGAGGCGTGGGCTCTGAGCCTCAGGGGTGCAGGGGAGAGGGGTGTGCTAAAGAAACAGAGAAGGGACCCTCAAAGGCTACAGAACACAGTGAAGGAGTGAGATGGAAAAGTGGTGAGCCTGGAGGCAGGGGAGGGGACAGCCCCAGTGCTCCATCCTCAGCTGGGCTTACACTTACACCACCCACACAATTTGCAAAACCAAAACGACAAGAAATGAGGTTAAAGTGCTTCTAGATTTTCAGTGCTCTGGGCCCCTCGGCTGAGGCACATACTAGTGCCCCTGAGGGCACCCCTTCCTCCCGCATCCAGCAGAGTTCTCAGGGGGAAACCCTGTGGAGCGCCAGCTCAGGATCCCCAATGACAGCACACAGGGGCGCGTGTGGTCATGACACCAGTGGGAGCAACAGACAGCGGAAGCAGACTGCCAGAACCCTGGACACCCGGAGCGCAAACCTGGATACACAATGCTTGATCTGAATGTTTCATGAAATAAAAGAAGATAGCAGAAACTTAAGCTCAGATCCAGAAAACTACTAAAGAGAATACCAAGAATGTCTGAAAAATAGTTAGAAAAAGGAAACTTAAGTCAAAAGTCATCACTGATTTTTTTGTTTTAAAGAGAGAGAATTAGCCAAAATGGAAGCTAGAGCTGAGCAAGTTTCCCTGGAGAGGCTGGAAAGAAGGCGAAGGACGAACAGCAAGGGCCTGACGTAGTTTGATTGTTCCAGAAAAAGAGTCAGAGAACGTTTAGGAGAGGGAACAGCCAGACAGAGAACGCTGGAAGTTTTCTGAAGTTGGCGAAAGACATGAATCCTCGTATTGAGGACTCATTATGAACACAGGAGAATAAAACTCACTTTCCACCCTGAGACCGAGCCTAGAGAAGGTCCGGGGACACGGAGGTAGAGAAAAGGATGCAAAGCCGCCCAAGAGACACAGGCGATCACCTCCAGGGAGGACAAGGACACTGCCCACAGGGTCCTCGGCAGGCACAGCAGAAACAAGAATAAAGGGGAGAATGTTCTCTCTGAAGGACGGAACAAAAAAGTGTCAATTGATAATTTTACAGCGAGTGTTCAAGACAAAAGAAAGGATAAAGCTGTTTTCAGAGAGAAACAGAGAATTCACCACTAAAAAACGCTAGAACTTTCTAGACCAGAGATCCACAGACCTTCTCTGTAAGGGCCAGCTAGGAAACCTCTGGGCTTTGTGGCCACATGCAGCTCCATCACGTGTCTTGCTGTCCTTGGTACAAACCTTTAAAATTCCGCGTGAGCTGGCGGCCCACACAGGCTGCAGGCTGCATTTGGCACAGTGGCAGAAGTTCTCTGAGCCTTGTTCTAAAACAGCGGTCTTTAAACAAAAAAGTAATTCAAAATTTTGTTGATTTGGGAGGAAAAAAGAGAGAGAGAGAATTTGCAATGACTGGGTAACAAGTAATTTTGCAAATTCAAGTGGCTTTCAAATTCTTTCCTTTCGACTAAATTCAAACTGTAATATAAATTACTAAAATTTAAAATCATTTCAGTAACAGTTTATTTTTCATGATTTAATCATGAATCGATTTAATGTTTAAGCCCTAAGCATTTAGAATAATGTCTGATGATAGATCCTTACGTGGGTTTGGGTGTGATCTGTTCATTGATTATTGTGTAATGAAACATCTGAAATCGAGTGGCTTCAGACAATCAGGATCAGGTCATTTTGTCCTCACGGTTGACCAGGCTCGGCTCGGCCGGGCGGTTGTCTCTCAGGGTCTCCTGTGCGGTGACAGTCAGACAGCGTCTGGGGCTGGAGCCGTCTCGGGGGCTCCCTCACGCACACGCCTGCCGACCGATGCAGGCTGTGGCTGGACCTCAGCGGGAGCCACGGTCAAAACCCTTCACATCCTCGCCAACACTTGTCATTTCCTGACTTTTTGATCAGCCATCCTAATAGGTATGAGGAGCTATATATTTCCTATCGTGTCCCAGCCTCAAAGGCACAGCGTCCCAGGCCGGCAGAGATTCCCGAGAGGGTGCAGAGCCCAGAGCCCTGCCCGCGGGAGAAGGTCAACATTGCGCTGTGAGCAGAGCGTGCAGGCGGGGGAGGAGTGGGGCACAGAGAACGCACGCAGCTCAAAATACGATTTCAACAAAGCGATGTGCATTTAATTAAGAAGTTCCCTTCATTCTCATCTTATTTATAGGAATGCTTTCTCAGTTCTTTAGATTAAAAGCTAAAAATGAAAATGAAGGATAAAATTGATGCAGAATGCTGTCTCATTCTCGCAATTAGTTGTCTAAGGGGACATGATTTAAATGCGGGGAGAAGCTCCATTCATCATGTTAGGAGACGCATTTTTTTAAAAAAATTAACTTTTTATGTTTGCCAATTATTTGTCAAAATGTATAATGCGTTCATGTGCTTTTAATCTAGTGCTGCTAATAATAAGTGTAATAATAACTCAACCTAGAAGGAATTTTAGCACTTAAAGCCCAGTGGCATCTGGATATTAAAAATATCAATTTATATACATATTTATTCATATTATGATGGGGAATTATGATGGGACTATCAAAAACCTTGGAAGCATCAAATATATTTTATTAGTTTACAATTTAATGGAGAACTAGAGTGGAAATATGAAAGTAAGGTAAAAAATAAGTATTTCACTTTCAATTTCAACCGTAAAAGGAGAACTTACTGAATTCTTTAAAAAACAGT
Source organism: Equus quagga (assembly GCF_021613505.1). NCBI lineage: Eukaryota > Metazoa > Chordata > Mammalia > Perissodactyla > Equidae > Equus > Equus quagga. Next base: position 1,878,767 of record NC_060285.1, on the reverse strand, counting down.
TGATACCTATATAGTTAGATTTCATTGCAAAAATGTTAAATAATGATACAATAGTTTTAATAGATGAAATACAATGAAAGTCACAATTTTGCAATTATTTACAGTTATGATGACGAATTGTAGATGTCACCATTTTAAAGCTTTCTAATATGAAAAACAATACATAAAATGCATATAATACATAAAACATAATATGCACTTAGTTGAATTTCGTCAAATGAGCAGCAATGCAGTAAGCTCCAGGTCCCACAGGACTTGTTCCCGCTCTGGAACCCTGCAGACGCCCCTCCCCAGTCCCAGACTCCAGCTTCGGTCTTGAAAGGAGCCACACTCTCGAATTACTGTTCAAAATCCTGCACATTCGCCCTAAACACCCGCCCTGGCACCGCCACGTGACAGGCATGGTTACAGAGCACGTGCTGTCTTTTGTCAGGTTTGCGAGATTCGCCGTGCAGGCAGCAGTGGGCAGATGTGGACTTAGGCATAAGTTTACGACCATTGCTTGCGTGTCTAAGAAATCTTTCTCCGCCCAAAGTCATGAGGCAATTGCTCCCTCTAGTCTGAGTGATCCTCTTCGAGGAGATTCATTGCTGCATTGATCACTTTAGGGTTCCGTCCACCAGGATTCCATTTTTACATATGGTGTGACCAAGGCTCAGTCCAATTGTGTGTTTGTTTTCCACGCAAACCCTCCGTTGTTCCAGCATCTTTGATGGAAGCCCCCTTTCCCACCGCTTCGCAGAGCAGCCTCGTCCTGAGTCAGCCTCCACACGCCCTCGGGCTGCCTCTCTGTTCCATCCCGGTTTCTAGCTGGCTGTTCTCACCCCATACCACGCTCTCTGAATTACTGGAGCTCTAGAACAGGTCCTGTTACCAGTGGAGGAGTCTGGCCACCTTCTTCTTTTTCCAGATGGTCTCGTCTATTTTTGACTCTTTGCATTTTTGTATCAATTTTAGAGTCATCTTTCAACTTCCACAAAACCAAAACAAAACAAAACACAATTATGCTGGGAAGTTTATTGAGAGTGCATTGAGTCTGCAATATTATCTGAATTTTGCAGAAAGAACATCTTTAAATATAGTTGGACAATCTGTAAGAATACACCCCCCACTTAACATAGGTCGTCTTCACTTTTTCTCATTAATGTTACAATTTTCTATGTAGGGAATTTGCACATCTCTTCTTGGATTTATTCCTATATTTTTGTGCATTTCAACTTTTTTAAAGTATCTTGTTCTAGCTGACTTTTTGTAGTATATGGAAATATAATTGGCTTAATTTATATTAACTTTGTCTCCAACAACTTGCTAAACTCGCATGTTCACTCTGATAGAATATACATATTATTACTTTTCCATGTATACAATCATATCAGCTATAAATAGAGTAGTGTTTCTTCCTTTTCAATGCTTATAGATTTTATTTCTTTTTCTTGCCTTTATGCTCTGGTTAGGTCCTGCCACTGACTAAGAGTGGTGTTGGTGATTTCCTTCCTTGTCTCCAACTTCAAAGGGGAGCCCTTTAAAATTTCTCCCTTATTTCAGATGCTCACTGGAGGTGTTCATCACTGTTGACCATTTGTCCACTTCAGAAAGTTGTCTTTTACTGGAGTTTGTGAATACATTCTTTTTTTGTCTTTGGGACAACTCTTGAGGTGCGCCTAGGATTCGTCTTTTATTTTGGTTGTATAGCAAAGGACAGTGATGGGGGTGCCTGTGAGTCTGGACCTGCTATGTCTACTGGTGGTTTGACGTCATCATGAACTGGCCTCTGTTTCTTGCACACTCTTTGTGGAAGGTCTTCTTTTCCGGATTCCAGTAGGGCTGTCCCCGCTGTGTTTGCTGAGTGCTGTGCACGGTTTATTGTTTTCCGTCTTCTTCCCTTTAAATTTTCCTTGTCCTTTTAAGTGCGTATCTTGTAAACACTCTCTGCACGGGTATTGTTATTCTTATGCAGTTAGAAAATCCACTGCCTTTTAAGGGGAGCGTCTGATTCTTTTTCATCTGACATGCTCAGTCATACATGTGGGGCTCCTTCAGACGTCACCTAAGCGTCCCCTGGTCTCTGCTCGCTTTCTTTCAGTTCTTGCTTCAGTTTGGATTGACTCTTTCCATTCTTACAATGTTCTCCTCTGCTGTGAAAGTTATATAGTTCTTTTGTGTGATTTTGCTAGAGATCTTAGACATAACGGCATGAATTTTGGACTCAGAAATGAGTAATAGTAACTGGTAGTCACACCGTCTCCCCTAGTAAAGGAGGGGACTTAGAGCGTCTTACTGCCACCCGTCCCCTCACCCCATACATCCACATTGTCACATATTCTAATTCTCTATTTTAGCTCCCTCCGAATATTATTATTAGTGTATATTAGAATGCAACCAGTATTCATTTAGATTCACCCTTATATTTACATTTTCCACTCTTATCCGCTCCTCCCCCCATCTCCAACTCACTTATTGCATCAATTCGTTTTCTTAAACCTGACACTTAACAGAGTAACAAAGTAAGTGTGATTCTGCTGAAGTGAATTTCTCTTGGATTTTTTTCTTTTTTGGTCTGAATATGATTTTATATCATATTTATTCTAGAAGGATATTTCTATTAGATATAAAATCCTACGTTGAGATATATATATTCTTTTAGCACTTTAAAGATATCTTTGTATTGTTTTATTTTCATTGTTTCTGTTGGGAAGTCAGCTAAACTTCTGAGTGCCTTTTAAAAGGGGGACTCTCCGGGGCCGGCCCCGGGGCCGAGTGGTTAAGTTCTCTGGCTCCACTTTGGAGGCCCAGAGTTTTGCCAGTTTGGATCCTGGGCGCAGACATGGCACTGCTCATCAAGCCATGCTGAGGTGGCGTCCCACATGCCACAACTAGAAGGACCCACAACTAAAATATACAGCTATGTACTGGAGATATTTGGGGAGAAAAAGCAGAAAAAAAAAGATTGGCTACAGTTGTTAGCTCAGGTGCCAATCTTTAAAAGAAAAAATAAAGGAGGACTCTCATTTTTCTCTATTCTTGAGGTTTTCTCGGTGCTGTAGCCTTTCAGTAATTTTTGCCCTTATGTGCCCAGATGTATATTTCATTTTATTTAACTTGCTTGGGATCTGTTGGGCTTCTTGAATGTGTGGATTAATATCTTTTGTCGGTTTTGGAAAATTCCTTCTTGTCATTTTTCTTGATTTAAAAAATTAATGATCTTTATTTTTTAGAGTAGTTTTAGATTCACAGCAAAATTGAGAAGAAAGTACAGGCATTTCCCCTATTGCCTCTGCTCCCACACATGACAGCCTCTCTCACCACCAACATCCCCACCACCAACCAGAGAGACGCAGCTGTTACAATTAATGAATCCACATTATTGTCACCTGAAGTCCATGGTTTACATTGGGGTTCACTCTTGGTATCATGCATTCTATAGGTTTTGACAAATGTATAGTAACACGTATCCACCATCATCATTTCATACAGAGTAGTTTCTCTGCCCTAAAAGTCCTCTGTGGTCTGCCTATTCGTTCTCCCTCCCCATAACCCCTGGCAACCATTGATCCCTTTTACTGTGTCCGTAGTTTTACCTTTTCCAGAATGTCATATAGTTGGAATCACAGAGCATGTACCCTTTCAGAATGATTTCTTTCCCTGAGTGATAGCGTTTTAGCCTCCTCCATGTCTTTTCACAGCTTAATAGCTCATTTCTTTTTAGCAGTGAATAATATTCCATTGTCTGGATGGACCACAGTTTCTTTATCCATTCCCTTACTGGGGGACATCTTGGTTGCTTACGCGTTTGGACAATTACGAGTAAAGCTGCTGTAAACATCTGCTTGCAGGTTTTTGTGTAGTAATAGGTTTTTAACTCATTTGGGTGAATATCAAGGAGTGTAATTGCTGGATCATGTGGTAAGAGTGTGCTTTGGGTTTTGGGTTTTCTTACTTTTGTAAGAAACCGCCAAGCTGTCTTCCGAAGTGACTGCACCTTTTTGAATTCCCACCAGCAATGAATGAGTGCTCCTGTTGCTCCACGTCCCTGTGAGCGTTTGGTGTGGTCAGTGTTCTGGAGGTTTGCCATTCTAATAGGCTCTATTTCTGGGCTCTCTACTCTGCTTCGTTGATCTATATACCCGTTCTTTCACCAATACCGCATTGTCTGGCTTACTGAAGCTTTGTGGTAAGTCCCGAAGTTGGGTAGTGTCACTCCTCTGACTTTATTCTTCTCCTTGAATGTTGTGTTGGCTATTCTGGGTCTTTATCTCTCCATACAAACTTTAGAGTCAGTTTGTCAATAACAGACAAACACAGAATAAATTTCTGGGACTTTGACTGAGACCGTGTTGAATCCATAGGTCAATCTGGAAGAACTGACATCTTGACGATATTGACTCTTCCTCCATGAACATGGAATCGCTCTCAATTTCTTCAGTTCTCAGACATCTGTCCTCAGAGTTTTGTAGTTTTCCGTATATAGATCTTGTACACATGTTCTCAGATCTATACTTACGTATCCCATTTTGGGGGGCTGCTAATGTAAATGGTATTGTGTTTTTAACTTCAAATTCCACTTGTTCATTGCTGGTATATAGGACAACAATTGACTTTTGTATGTTAACTGTGTATCCTGCCACCTTGCTCTAGCTGATTCTCAGTTCCAGGAGTCTTGTTGTTAGTGTGATCGACTCCTTCAGACGTTCCACCCAGACGATCACGTCATCTGTGAGCAAAGACCATTTTAGTTCTTCTTGGCCAATCTGTGTGCTGTTTATTTCCTTTCTTGTCTTGTCCTTTTTTAAAAGCCAAAGTATTTTACTAACGATTTACTGTCAATAAGAAAGACTGGCTAAGGACAGTGTTCAGTAACCACCTTTGTGAGAGCCTCGCGTCACAGATGCAGACCGTATAAAAACTGCTGTGGTGGCTTTGGTCTACTCAGGGAGGCAGAAGCTTCCATCACATCTTCCAATAATGAGAAATGTCCACAGTTCTAAAATGCAGCAACCTACTCAAGACCTGCCCATAATTAAATCTTTCCTCCTCCTCTGAATGGAGAGAAACATGTGATTGTATTGAAGTGCATTAACTGAAGTGTGACTTTTGCTGGGAGTTCAAGTATGACGTTGAAAAGCAGTGGTGAGAGGGGGCGTCTTTTCCTTGTTCCCCGTCTTCTGGGAAAGCTTCAAGGGTCTCATCATTAAGTAGGTGTTAGCTGTAGGTTTACTGTGGAGGTTTTCTCTCAAATTGAAGAAGTTCCCCTCTATTCCTACTTTGCCAAGGATTTTTGTCTGAGGGGGTGTTGGGTTTTATCAAATGCTTTTTCTGCATCTGTGAGTCTGACCATGTGATTTTTCTTCTTTAGCCTGTTAAGATGACGGATTACAGAAATTGATTTTTGAGTGTTGAACCAGTCTTGCATACCTGAGACAAATCCCACTTAGTCATGGTGTATAATTCTTTTTATATATTGTTGGATTTTATTTTGTGTGTGTGTGTGTGTGTGGTGAGGAAGACCATCCCTGAGCTAACATCTGTGCCAATCTTCTTCTCTTTGGTATTTGGGACACTGCCACAGCACAGCTGATGAGTGCTATGTAGGTCTGTGCCTGGGATCCTAACCCGTGAACCCCAGGCCACCAAAGTGGAGTGCGCAAACTTAGCCCCTACACCACTGGGCCAGCCCCTGGATTTGATTTTTTATTACTTTTTGAGGATTTTTGCATTTACGCTCATAAAGAAATATTGGTCTGTGGTTTTGTTTTAACGTCTTTGTCTGGTTTTGGTATTAGAGAATTTCTGGTCTCTTAGAATGAATTAGGAAATGTTTCTCTCTTCATCTATCTTCTGAAAGAGATCAAAGAGCATTGGTATAATTTCTACTTAAATATCTGGTAGAATTCACCCATGAGCCCGTCTGGGCCTGCTCTTTTCTGTCTGGCAGGTGATTCATTGTTGATTCAACTTCTTCAATAGCTATGGGCCTATTCAAATGGTCTGTTTCTTCATGTGCGAGTTTTGATGGATTGTGTCTCTCAAGAAATTGGCCATTTCATCTAGGTTACCAAATTTGTGGGCATAGAGTTGTTCATAATATTCCTTTATTATCCTTTTGATGCCCATGGGATCTGCCGCAAGGCCCTATCTTTTGTTTCTCGTCTTAGTAATTGCGGCCTGCTTGGGAATGGCAGTGGTCACCGTGTGACACCTCTAGGCTCAGACTTTGCTGAGCAAGCTCAGTAGGACGAGAAAGAACGTCTGTGTGAGACCAGGTAGGGGGCCGAGGGGCGGTGGCTCCCTGTGGAAGATGGAGAGGGCCCCTGGGAGAGAAATGCGTGTCTGATGTACTTTTACATTCATATTTGAATCACCATTTTGGCTGTTGGGCACTAAATTCTGTTCTCTCATCTACTCAAGTATCCTCCTCCTCATTCTTTCCTGTCAGTAATTTTCCCTCTTTACTAATCATTCCTGTTATGTTGGAAATGCTGTCCTTTCATCTTAAAATGCTTCTCTTGATCCCATTCTGTCATTAACCACTGCCCCGTGTTCCTGCTATCGTTTGCAGCAAACCCCTTGAGACGCGCTCTGTCCAATCTCTTCTTTTTCTCTTTTCTTTCTCTCCCGTCAGGCCCCTGCCATCCACCCTCCACCAGACTCTGTTGTCGACGGTGGCTTTTCCCGAGGCGCCGTCCTTGGGCCTCTTCTCCGTCTGTACTCACTGTCCTCGTGGTCTCTTGCAATCTCATGGAGTTTAAAGACCATTTATGTTCTAAGGACCCAAATATAAATACCAGAGACATAGATCCAGTTACCTCTTTGACACGTTCTCTGGATTTCTAAAATATACTTCAAACTCACCCTTGCCAAAACTAATCTCTTCCTTCCCCAATGAAAACAAGCAGACAGAGGGCAACCACAAAACGCACCCATAGCCTCTCTCGTGTGAGCTGCTGACAACCCATCCTCCCAGTGGCTGAGGCCAAGGGTGTGCCGACCCTTGACTCCTCTGCTGCATCCACACCCCTGTCTGATCTGTCGGGAAGTCCCTTGACACTATGCGACAAACACACGCAGAATCTGACCACTTCCATCACCTTCACGTGCCAGTGGAGCCGCCCTCCTCTCCAGCCTGGACCAATGCAGAAGCCTAGTGCTGGTCTCTGCTTCTGCTCTCACTGCTCTGCTCTTAGCCCAGAAGTGAGAATGATCCTAATAAAACCCAGGATAGATCATGTCCCTTTTTAGCTGGGAAATCTGCCAGGGCTCTCATTCGCTCAGAGCAGAAGCTGAAGTCCGTGGGACAAACTTTCCGGCCATGTTCTGTCTCCGGTTCCTCTCTGGCCTCATCTCCAAATGCTCTTCCCCTCACTTCCTCCGTTCCACCTGCAGTGGCTGTCTTACTGATCCCTGAATTTGCCAGGAGCTCCCCTGTTCTGGGTTAGCGCTTCGGCGATTCCTCCGTCTGAAATGCTTTCCCCTCGGATGGCGGCTCTCTCATGCCCTCCTCCTTCACGCTTTCACTCGAATGGCACGTCTTTGTGCGAGTTCCCCAAACAGTCCTTTCAAACTGCACACTTGCCTCCAGCCTCATCCTGCTCCCAGCACGCCGTCCCCCTTCGAGAGGGCTGGCCTCATCGCCTTCAGACACACTCCAGGAGCTCCTTTCAGACCTCGTTGCTGTTCTCGTATATCCAGGACTTCAGCTCCGTGAGGACAGTTCCGGGTCTGTGTTGCTCACTGACAGATTCCCAGTGGCCACGACAGTGCCTGCCACGTAGGAAGTTCACAACTAACCCCCACTGAATATTGAAATGATAGTTTTGGCTAAGGGGACTGAAGCAATGGTGAGCCTGGTCATTTTATGCAAAGAATTCCCCCGGGGCCGGCCCTGTGCCTGAGTGATTAAAGTTCCCGTGCTCCACTTCATCAGCCCAGGGTTCACAGATTTGGATCCCAGGTGTGGACCTATTCTGCTCATCAGCCATGCTGTGGAGACGACCCACACACAAAGTAGAGGAAGACTGGCACAGATGTTAGCTCAGGGCGAATTTTCCTCACCAAAAAAAACCACCAAAAAACAAACAAGCAAACAAAAGAAGTAACCCAATAGAGCTGTCTTCACAATGCTCATTCTAGGGGGGTCTGAGGACTGGAGGGGATGATGCTGGAGGACGGAGCTCAGCCAGAAGGCAGAAGCCACATAGCGAGAGCACGTGCTGGGGAGAGGTGGGACAGGTTGGAGGGATGCCAGGAAGTCAGATCTAATCTCAGAGAAAGAAGGCAATAATGGGTACCAACAGGCAGGGGCTCTCTGCTCTGGGTGGGTCTTTCAGGCAGCCCCCATGCCCTGATGCCAGTGCTGGGCCCGAGCCCCTGCCATCAGGGGTCTGCATGTCGTCAGCAGGCAGAAGATTGTGATGGATCCATGGTGAGGTGGATGTGCTGCCTCCCTCTCCCAGGGCAGAGCACTGGGGTTACCGTCTCAGGTCCCAGCAGACAGAGACCAGCCCATCCAAACCACAGAGTTCCAGAAACTGCATACATGCATGGACATGCGCATATATTTAAAGTTTTTATGTTGAGATGATTGAAGATTGACGCACAGTTGTAAGAAATAATACAGAGAGATCTGAGCACCCTGTGCCCAGTTCCCCCAGGGTAACATCTTGCAGAACTGGAGTAGATCACGCCGGATGCTGACGTGAACACAGTCCAGATGCTCAGCATACCCCACAGGGTCCCTCCTGCTGTCCTTTCACAGCTGCACCCTCCTCTGCCCCACCGCCATCCCAGCCTCAAGCCCTGCAGCCACCCATCTGTCCTCCACGTCTATACTTTGTCATTTCAAGACTGTTATGTACATGGAATCATATGCTGTGTAACCTCTGGGACTGGCTGTTTTCACTGGGTATGATTCCTGGAGATTCTTCCAAGTCACTGTGTGTGTGGCTAATGTGTGTGTGACTATTTTTTCACTTTTCATTGCTGAGAGGTGGTCCGTGGTGGGGATGGACCTGGGTTGTTCAACCGTCACGTGTTGGAGGACGTCTGGGGCATTGTCAGTCATCGACTGTTACGGATGAAGCTGTTATGGACATTCACCCGCAGGTTTTCATGTGAATGTAAGTTTCCATTTTTTGAGGATAAATGACCAAGACAGAGATTGCTGGTCATCTGATAGTTGAAAGTTTAGTTTTATGAGAAACCACCAAACCGTCTTCCAGAGTGGCGGCCCCATCTCGCGTTCCCCGGTCGGGTGGGAGAGTTCTAGTTGCTCTGCGTCCTCTGCAGGATTCGGTACTGTCAGCCTTTTGGATTTCAGCCATTCTTATGGGGGTGGCGATTTCTCATTGTGGCTTTAATTTGCATTTCCCTGACAGCTGATGAAGTTGAAAGCTTCCCTGGTTGCTTGTTTTCCATCTTTGTTGAAGTGTCTTTCGCCCATTTCCTAAAACCGTTGTTTTGTTATTTTTTACTATTGAGTTTTGTGAGTTCTTCACACATTCTAGATCCTAATCCTGTGTCAGATATATAGTTTGCAAACATTTTCTCCCAGTCTTTAGCTTGATTTTTCATCCTCTTAGCTGAGCGCAAGTTTTAAATATTGATGAGGTTCAGTTTATCAGCATCTCCTTTGGTGGCCCCGGCTTCGGTTTTGAGTCCAAGAGCTCTTCGCCTAGTCCGAGATCTGAGATTGCCTCCTATGAGATTCTAGAATATTTTTAAATAGCAAAGCAAGGCTAAGTCAGAGATATAAAACTATTAATGTTGATATTAAATATAATTTCAATACCAAAATATCCTCCAAAATAACAAAACCCCAGTGTTATTGTGCTATTGCTGACACCTGGACTGTAGCAGGAAGCTCCTTCAAGACTGTGAGTGACTGCCCTCCACCGCGCCTGGTGACTGTGGGAGTGACCCAGTCTCCTCCAGGGATCAGATCAAAAGTTGGGGTGAGAAATGCCTTTTGAACGTGGGGCTGGGCTGGGAACAAATGGGAGTCCAGGGCCCTCACCAAGCCCCCAGCAGGCTCTGATGAGCTGCAGGACCCCGGACAAGCCCATCCCCATTATGTGTCTTGCGGATACTGTGAGGTGAAAGCAACAGAAAGCCCCCTGGGGACCTGAAAGTGCTAATACGTCTCCGGTGTAGGACGCCCTGCGCCTGTGCCCAGTGTGGGCTAGTCCCAACAGCGTTTCCTCCATGAATGCCGACCTCCCTGTGAGGAGGGACCACCATCGTGCCCATTTATAGATGTGGGAACTGAGTACAGAGACAGGAGAGGGAGGGAGGGACAGAGCGAGGCTCCAAGCCATCTCTGACTTAGGCCCCTCACCCCAACATGAAGAGTGCAGGGGTCAGAGGATCAGTCAACCCACCCAACCTGGAGCAGGTAGGCACAAAGTCACCTGGAAGATGTGCGGGTGCCCGGGGCCTCCAGGAGTTGGAAGCAGAGACACACCTGAGACATGGAAGTGGTGAAGCTCCAGCTCAGACGCAGGTCGAGGTGGACGGGCTGAGGTGGGCCGTGCATGTCCTTTGTGTGTCTCCAGGGACAGCAGATGTCCCCGCACTGTGGCAACCCCAAGCTTGCTGAGAGCCTGGCTCGGCAATGCACGTTCCATGGTTTTTGGGGAGCCATCCTCCTCCCTTTCTGCTCTCCGGGGGTCCCCACATCCTTCTTGCCCTGTGGGCAGGAGGCGTCAGTGTCTCTGCCTCCGGCCACTCACAGCCCCGGTCCACGGGAGCCCTGTCTGTCCGGGTTGGGATCCTGGGACCTGCCTGAACATCAACAAGCCTGCGGCCCGCATTGCTAATTCCCTAACAAAAGAGCGTGCTTATGAAAGCTGACAACATCACGGGAGCTTTTTAACCGCTGCACATTAGAGCTTTCAGGGGAATGGTTAATGACAGGCAGGCTCCTCGGAACAGAGATCTCATCTGATATCAGTTTGGAGAAAGTCAATTGCAGGTTCTTTCTGCAGATTAAATTAACTCCATTCGGAGGTCACCTCCTGCAGCTAGATTGAGAGAGACAGACTCACAATAGCAAATGCTATCAACGAGGTATTAATTCCACTCCACAAACAAGGATATGACGCCCCCCGCAAAACTGTGAAGGAGAAGGTTTTTCTGTTTCAGGCTCCCTCCCCTAATCTTCACGCGTGTGTTGAAGGACAAAACGTACCGGCCAACTGTCAGGAGTGTGCACGTCCATTCGAAGGACTTCTCACTGGGACTAGTTACGACGAGGCGAGGGAGGTGAAACCCTTTGCTGCAGCCCAATCTCCTTGTTGGGTGTTGCCATCAGCAGCGAAGATGCAGGGGGTGGAAAGGCATGGGGTGGGCTGGAGCCTGGGCCGGGGCTGGCCTCCCACCAGCATGGTCACTGTTGCCAAGGGAGCCAGAGTCCCCGCAGCTGAGGCCACTGATTCCCGAGCCCAGCTGGGCTCAGAAGCCAGAGAAACTTTTCACTTGGGATCCCTACAGGGCTTCCAGGACGGCCACTGCGTGGACTGCCCCCTGCCCTGGTCGCTCCCTTGCTCCTGAGCTTTATTTACTTTTCCTTTCCTTGTTTCTCGTTTTCAGGGAAGCAGGACCTGATTGGCTTGGGAGCAAGCCAGGGATGGGCTCGGGGTGACACCAGGCCTCCCCCTGTGTCGGGGCTGCCAGGGCGGCACACAGGATAAGGGGGTTGCCCCCCAGCACTGGGTTCCCTGAGCCCTGGCCATGGACCCACGTAGCTCCATGGGGACATGGTGACGGGAGGCTGCAGAGAGGGACAAGCTGTTACCGCCGTACGTGTGCAGAGGAACCCAGGAACTGGGGAGGTGAAGGAGAGAGAGCGTGACCTCTCCCGGGGTTCCCAGTGTCAGATTCTACAGCCGCCCTCTCTGTTCTGCTCTCCCCAGGAGTCCCGGGCTGGGGTATTATTTTCTCAGAGACTCAGGGGGAAGCGCATGTTGCCAGCTCTCCTTCCAGGCCCAAAGGCAGCTGTGGGGACAGATCTGGGGGTGGGCTTGATCAGGGGCCTGGGCTCAGCCCCTGAGGCCCCTGCACCACCACGTGTAGTTTCCACGCACACCCCAGAATGGCCTTCCTGCCTCCGCGACCCTCAGCTCAGTCGGCAGGCCCAGCCCGGCCCTGGTGCTCTGCCTACTGGGCCTTGTCCATCTGTGCAGCTGTCTCTGCCCTGACCTCTGCGGTGTTCACCTCGAGCTTCACACCTTGTCGCCTGAGAGCCCCTGGGTCCTGGTCCCATTCCCAAGTTCCTCTTTTGGCCAAAATAATGTCTCCCAGAGGAGCTCACTGATGCCCCGTAAAAACGGCAGGTGGCAGCAAGGCCACGGCCCTGCTGGTCGTCTGCCCTCACCCCACGTGAGGGTATGTAGCCTTGCAGCAGCTTCCTCGTTACTCACGAGGACAGACATCCCTGGAGGAAGGTGGAACCCTGCTCCCCAAAAGCCTGGCCAGGGTTCTCACAGCCCTGCCTGCCTCGCTGCCGTCACAGGGCGTGGCACCTTCTCTGTTCTCCTCCCAGATGACTTATGCATGTGTCTCCCCCTGAAACCCACCTTCTGGAAGGTTCCCTGTCCCCTCCAGGACCAGGCAGAGTGTGTGGCTAGGGTGTGGCCTGGATGAACTCGATGAATTAACAAATGTCCTCCCCTCCTCTCCCCAAGGTGTAGCACTGCCTCCCAGCAACACCTTCTGTCCTCCTTGATTTGGTGGTCCTGCTGCTCATCCCTGCTCCCCAGGCCACCTCCCCTTCAGTGCTCTCGCAGGCTCCTCTCTCGCTGACAGTGAACCAAGGGCAGCACGCGGACCCTTGACCTAGCTCTGACCCTGTGTGTCTCTGGGTGGGCCTGCCCCCGCACCGCCACAGCGCTCTGAGGTCATAGGTGCACCTGTCCACTAAGCCCTGCCTATGCATTCCAGCTTCACCTGCATGGGCACCCAGGCTCCCAATTTCATCCCATGTGACAGACACACCCCTTGGTCAGTGGTTCTCAGAGTTTCGCTCATAGGGTGTGTATTTGGCTGGACAGAGATCTTCTTTGGTCTTTTCAGATGCAGTTCAGTTAAGGATCTCAGATGCGATGCCCCTGGATTATCTGAGTGGCCTTAATCCAATGAAAAGAGTCCTTAACAGAGAGGGAGGAAGAGAAGACCAGAGAGGAGGGGAGGAGGCCGTGTGGAGACGAGGCAGAGACTGGTGTGATGAGGCCACAGGCCAAGGACCACCTGGAGCCCCCAGAAGCTGGCGGGACAAGGAAGTGCCCTCCGCTAGAGCCTTGGGTGGGAGCCCGGCCCTGCAGCACCTTCATTTCTGACGTCTGGCCTCCAGAACTGAAGAGTTAATGTCTCATGTCTTAAGCTCCCAGCTTGGGGTCATTCGCTATGGCTGCCCCAGGAGACTCACACGTGGTCACAGGAAAATGCAGATTCCCGGGCCTTTCCCCACAATCCACCTCTGGGCGCAAGGCCCAGCAATCAGCATTTTTGACAAAACATCCAGGGAAACCTACCCGCGCCCCCACCTTGTGACCCCTCAGATGCTCTTTGCCACCTCCTAACCATCTCGCCAAGGTTGTGTGTCCTGCGATGCCCAGGGGAACCTCCCACATCTGCACGCCAGCCTCTTACTGGGCCCTCAGTCTGCCTCCCAAAGAGAGCCTGTCTTGGGGACGGCTGTCCCCTCTGGGGGGGACGCCCTGCCTGCTCCGCTGGCAGCTACACTGGAGGGAATGCTTGGTGGGCTCTGCTGGAGCCTGGCCCACAGCTTTTGGCAGTCAATGTGGACTCGGAACCCACGGGGGTGGCCGTGGTGTTGGGGAGCTGGCACCCAAAACGTGCTGGAGGAAGGAGAGCCTGGAGCCCTCAGGTCCCCGCAGCAGTGCGCCTGCTTGTTGCAAATTCGCATTGTTTCCTTCCCTCCTCCCCCTCATCTCCTCCTCCCCCTCCTGGGTGTCCTGCCCCCAACCGGGCTCTTTCTGGAAGCATCTCCCGGGAGGCGCACCCCGCCAGCTGTAAGCGGTGATTAATGGACCCATCCCGGGGCGGCTGCGCTGAACTGCTGCAAGAGGGAGCTCATTTAGGGCAATTTTAAGCAGAGACTAATGACTTTGGTTAAGCTTCAATTTAGTTGATAGCAGCATAAAAATAAATATTAGGAGAAAAGCTGGGGAGAGGCGGGGCCTCGGGGCGGGGAGTGAAATGGTCCCTGGAGGGGGGCGGCCTGCGGGCTCAGGGTGTTCAGCCCCACCCCAGGGGGGCGTTCCCTTTGGGGGATCACTTTTGCACAGTGCACCCTTGGTCCCTGGGCCCCTCTTCCCATGCTCTCCTCCCGTCTCCACCAGCTCTCTTTCCCCCAGGGCGTCTAATCTGTGTGCAGCAGTGGGGTGCTCCGGGCTGGAGGGGTGCCGGACGGAGGGTCGGGCAGGGGCTGCCCTGGCCCTTCCTGTGATGCAGAAGGAAGCCCCTCTCTGCAGAGAAGGGACTGCAGAGACCTCTGTCTGTCGTTTCCCTGCTGGGTCTCTCCCGACAAGCCTAGGTACTGAGGGACTAAAACTGGGGGGTCTTCGTAGACCTAGAGAGCCTCTGTGATTCTTGGCGCCCGCCTCTCCACTCACAGAAGGGGAGGCGGACGTGGGAGCCTGAGGGGCGTCCCCAGCATCACTCTGCCTTGGTGACGGACTCTCTGAGCCCTGACACTCACCCCTCCTGCCGGGAAGGGGGGCTTTCCTCTGACCCTGTGCTCCCACAACTGAGGTCAGAGGTCACCTGCAGCCAGTGCAGTGAAATGACACGAATTTCTGTTTCCCTGCCATGCAGAAGGGAAGGGAGAGCACGGTCCCGAGGGCTCTCGGGGGAAAGGGCGGGCTTCATTCCCTCGAGGGCGAGTGAGAAGGCCAGGCAGGGGCCTGGTGACTCCTACCTGGGGAAGGAAGCGCATCACCCAAGGCTTGTCGAGTTCAGCTGAGGGTGGCAGCTGGGGCCATGGAGGCCAAGGATTTCCCCAAAATGCTGATTCCTGGGCCTCACACAAGTGCACACACATGAGGCTGTGTGCGGTTGGGGGAATGGTTTCCTCGGTGTCTGTTCTTGTCTCAGCCATCCCTATCCTGCCCCGTCAGAGACACGCTCCCAGCAGGGCCTCCCTGCCCCAGGTCTGTTTCTGGCTTCCTCTCTCCACCCCTCTGCTCTGTGCCTCCAGCCGCTCCAGGACCTCCGCATTCCGCCTAGAGCCTTCGAGGCACCTTGACTCTCTGCAGAGCTGGCCTCTCCGCCTTCCTCCTCATTTCCTTCCTGGCTGCTTCTGCTTGGATTTCTCCACATGAAGTTTAGGCCACCCTAACTGATCCCAGAGAAAGCAACCCATTAGTATTTTTACTCTGATTGTCCTAAGTTTATAAATTAACAGAATCGACATCTTGGCGATACTGTTTTCCTGACCACGTGAATTTCTGTTTGCTCAGATTTACTTTCACTTTTTTCACAAACAAAATTGTCCTCACGCGGTCTGGCACGTTCCTTGTTAACTTTGTTCATGGGCATTTCGTCTCCTTTGTTGTCGTCGTAAATGGGACCTTGCCACCGTAGTTCCTCCTGACCGGCTTGTGTGTGTCAGCGCATCTTGCCGTGTGGCCTGTGTACGTCTCATTCGACTTCAAGATCAGATTTCTTTAAAGGCAGAGATTTCTTTAAGAGACTCCTTCCTCTTCAAATCCTCCTGGTGTCTGGCTAAAAGCCTTGCCCGTAACAGGGGAAGCTGCTCCGGAGGTGGACCAGGAGCCGAGAGGGCGGGTCGTGGGCAGCAGGCTTATGTCTGCTGGCTCTCGGTTTTGTAATTGGCGGGCTGCAGTTACAGAGCCGGTAACCACACTTACCGCCTGGACACTGGTACACATGTGGGGACAGAGCTAGGGGCTCACGGTACATCCACATGGTGCCAGCCCGAGGGTCGAGCGAGGGGCCAGACAAGCCAAGAGGCACAGTCACCACGGGAGTAGGTCCTGGCCTACGGGAGATGGCAGGGCACCAGCAGCCGACCTTCTATGCTCCACGTTAGCACATCTGTGTGTGCACACGTGCACGTGTATACGTGTGCAGATGCTAGCGTGAGTTCTCATGTGTGTCATCATGTATCGTGCATGAGTGCCATGCACCTGTGAGCATGTGTTTTCATGTATGTGTACACATGCATGGGGGATTCTCGGCTTCCCAGGCCCTGCTCTCACTCAGGAACAGCCTTGCTCTATTCTCTTGTTCCCCACTCCTCTTCCAGAACCATCCCCCTTTTTGCACTGGGCACTGTGGCGGGTGGACTCGGAGGTGAGGAAGGTCCCAGCCCTCAAGGAGCTGACAGCCTAGGGAGGGTCCCGTCGCCTGCAGACTAATGGCTACAACAGTTGGTAAACGCTCCCAGAGCTTCAGCCCACCAGCAATAACGTGTATTGAATGTGGGACTCTGTCCCGGGGGAGTTGATGGCGGGATGTGGGCTCTTTGATGGCCTCCTCCATTCTCGTGGCTTCTTTCTGTGGTCCTTGAAGTGCTGGCCCCACAGACCTGTTCCTGCAGCCCAGGGACGATCTGGGAAGGAAGCCTGTGTCCCAGAGGCGTTGTCTCTCAACCCTCTGAGGCCCCGAATCTGTATACACGGCCATTGCTGCAGGTGCCCAGTGACGGGCCAGAACGGGAGATGGCTCCTGGGCAGTGCAGTCCCAGGGAATCGGGCCCCTCGTGGGGCCAGGGTCTCCACAGTTGGTGTGGGAAGACCCCTTCCCTGTCTCCCGGGCGGGCAGAGTGTGCTGTGGGCGGATCTGCATCCCTGTTCTGATTCCACCTCAAACACATGCCTGGGAGACTGTAAGAACGCAAAACATTTATTTCACTTACCCCATGATGCACCCAATTCACCCACTTCCCGCTCAATACGTTCTGTCATATATTCTCAACTGTTTGTTTCTTTATCCAAAACCAAACACAGCCAGAAAATCCAATTCCGGCCCATTTCCCTCGCAGAGCTCCCCTGGGCAGCCCCTGCATCCTGGAGATGGACGGTGCTGGGTGCTCCTATTTGTCACCCACCGCGTCCCAGCCAGGAGGTGGCTGCGTTTCCCATTCATGGGGAGGGGCCTGAGCATTGGGCTTCTTTTGCTTTGGGTCCTGGTCTGTACTGTCCTTCCCTCCCCTATTGTCCACTGTCCTCGGTCCCCTGGCTCCGAGCTCAGCCCTGCCATCTCTGCAGGGTGCTCAGAGCACAGCCCAGAGGGGCACCTGTCCATCCGTCGGGAGCACACACTCAGTCATTTCAGCTGGAAGATCAAGTCCGCACAGGGGTGGGAGAAAGGGCCGGACAAGCGGGACGGGTTGTGGTGGCCTTACTGCTGGGGTCACCTCTTAGTTTTCTCAGGGTTTCCACCTCCCAGGTGGTGGCAGGCCCCTTTGGTCTAACTAGTGGTCCTGCAGGATATCCTTTGAAACCACCTGGTTTGGGCAATGCAGCCTCTTTTGGGTAAATTCCGGACTTGTAGACATGTTTCCCTCTGTCCTCCTCCTCACAAGGTGATGCCTGGGCATTTGGGGACACCCAACACTGTGCTGTGACCCGTGGGGTCTTGTGTGCAGGGTGCCAGGCCATCGCGCTCCTGGGGACTGGCCCAGCACTGGCCTCGCCTGGAGACGACATGCTGTGCTGGCTCTTTGGCAGGTGGTAGCATCACAGACTCTTTCTAACCCACTTGCCCGTGTTGCCGCCCTCTCTGCCCCATCTCCTCAGCCCCAGATTCCTGCTCGTGCAACATTCCAGCCCTCTGCACCCTCCCAGGGACGGAGCGCCTGATCCTCCGAGCCACACCTGGGCTGTGGGATCAGCGGTGCCTCCTCAGCATCTGTGTCTAGAACCTTCCTCTGCTGGAGCTGAGCTGTTGCTCCACCCCATTCACCAAGGATGCAGGACGCCTGTAGATGCGTCCTCCGGGTGATGGACAGGACCCAGGAGCCAGTCTGCAGCTTAAGCGACGCTGGCATCTCCCACCCCCACAGAGATGTTCTCAGGGGCCCTGCCTCGGAGCTCAGCCCCCAGCTGGGGGAGGAGAGCTGGATGTCACCTTCTCACCCCTCCTCCTTCTCCTCTCCTGCCCTCAGGACAGGTGCTCCTCTTGCTTCCCTTCACCGTTCAGAAGAGATTTCCCTACTAAGTAACCCCACCCTGCAGGGTGCAGCCTGGGCTCTGGGCTAAGCGCTGGTGTGCAGTGGGAACTCAACTGCCAAAGGGAAGCATATGCCCATTGCCCCAGAGTAAGGGGAGCAGGAGCCCCTGCGAGAACCGGGCCCAGCACGCCCCTCTGGGGGTCTCAGTCTGCCCAGCTGCTCTACGGAACACCACAGGCGGGCGGCTTATAAACTACAGACATTATTCCCCACGGCGCGGGCATGGTGGGGGTCTGATGAGGACCTGCCTCCTGGGTCACAGACGACGGTCTTCCCACTGAGACCTCACATGGTGGAAAGCCAAGTGAGCTCCCCGGGGTCCTATTTACAAGGACACTGATCCCTTTCATGAGGGCCCCACCCTCATGTCCTAAACATCTCCCTATACCGCACCTCCCAGTTCTGTCACGCTGGGATGTCAACATAGGAATTTGGGGGACTCGAACCATCAGACCCAGCACTGGGCTAGGCTGAATCTGGACGAATGAATGAATGAACAAATGCAGGAGTGGAAAGGAGTCAACTGGGAAAAGACAAAGTCAAATCCAGCAGAGGCAGCATCTCCGTCCCCCGAGAAGCTGCAGAGCTGGCAGCCTGGAGTGTGTGTGCCACTGAGTCACCGGCCCGGTCTCGGTGGTGGCCCCGTGACATGTCCTCGTTCCCTTCACAACCAGACAGAGCATCGATCCTGTGTTCCGAGAGCACTGGCTCGCCAACAGCCGGCTTCACTCTGGGCTGCGTGCTCCTGAACCAGGGCCCCCAGCGCGGTGGGCGGTGCCTTCATCCCCACCTTACCTGTCGCTGATTTGTGCCATTCACTCCCCTGAATAGAGCCCAGGATTCCTGCTATCCGCACCAGTTCAGTGCACACCATTGATCAAGCAAAAATAAGGTTTTCTTCTTAAATAAAAGTAGATGATCTCTAAATCCATTTTCTCTTGACTTTCCGCGTCCCGTCTGTGCATGTGAGGGCCTGGGGAAAACAGATCCTGAAAGCAACCTCGAGGTTTCTTCCCCCACAAAGGCAGCCTATCCTCTGCGCTGAGTCCAGGGGGTGGCCCCCGCCTGGCACCACCGCAGGCCCGGCTCAGCGAATGGTTCTGTGTCAAGGGCCCTCCACCCGCAGTGGGCCCTATATGGGGCGAGCCCCATGGGGTTTTAAGAGTTTATTGATGGAGCCGACCCCATGGCTGAGTGGTTAAGTTCATGCGCTCTGCTTCAGCAGCCCAGGGTTTCACGGGTTCAGATCCTGGGTGGGGACCGTTCATCAGGTCATGCTGTGGCAGTGTCCCACATGACACAACCAGAGGGACCTGCAACTAGAACATACAACTATGTACTGGGAGGCTTTGGAAGGAAGAAGAAGAAAAAAGAATGATTGGTTGGGGCCGGCCCGGTGGTGCAGTGGTTAAGTTCACACATTCCACTTCAGCGGCCCGGGGTTCGTTGTTTTGGATCCCAGGTGCAGACATGACACCACTTGGCAAACCATACTGTGGTAGGCATCCCACATGCAAAGTAGAGGAAGATGGGCACGGATGTTAGCTCAGGGCCAGTCTTCCTCTGCAATAAGAGGAGGATTGGCAGCAGATGTTAGCTCAGGACTAATCTTCCTCAGAAAAACAAAAACATTGGCAACAGATGTTAGCTCACGTGCCAATCTTTAAAAAATAATAATAATAATTTATAGAATATAAAGTTGCTTTTAAAACCTGAAGGAGGTGAAATTGGTAGCTAAGAACGAGCTATAATATTACTATTTGCAGTGAGGGTGAATGCGATAAACACCCAGTGGTTTGCCCATGGCTCACGTGTGTGAGCTCTAACCATAGCAGCAGACATGTGCGGAGCAGTGGCCGCCATCCAGGGTCCAGTGTCACCTTCATGTGCCTGGACTCAACTGTCTCCCGGCGGTGCTCCCAGGTTGGTGCTGCCAGGCCCCATCCACAGGGAAGGAAACTGAGCTGGCCCGGGGCCTGCGTCCTCACCTCCACGCCTGCCCCTCGGCTGCAGCCCCCACCCTCACTGCTGGCTAAACATCCCCAGCCACCTGCAAAGGCATGTGCCGCTCGTCTTGCTGACCTGCCGCTAGCCCCCCCACCCTTGAAAACCCCTGAGCCCTGGCTCCATGTCACCAAGCTTCCTTGTCCACTCAGATTACCCGACTTGGGCTCTGATTTCTGTCCCCCAGGAGGGGAGCACCTTCTCCTTGGCCCCCTGCCTGATTCCCTCTGCCGTCGTTTCCTGTGGCCTTTGTGGCTGTCTTGCTTGCCCAGGGTAAACCTCCTCACCTTTGATCCCAACAAGATTTCTGCCTCCCACCTGCTCCCTCGCCCCCAGCAGGACCTGCAGCCGGTGGACCTGATTGGTTGCCAGGACCCTGCCTGCCCTGAACTGTGACCCCTCCTCAGGCCCTCCACCAATCCACAGTGCTGGCCAGTCCACCCCTCACCCCTGCCCACCTGCCCTCCCACAGCCTTGCACACTCCCCACTCAGTCTCCGGCACGCCGGGACCCACGGGGCTCCCCGCCCATTCTCCGCATTCCATCTGCAGCAGCCTCGCCACGTGGATGGGCTGCAAGCTCTCGCCAAGGTCGTGTGGAGACCGCTCGGCTGCCAGAGCTGACCCCCACCATGGGGCCGCCACCCTCATTTTATAGCACTTGCGGGTTTTCTGCCTGCAATGGTCAAGTTTATGTGTCAACCTGATGGGGCCATCCGGTGCCTAGACGGCTGGTCAAATGCTGCTCCGGGGTGGGCGTGCGAGGGTGACTCGTGGTGAGACGAACACTGGAAGCCGTGGAGTTGCAGTGAAGCAGGTGGCCCCCTCCAGGGCGGGTGGGCAGCGTCCGATCTGTGGTCTGCGAGGGCTGAAGCAGAGGGACTTTGCTCTCACTGCCCGTCTTTGAGCTGGGGCATCCGTCTCCTGCTTCAGACTGGGACTCCACCACCGCGCTCCTGGGGCTCCCGCTGGCAGACGGCAGATCGTGGGGCTTCTCAGCCTCTGTAGCCACAGGACCAACTCCTCACAATAAACCTCTCTGAATATGTACCCCACTGGCTCTGTTTCTCTGGAGAATGAATACAGACAAATACATCCCAGCTCCAGCTGCAGGCTCCTCTGGATTAGAGAGGCGGGGGCAGAATCTCCCCTGAATTCCCGCCCTTCTTTCCCCCGGCTCCTATGGGGCGCCCTCCCCACAGGCTGTCTGGACCCAGGCTTGCCTGGACTTGGCTGAGAACTGGGAGCCCGACCGTCAGGCTGAGTCCCTTGCGTCCCATCCTTCTGCCTTCTGAGGGACAGTGGGCAGCCCCCCAGGAGAGACGGGGCGGGCGAGGGCAGGGCCACCTGCTCCTGGGCTGCGCGATCCGAGCTCTGTGGTCTGCCCTTCCCTCCCCGCCCTCAGCGTCCTCACTGGCTCTCGCTGAACTCCCTTCCTGTGAGTTTCTTTCTGCCCAAGGTGAGGTGAACACCAGAATGATGGGAAGAAGGGTGTTAGGCAGATGAGTCCAATTTTAAAACAGGAGTTAGGAGTCACTTCTGGTGGACCCTGAAGGGCTTTGTCCAGAAAATATTTGTCCAGCAATCACGTGGGTGTAAGGGCAGAGATCAAGGGCAGCCTGGCTTGGCAGTACTCCCCAGGCGGGTGTGGGCTCCTTGGGTGACCTGTGCTCCAGGACCGGGCTGTCAATGTGGCCAGCTGATGGACCAAGCTCATCTTAAATGATCTGGAAGCCCCTCCCTCTTTCTACACAAATGGCCCTACGTTATCATGAATTCTAGGCCTGGGACCGCTGGACTTCATCTGGGGACAACCGATTTGAAGGAGAAGATGCATAGATGTCAAACTCGCCACCCTTCTATTCTATATATTCTCTATCAATTATTTCTGGAACAGAATAAAGTGCAAATAAATATACTATAAACAAAAACATGAAATGAAATGTCAGATGCTGCTTTTTGGAAGCAAATGGAAAGTGCCAGAGAAAGGGTCCTTCTCTTGGGTTCTGAGTACCTGCCCTGAGCATCAGGGGACCCGCCTGGAGCTCAGCCCTCGCCCTGAGCGGGAACCCATATACCATCTGGTTGTCCAGAGGATGCCTTGGGGCTGCAGGGCCTTGCTGGGGAAGATGGGGTTCGTTCGGTGGGCAGGCGCCCACCTGTATCTGAAGGAGGAGAACAGGA
Organism: Equus quagga; assembly: GCF_021613505.1. NCBI lineage: Eukaryota > Metazoa > Chordata > Mammalia > Perissodactyla > Equidae > Equus > Equus quagga. Next base: position 1,856,369 of record NC_060285.1, on the reverse strand, counting down.
CGGCAGAGACGGTGGATGCCCGAGGGAGGCATTTCCTGAGTCAGGAGACAGAGAGTCAGGCAGGGCTGGCCTTGCTGGAGGGAAGGCCTCAAGCTGCCCCGGGGGTGTCTGTGCAGAGGCTGAGCCGTCACCTTTGAGGGCCCACAGAGGGGAGCTTGCCTGGGGGGCTAGGACCGGCAGGACTTGGCTGCTGGCCCCTTTGAGCTCTGAGTGTCAATGAGTCCATGTTTTTCTAAAGTGCAAAGTACCCAATCCCACTGCCCTTGTCTTCCAATGCGGGCCCTGAGCAGCTCCTGCTGTCTTTAATCCTTAGAAACGGCTGCCCAGCCAGGCTTTATGATTCATCAGCCCAGAGGCCCCCAGCTGGCTGCACTGCTCAGCATCTGAGCTCTGGTGCCTGGAGGTGGCGCCAGGGCAGAGCAAGTGCAGCCCATGGTGGCCCCAGGCCCCTGGCTGCTACAGAGAACAGCACCCTTGGGATGCTTCCTGTCCCCTGGCCGTGATGCCCTGCCCTGCAGGCTCCAGGAGGGACCAACAGCTACCCAGAGGGCTGAGAGCTGTTCCGGACATGTGGCTGGCTGTCTGGCACTGCGTACCTGGCACGTCTTGCTGGGAGGGCCCAGGACTCTGCATTTCAAGTCAGCACAACAGGCAGCTCTGTGGCAGCCGTCCTGGGCCTGGTGTTCGACATCATCAACCAGCAGACCCGGAGCCCCAGGCTGCCGGGCAGGACCCGGCCCTCAGTCCCTCGCTCCTTCATTCAGCACGCTGTCTGGCGACCTCTCAGTCTGGTCTGGATCGGCGTGACAAATAAATGGCAAGCAATAGGGTATACTGAAGTCTATGAGGAAGCCATTTGGTGTAAACCTAATTCGGTCTGACTTTGTTTTTTCCAAAAGGGGCTGACGTGGCCATCTAGCATGCATTGTATATCTGCTTTAAGCATTTCCTATGGCAAGAACAAATGCCCTTAAGATAAAGGTGCAACTTCCCCCACATTGGCATTTCCTTAAGGAGAAGCATCTTTCCTTAGGCTGGGAACTGATTGTTGTGCTCACCTGTGACCACCCAGCTCGAGACAACAGACCTGCCGCCCTGCTGTGTTGATCAATTGCCGTGCCGACAGAGCAGTCTCGTGATAATTGTAAAAGGACATTTCAATCATGTGTGATGTGTGTCCTTTGAGGGTATGCAACCACTCTGTGCACCCCAATTCTTTGGCACCCTTTCTTCCTTGGGGAAGGAAGGCCCGGGCTAAACTAGTCCTCAGATCTGGGTCAGAATAAACTCACCCCAATTTCCATTTATAGACTGGTTATGGATTATTTGCATTGACAGGTGCTGGGGGCAGCCCCTTCCCTGGATTTCTAGGGTTTAGCAGGGCAGATACAACAGACTCCCGGGTGGATCACGTGGCACTGGGCTGGCCGGGCATGCAGGGGAGTCAGCGCCCCACAGAGGCCTGTCACCTCCCGCCCCTCCTTCATCCTCATTTTGGAGGTCACTCAGCATGGGGTGCTGCTCAGCTGGGAGACGGAGCTCTGCAGGACCCTCCCAGGGTTGTTTCCATCTGGGACCCTGGAACAGCACTGGCGGGGGAGGCCCCCAGTAGCATCTCCCTGGGAAGAACTTTGTCTGTTGAGGAACGTCGGGTCCCCCAGCGGACCTGCGTCCTGGTCTTGTGACCAAGTGTCTCTGGGCAGAGGGGGCGTCTGTGAGCTTCTGAACTCGGTGGTGAGTGCACCTTGAACCCTGCACAGCTCACCCGAGCTGGACGCTGGAAATGACTGTGCTTTGCAGCCTTGGGGACTCAAGATACTGGGAGAGGCCCCTCCCCCACCCCAGCCCCCAGAGCAGAGACCTGAGGACCCCTCGTCCCTGCGAGCTGGGCAAGCTGTGCGGGAATGAGAAAGCAGGACCTCTGCCCACAGAGCTTCTGTTCTATTGGGGGGGGGGTGCAGGGGGACAGGAAATCAGCAAAGGTTCCAGGTACACAGTGGGCTTGTGCAGAAACCAGAACGGTGTGGCTGCCATGTGCCTCTGGGGAAGACAGCCGAGGGGCCCTCCCAGCGCCCTGCTCCTGGCCCAACCCCTCGCTCTCACTGACTTCCCCGTTTCCGGGGAGAAGCCACAGCCTCTGTCCAGCTGGGCCAGTCTGATGGATGTTGTCTCTCGGGGGACACTCTTGGGGCCCAGGAAACCCACCGTTCCTCAGGAGGGGCTCCTTCCCAGGATGAGGGATGAGACCGTGGGGTTGGAGCCTTCCAACGATCAGGCTGACTGAATGCAGGTTCTGTCACCTCCTGCAGGGCCGGCTCACAGGTCCTAGAGGACGCTGGTTCATCCTGGGGACACGGGAGCGGGCAGAGCCATCGGGACAGGGACTTCCACGTGTTCCAGGGGACGGGGAGAGGGGTTGGAGATGGGAACCCGAGTCTCCCACAGCAGGATGGCACCCCTGGGCTCTGGGATGCGGCAGGGCTGAGGGCAGGGCTGGAACCAGGCAGCCGCAGGACCATCCACACTGTACCCAGCTCTGTGCAGAGAAAGAAGGTTCTCCCTCTAGACCCACAGGGCCACTGAGCACCCGAGACACCCAAAGTGAGGTGTGAGATGGGCGTGAAACACACCCCCACGTCCAGCGAGCATCGGAAAAACAAATGTCCCAGCACCCTGCTGTCCATTACGTGCTGCAACGGTAACACTGGGGAAATACTAGCTCAAAAAATATATCAATGTTAATATATTCATAGACTCAACTTCACCTGTTTATTCATGTTTACTTCCATTAACACGGCTCCGAGAGCATTTAAAACCGTGTATGCACCTGCACTGTGGCCCTCCCGTCAACTCTGGGGGATGGTGTAGCTCTGAGGGGCCCATCCAGAGGTTCCGGGCGCAGCAGATTTGGGGAAGCGTGGAGACCCCCACTCCCTGCCTTCCTCCAGGTCCCCCAGCTGGGGCTGGGCTCACGCCCTGAGCCCCGTGACTCACTGGGGAATGAAAACAAGATCAATGAATACAAAAAGTGACCTCGTGGATGGGCACCCACCCGCGGGGCCCCGGGTTGCCCTCTATGACACGCTCCAGCGCCGAGCCCAAGGTGCCCCCAGAGCCTCTAGGAGCGTCTGGGTTTAGATGTGAAGGATGAAGGCTGGGAAGCCAGATGTCAGGGGACGTCAGAAAGGAGGCTGAGGGATGAAGGAGAGGAAAGCTGAAAAGAGAGGCACCAAATCAAACAGACCAGCACTGGGAGGTCAGGGCCACCGGACGGGACTCCCGTGCAGGGCACCACCAGAACCGGGGCCACACGAGATCCACAGCCTGCGAAGCCCCACCATACTGGCACCCCACCCAGCCAGCCTGGCTTCCCGTGAGCATCTCTGCGGGGCCTGACCCCACCTCCGCCCTCCAAGGGATGCGTCTCTTCGGTTTGATTTGGGATGTTTGCAGGTTCTGACATGAGCGCGTTCTCCTTATTGTGACAGCCTTTGAGCACAGTCTCTGCTCATCCGATTTGGTTCTCTTTGACCACCTGTGGGGAGGAGGGATGGGACAGGGTGCAGAGATGCAGGGTGGGGTGCTGCCTCTGGAGCTCCCACCCCAGGGAAGGGGGAGAAGGAGTGAGCACGAAGCCCCCAGGAGACACCACTAGTAAATGAGGTCATTTCATGGTCGTTCTGACCTGCAGGGTTCTAAAAAATTTTTATTATTATTTTCCCAGGTTCATGGAGGTACGCTGATCAATAAAACTGTAATCTATTTAGCGTGCACAGCGGGGCGATGTGATCCGTGAGTACACCTGCAAGGATTCCCACAGTCGAGCTAAGGCACTCGGTCACCTGGTGCAGTTACTTTGTGTGTGTGGTGAGAACTCTGAAGATCCCCTCTCTCAGCATCTTCCAAGTACACAGCACAGTGTTGACAACTACCGTCCCCAAGTCGCCCATCAGACCCCAGGACTTACTCGGCTGGAAACCGGTGCCCCTGCCCAGCCTCTCCTGGTCCCTCCCCGGCCCCTTTCCTGAGTCTGCGGGCAGTGTTCTCCCAGCGCAGCAGGGAGGGGCCCTGCAGCCAGCGGCCTGGTGGCCCAGCGGAGGAAGGGGACACCACATCTGTGGGGCTCTCCAGCGGGGCAAAGGCATCTCTCACGCAGCTTCCGCGCCTGGCCCCACCCAGTCTCCAAGGAAGTGGGGAGTGTCAAGGAGATGGCACAGCTGCCAGCAGAGCAGAGTAAAGATGACATTCCTGAGGAGAGTGTTTTAACGGATTATTCATTTACTGAAAACCAGCAGCTGATAAATATTGAATTGCAGCTCTTCATAAATACACCAATTATCTCCCAGAAAGCAGAAATTAGTGCTGCACAGCTTTGCGTCACTAAAATGTCACTCAGCTAATTGACTTTCCCGATTGACTCAAATACTCCCAGTTCTGAAATTTAGTCAGACAACGCACAGGTTTCCATGACTACAGCTCTTCCCACGAGGCCAGGGAGGGAGGGCTGGGGTCCTGGGAGCCCCTGAGAGGCTCATCTGTTCCCCCCCACGGAGGGGACAGGGCCAGGGCAGCAGTGGCTCACTAGATGGAAACTCTGGGACCCCCTCACAGCCTGGACTCTGGCCACACTGTGCCTAGGTCCACCCCTTCTCGCCCATCCCCCATAAGGACACCCACCAGTCTGCCCGTCCCACTGTCCAGGGTGGACACCTGGGTGCCCGCATGCTGGAGGAGGAGAGTGTAGCTCTCTCCAGCCGCACAGCCCATCTTGCCGCCCCTGGCACGTGGGACGTTTCAGTAACCCACGCCTGTGGACCAGCTGTCCTGCAGCCTCGGTTCCACGATCTTTTCTTCTCTTTGGAAGATCCCATTCATCCCTCAATAGAAAGTGTTTCCCAGTCTCCGAGAGGGGTTTCCAGGTTGCTGAGGCTGAAGTAACCAGTTCCTTCCCCAAATGCCAGGGTGCTTTAGACATAGATCTATTTACGGAGCAATGTCCCTCCCTCCTCCCTTCCCTCCCTCCTCCTCCCTTCCCTCCTCCCTTCCTTCTGTCCGTCAGCATTTTGGGACCCTGCTCTTCCACGTCTGTGTCTCGTGGTCCATGGTCGCTGACCCACGCACGGCTGGGTTCTGCCCTCTCTGGGCACCTAGCACGTCCCCTTGCACATGTGAGCAGGGATCAAAACGATTTCCTGCCCTGGAGGCTGTTTTTCTGGGAAGGGTCATTCTGGGACTGGGGCTGGGACCCTGTCGCCCTTAGAGAGTCTCCTTCATTGCCGGCTCCCTTCTCGTCTGCCGCTCACTCGCCACCCGTGGATGGCTTCCCGAAACGTGCTCAGCCACCACCGCCTTCGCTCTCATCTCCCTGCCAAGGACGGTGGCCGGCTTTTCTTCCTGCCACCCTCAAACCTGCTGTGCAGGCCCCTCTGACCGCCCCCCCACCTCAGATCACCCCCAACGCCAACCGTTGCCAGAGCCTGGTAGGGACGGTGGGGAGAGAGCCAGCTGCTCTCACTAGTTAGAAACTGCTGAGGGGGTCAGAAGGAAACAGCAAGTTGGGTTAAAATACTGTTTACTGCGTAAGAACCGGTGTGTGTCCGTGAACGGCTTCAGCTCTCCGTCCAGGTGAGCTGTCCGTGCGATGAGTTGACATATTCATCCCTCAGCTGTCCGTTGAGCTCCCGATGTACTGGGCACTGGGAGCTGGGATGAGCTGCCTCTCTGTCCTCCAAGTGCTGGGCAGACATGGGACAGCAGCGTGGGGACCCCAGCTGGCCCTCCCGGGCAGCCTGGGCCGAGTGTCCGTCCCCACAGCCGCTGCTGGACCCCGATCCAGGAGAGGAGCATTCTGCTGCGTTCTCGGCCCTTTTATTAAGGGCCTAAGATATACTGTGAGCCGTTACTGAGCCCGCGCGAGCGTGCAGTTATTAAAGTGTTATGGGGGACGTCTTCCTTCTCCTCCACACTCACAGCCCATTTGTCATCAAGAAATGCATTTGTAGATACTGCAGGAGTGAAACAGTTCATCTGAGGAAATGCCTACTTCGGCCCATTGAAACACTCAGAAAGTGCTACTGGGTCAAAATATTCCAGAGGGCGCCAGTCTGAGGGGGAGGGAATAACAGGGCTGCTGCCTGGATGGGTGGGAGGGGAGGGTGTGAGAGGCGCCCATGAGCCACCTGTGCCTCCTCCGCCGGGCCTGTCACTCGTGGGGAAGCAGCACGGGGGCTTCTGAGGAGAGGCGGGAGGATGTGGAGGATGGGGTGGGAAGGCTGCAAGGCCATCGAACAGAAGAAAAGTTGGTGATGGAGAAACGAGAAGGGGCCACTATGCAAGGATGGGGGCTCGCTTCCCGGTGCACAGTGCTCTCAGGCTTTCAGGCAGGAGTGCCGGCTGTGGGGGCTGGAGACCCTCCTAGCCCTGTGGGCTCCAGGTGCAGCCCTGCTGCTTGCAAAGCTGCTGTCTCAGTCACTAGGGGATGGCACGGACACCAGGCACCAGGCAGGCCCTCTGGGAAGGGAGGAAACCCTGCAAGAGCCCCTCTACCGGCTCCCCTGTCTGCCTAGGTGGGCTCTGGGACATGAACAGGGGCTCCGGGGCTCGAGCAGGGGCTCTGGGACATGA
>NC_060285.1:1833684-1844745 GCF_021613505.1 Equus quagga | reverse complement strand
CGAGCAGGGGCTCCGGGACACGAGCAGGGGCTCCGGGACATGAGCAGGGGCTCCGGGACACGAGCAGGGGCTCAGGACACGAGCAGGGGCTCCGGGACACGAGGAGGGCCTAGCAGTTCCCCTCCTACCAGCTCCGCTGCAGTGAGGCCGGCTCTCGGACCCAAGGCCCAGGTCCCCACAGTGCAGGGCTGTGCTGGCCTCAGGGGAGCTGTGCTGAGCTGGGGGCCCCCTTCCTTGGCTCTTGAGGACTTTTCTGTCACTTTTTCATCATAATCCCAACAACTGCATGTAATACATTTATACACTCATCTCACCTAATTGTTCCAACAAGTCCACAGAAAGGGTATTGTTATTCTTCCCATTTTGCAGAGGGGAAACTGAGGCTCAAATTTCAAGTAATTTTAAGAGGTTCCACCCGTGAATATCTGAGAATCCGGAGCACTTGGGCCAGAGGCACTTGCACCGGCTGTCCTGCATCCTCGTGACGGCGTGAGGTTGATATGATATCACCCTGGCTGGTGGAGATGCTGAGACGTAAAGAGCCCGAGTCACGCAGGGTCACCAGCTGGCCAGGATGGGGCTGGGGCGGAGGCCTGGGCAGAGCCGTCTGGCCCAAAGACCGTGCTTCCCCATCTCCCCGCCTCCCCTGGTCCCCTCACCCCTGCAGCATTGAGGTGTGTCCCGCCCCTTAGCCCTGGAGGCTGAGGAAGCTCACCCACCTCTTCCACATCCGGGCTCCTTGCCAAAATCAGTTACACATGGAGACCTTCCAGGCGAGTCAGGAAGCAGGTTATGATTATCCACACTCCTCGGTGTAGACAAAAAAGGCATCAGGAGGCATGTCCTTCTGGGAGGGATGGGGGCTCCCCACCACTGGGGTGTGGTGACACCTCATGAAGATGGGTCTTCTGCGCTCACTCGTGGCGGTGCTGGAAGGGTGTGCAGGCCTGAGATGGGCAGCGGGCAGGCTTGGAAGTCTGTGTCCAGCGCAGTGAAACGATCCACCCACACGGTCTGAGGCTGACCCAGCACTAGGAGCCAGGCAAACCCGCCTTACAGTGGGTTTCATGTGCTTCTCTGGGCTTCCTCAGGGGAGCTTGGCCTAGAACGGCTGAAGATTGACATCAGCATCCACACAATGTCCTGTGGGACTCCAGCCAATGCCGCGGTGCCTGCTGTGTCCTGGGTGTTCGAGCAACAGGACGGCTTCTCTATCTGGAATCTGCGTCAGCTTTCTGGGAGCGAGTTCAAGGGGCATAAGGACGTCTGTGTTTCTCCATGAGGATCAGCACGGCTGCTGTACACCACGCCCCCGACCCCCGGTGTGGCTGGCGCCACAGACTCATCTGAAGGTTTGACTGGGCAGGACTTTCTTCCAAACTCACCCACCCAGCTGCTGGCAGAGCTCAGTTCCTGCCTCGGTTCCTTGACACCTGGCCGCCTCCATCGGGTGAGCAAAGTGGAAATCCTGTCCTTTTGCAACCTCGTCTCAGAAGTGACATCTGTGTCTTTTGCTGCATCCTACAGAAGTGAGTCCTTAGGTCCATTCCATGCTCAAGGGGAGGGTTGCACATGGGCCTGAATATGAGGAGGCAGGCTCAGTGGGGGCCCAGCAGTCAATAAAGACCCTATTAACTGCCAGTTTATGGGAGGAGCTGGATCCCACTGCGTCTGAACCACCCCCCCCCCCCCCCTAGCCTGTGGGAGTGACAGCATCGCCTAGCTCAGCTCCTGCACTTGCCACGGCCTGAGAGTCTGAGCATCCAGAGGGTAGGGCAGGATGCAGAGAGACCCCTGGTGTGCCAGGCATGGCGGGCAGTGGGCTGTGACATTCCGGCCCAGAGATCCACCCCCAAAGCCCTGGAAGCCTTCACCAGGTGAGGTGCACTGACGGGCGAAACGCTCCTTGTAGGAGGAGGCAAGGAGATGCTGCGTGGTCCAGCTGGAGTGGACGCTGGGCATCAGAGAAGGTTCTTTCTGCTGGAAAAGTTTGGAAACTGACTCAATTAGGGGCAGTTTGAACACATTTAAGCTGAGCTGAACCTCGAGCGTGCCCTGCATACACGACGCTGGCTCTCGCTCGGCCCTCCAGGACGGAGGGCTCTTCACTTGACTGCAGAACGTCTCCTGAGATCCGCTGGAGCGGCTCACCCCCAGGGTTCTTCTTATTAACAAACACGGTCTTCATCGAAAGTGGACGTACTGTCAAGGTTCTAGCGTTTTCAACCACTTATTAAAAATAAGTACTTTTTCCAAAGCACAGATGTAACGAGGAGCTGGATAAATAGCTGCTTTTGATCAGGAGCATTTTGGGGAAACTGTTTCCACGGGCACGGAGCCCCTGCAGCCCCAGACACCGAGGAGAGGAGGGAGGTGGGGCTGCCCTGCTCGGGGGCTCAAAGGTGGGGGGCGACACAGACAGACCTGGCCCCCTTACTGTAACACAGCTGGATCACAGAGAGAGCTGTGACGGGAGCCGGGCCGGGCACAGGGTCACCATCAGAGGCACAGGCTCAGCCAACACGCAGCCACCCTTTGTAGTCACTCAGTGTCTGGCCTCAGGGGGTGGCCCCGTGGTGACCTTGCTGCCTGTGGGGTGCCATGCTGACCGCAGGCCGGGGATAGGGATCAGCACCAGCTGGGACTTCACACAGGAAGGGCTGAACTGCACGCAACCTGGAGCTCAGGGAAGGATCCACCACGCAGGACGGTCAGCAGCAGAGGCACACGGTCCTGGGCCCTAGCAGGAGCTCTCGGTGCCCACAGGCTGTCACCGTGGTGATGCAAACAGCCTCCTCTCCCCGGGTCCTCACCAGAGAAGAAGCAGCCATGCCAGGCCCACACAGCTCTGGGACGATGTACCCCACACGTGTGGACCCCTTGGGCCACGGTGGGCCACTGCAGCCATGCTCCCTGAGAAGGAGTGGACATGGGGGTCACCCCTCTACCTGTCCGTCGGGGACCAAGGAGCCTCTGCAGCAGGAGAGGAATGGGGGACAGTAGGGGGTAGTAGGGGGGCCTGTGGGACAGCTCAGGGAGGGGACTGGAGGTTCTGGGGGATGTGAGGGACAGTGGGGGTGGGAGGCACATAACCAAACCTGTGTGACAGGGAAGCCTCGGCGGTGACGTTTCAGCTGACACCGAGAGAGGACGTCCACGGGGAGAGAGCTGTGGCCCTTTCACAGATGGGCAGTGAGGCTCCCCGAGGCGATGTCGCTTTGCAGGGCCTCGCGGCCAGGAAGCGGCAGACTGGCTGAGTGCAGAGACCCAAACGCCACCCTGCCAGCAAGCCCTGTCCTCACGCGGCCTCATGCCGGTCCCAGTTCCAGGACAGCTCAGCATAGGCACTAGGACAGCCCTGCCGTGGGACCCTCCGAGGGGCTGTGGTCAGCAGGCCTTCTGTGCAATTCAGCCAGTTTGTTCTGACCAGCAGAGCCCGGCCCTGGGGTCAGACCAGCTAATCCAGTTAACGCGCCCTTAGTTAACTCCCTGGCACTGCAGGCCCCCCGGGCCGGTACACAGAGGCCCCTGCTCGCTGCCACCTCTGGGGGAGGCAGCATGTTGGGGGAGCAGGTCCTGGGCAGAATTTGCGTATCTACTTATCTTTTCCTGGGAGTTGCGTGTGAAGGTGACTATTCGCAGACTATAGGGTGAGCACTGGATCCAAGAGCGGCAGAGCTGAGAGACTGGGAGGAGTCCACAATCCCCAAGGGCACGCTCAGGCGGGCACGCTGGCCTCCTGCGGCCCCGAGGACACCGTCTGACTATGGAAGCTGGACTGTCCAGGGAGGCCAGAGGCAGATGGGGCGGGGGTGTCCCCGTGAGCCAGGCTGAGGAGGGGATTCAAGCCCAGCGCAGGGAGAGGACCCCTAGCGGCTTCTAGCTGGTAAGCGCCCAGGACCTCAGGGCGCCTGGAGGGATGTTTGCATTCGCAAGCAAGTGTGGAGGAGCAAGGAGTAGGTGGACCACAACAGACAGGAAGAGGGAGCAGAGTAGGCGTCTGGGAAAGCAGTGGGAATGGGGGACCAGCATTGACAGAGACAGAGGGAGGAGGGGGGAGAGACAGACAAAGACAGGGAGACATAAAGAGAGAGAGGGGGAAAAAAGAGAGAAAGAGAGAGACAGAGAGACAGGGAAAATGAGAGACGGAGACAGAGAAAATTAAAGAGAGACAGAGAGAGAGAGACAGAGAGACGGAGAAGGAGGGAGGGAGAGGCAGACAGAGGGAGAGGAGAGACAGCAGGGCCGCTGTTGGCACTGGGGTGGGAAGGAGGAAGCCAGGCTGCCAAGCTCCCGGGTCCGAGGCTACAAGCCTGTGGGTGGCAGTGTCATTATGTGATGAGAAGGACAGAGGAAGAGGAAATTGGAGGCAGGAGATCCAGAGGTCATTTACAGACGTAGGATGTCTAAGATGCGGGTGCCTCTTCCAGAGCAGATGCCTCCCCAGGTGCTGGGCTCCGGAGGGCGGGGTGGGGCTGGATGCAGCGGGCAGAGGAGAGGAGTCCAGCGAGCCCTGTGAGAGTCAGGAGGGGCCCCAGAGCCCCCAGGGCAGGGGGCAGGAGGGGCAGAGGGTCATGGGCAGAGGGGTCAGCGTCAGGGGGCAGATGCATCCAGGTCAACCTGCCACAGACTTGCTGGCCCTGCATGTGCTCGTCTTCCTCCAGGGCCCAGCTGCTGAGGGAGAGGAGGGGGTGGCCCATTACTCCCTGGGGTCTTTGCATCCATCTCGCTCTCAGATGGGGAAGCCAGGAGAGGCGTTTCTGCGTTTCTGCTGTGCGCCGGCTCCCCTTTCTGTCAGTTCACCTGCCTGGCCTCGCTTAATCTTCAAGCATCTTGGTGGCCACTGCTCTGAGCCCCGTTCTCAAATGCGGGTGGGGGCCGGCAGGGGTGAGGTGACTGCGGGAAGACGCGTTTCTGTGGGAGGTGCTGGCCAGGCCTCAGCCATGTCTTTGAACTCCAAAATAAGGGTCAAGCTGTGCCAGCTGGAAGAGGGACTCATGTCTCTAGGAGAAGACAATGGAATAAGACGTCCCCTCAGAGTCGGCTGCCCTCTTGGCCCCTGGTGTGTGGCTGGACCCGTCTGGCCCCATGGTCCGTGGGGTCTAGAGTCAAAGAGGAAGCTGGGCCAAGCCCAGATGGCAGGGAGTCTGACCTTCTGCTGACCGTGGGCAGCGGGGTCTGCATCTTCTGGCTGTCCCTGGGCCCGGTGTGAGCCCGCAGCCTGGCTGTGGCCATTTCTTCTTGTCACTGTGCCCTCCCTGCCTGGTTGACTGGACTAACCTTGAGAATGGACCGTGGTGGCCAGGCCACAAAGTGACAGCCCGAAAAGAGCAAATACTGAGCCCCCTCCCCAGGCAGGAGGCCGCTGGACCGCCTGGGGAGGGAGCCCATCTGACCTTGCTCCCCGCAAGCCAATGGGGACCATCTCAATGTCCTTGCAGCAGAAATCGATGTGTCCCTTTCTATTGTTATGGCGTCTGGGATGCCAGGAGGGAGCTGGCCGTCCCCATGCCTCTTGGTCTCCCAGATGACCAAAGACCCCTCAGACGGAATGGCTGCCCCCTGATGACTCACGGCCCACCAGGCCCACTCCTTCCCCTCCCCTTGTGGGGACAGACCCGGGAGAGACAGATGGAAATGCCAACACTTGTCACCCACCCTGGGGTGGCCCCCTCCTGTCAGCCAGGAAGGTGTCCTGTCGCGTCTTTGAAGAGTGAGGACGGGAGCCTGAGGAGCGAGGTGAAGTGCGGGGGGCGGGATGTGGGACAGCCAACTCTCCCTCCTGGGACACAGGCTCCACTCGCCTGCAGGGCTCTTGTGGCCCCACCGGCCCCCTGTGCCCCAGGGCCAGCTTCTGGCAGCAGGAGACAGCCCAGGACCACGGTGGGGGGACTGCTCCCCCTTCGCCTGGCTTCGGCCCTGGTGATGGCCACTTGGTGCGCAGACGGGGAGCCGGCGTCCCTCAGGGGCCTCAGGGCCTGGTGGAGGGTGGAGGAGAACAGGCTGCTACAGAACTTGCCGGAGGATGCGCTGGGGTTGACACTGCGAGCGAGGCGGGGGGCGCCCTGAGCCTGTACCATGGAGGACCTGGCGTCGTTGGGGTGTGTGGGCCCCCAGTCCCCAGAAGCAGCCCGCTCACCTCCTTTCCCAATGCCTGTCTTGGGTCGGATGATCCCACAGCTTCTTTTTATGAGTTTAATGGTGAACATGCCTTCTCTGGGACCCAAGCCTTGGAAGCCCCAGAAAGTCGGTGACTTTTACCAGAAGGCCTGTCCCGGCCGGGATCCAGGGCTCGTCTTCGTGCATGTGCAGACGAGACCCTGCCGTGGGGGTCAGGGGTCTCACCGAGGTCCTGTCTGCCTGTCTCTGCTGCTGGGTCATGAGGAGTCCAGGGTCCAGTCTGAGCAGCCGGCCCGAGCCAGGATCCGACGGTGACGGACCTGTGGCCAGGACCTCGGGCAGCCCCGGGAGAGTGAGCACACTGCTGCCCAGATGCCCACCCCAGGCTGGGCTAGAGATGCCATCAGCATTTGGCTTGGTAGATGCCAACACGGGCCGCTGCCAGCTCACGACCACGGCCCGGGGGCCCAGCCTGAGCCCAGCCTCTTCGCCTGAGAGCTCACAGCCCTCTGGGCAACGGGAAGACAAGGGGGTCCAAGTCCAGCCACTCGGACCCACCCCAGGCGGCAGAGCTCCCTGCCTCTCACCCCACAGCGATGGAGGGTACGAACCAGGGACATGTGGTGGGAGGAAACGGGGCCTGAGGCAGAGGCGGGAATGAGAGAGGGCGGAGGGAGGGAGGGAGGCCGGGGGGTGCCACCTCTGCCTTTCCTGGAGGGTCCTGTGAGCCGGGGTCCCTACGGTGCCCGGGAGAGCCCGGAGTGGCTCTGGGTCTCCTCGCTCCCGTGAGGTGCGATCTGGCATGGTGGGAGGATGGCCCCGAGGCAGCAGGGTTGGCTGCTGCCATGGCAACCTCGCACCAGCACCAGCAGGAGCGGAGGGAGGAGGGAGTCCGGGGGCTTTGGGGAGAGGCCCGTCACCCCTTCCTCATGTGCTCTGGAGTCTCGCAGAGAATTTGCCCCGTTCTCTGCTCAGGAGGAGCAGTTCGCCGGGCCCAGGTCAGAAGGGCTGTCCTCAGGACTGAGTGTGTTTGGGGGTGTGTATGAGCCTGCAAGCATGCCAAGCATTTAAATGTGACTTGCTGCCCACCTGCTGAATAGGAGAACTGGAGGGTGAGTAGGCACCAGGTGAAGTGGGGGAAAAATGTCTGAAAGGAAGAACGATGCTGGAGGAGCTGCAAAGACCCAGAGACTTGGCCAGTGTTAGCAAAGGGGAAGGGTAGGAGATGAGATGGGGGAGGAGGGAAAGGGTCAGATCACTCAAGGCCTTAGCAGTCTTGTTGAGGAGGTGGGCTTGATCCAATAGCGAGTTGAACCCTGCGAGGTGCCGAGAAGGGGAGTGAGATGGGCAGCACGTGCTTATGGAAGACCACTCTGATGAGTAGGGAGGCTGAGGGGCCAAGGGCGGGTGGGGCACTAAGGGGATGGCAGGAATCTAGGCGAGATGAGGCCACAGAGAGAGGGAGATGGGTTCCCGACCTGCTCAGGGGCAGCTGCGGTGGACGTGGGGATGGCTTGTCCTAACCAGGGAGGGGACTCATGGGAAGACAGGCACCCTGCAGAGTGGAGGCATCTCTTGAAGGAGAAGAGAATGGGATTTGGGGGGCAGGTTATGGGCCCCTCCTCACGTTTTGAGTGTGGGATGTGGGAACCACTGTGTCCCCAGGTTCCTGTTGAAGCCCTAAGGCCCAGCATGGTTGTGCGGGAGCTGGGGCCTCTGAGGAAGGAATCCAGGCGGCCTGAGGTCACCGGGGTGGGGCCCCCTCCTGTTCCCCAGAACCGGTGGCTGGGAGAGGAAACAGCAGAGTTCCCACCCTCTGCCCTGCGAGGGCCCAGAGAGGGCGGCCGCTGCAGCCAGGACGAGGGCCGTCACCAGGCACGGGCCGCACTGGTGCCTCGCCTCCACTCCAGCCTCACGACCGAGAGACGAGTGTCTGCGTGGAGGCCGCAGGCTGTGGGGTTTCTGTGGCAGTCGAGCCAAGTGGGCCCTCGGGAGTGACGTCAGAGGGGCAGGTGGCGGATGTACACTCAGGACCCCCACCCTGGGCCAGAATGCAAAGATGCATGAACAGCCATTGGGTCCGCTGATGGCAGGAGCTGTCCCGTGAGAGGTGAGCCTACAGGACACAGCGGAGCCGAAGGCCGGAGCAGTCGGAGGGGCACAGACACTGGAAGGAGGTTCCACCGTCGACTCTGGATGGAGCGTGGACAGGCCTGAAGGGCAGGATCGGGAAATGGAGGGACGGCTCTGCCAGCGTCCTTCCCTGCCCGGGCTCAGCCTCACCCCCCTGTGTCCGGGGCACCTGTGCTCCTTTGTGCAGAGACCGTCACGGCGCCGTGGCCGTGAGACCCACATGGCTCCAGAGGCTCCTGTCACTACCCTGCAGTCCCTAGGTGGCCGACTCCGCGTCTCGCCTCCCCCTGCCCCGTCCCGGACCCTGCCCAGGAGCGAGGAGAGGGGCCGCGTGGAAAGACCCAACACCCTCTCAACAGCCTTCACCTCTCAGGCTGTCCCGTCCGCAGCTTAATTACAAACTGTGCCAGGGGTGCTGGGCTGGGCGCGGGCATTTCTGGCTGGGTTAAGCTCTATGGAATTATGGGTTTTAATACCCTAAAACACCCAAATTATAGGCCTGGTGACCAGCAGGTGTACCTAGTCCTGTGACTGGGTCCACAGGTGACCACCCTGAGCCGGGTGACCACCCTGTGCCCAGTGTTGGAAGGCCAGTGTCCCCAAGCCCCGTCCACACACCCCAGCTGACCAGAACCCCTGACCCCTGGGGCTGGCCCTGACCCCCACCCCACTCTGGCTCCCCATAGGCTGCTGCCCACCTGGGAGGTGGTCCTCTCCAGTTCAGATCCTCATAAAAAGGGCTCTTCTGGCTGACTGGGGGCAAACGCCTCTCCCTGCTTGCCACAGAGACGGGCCACCCTCAAACATGACCCCGCAGGGTGGCCCTGGTCAGAAAGGGGGTGACGGCTGCCCTTGTGTTACTGCTGCTGGGCGGCAGGGATGGGGCAGCGGCCTCGCCTCAAGCCCGCAGAGCCCTACTACAGCCATCCCAGGCGCGGACAGAACCCCGGAACACGGAGCCTGGCAGGAACCTGGTTCCCGGAGCTCCTGGATCAGGAGGGACGTGCAGGCCCAGCGTTGCCGGGTCAGCCTGTGAGTCGCAGGGGAGAGGGGGCACCAGGCCTGGGTGTGGGCAGGGGTTTTCCCAGTGTACCCCGGTGGGAGGTGCCCTCCAGGTGCTGGGTGGGCCACCTGTCCTTCCGTGCGAGTGGAGGGAGGGTTTGACATCCCAAGGCTGTGACAGTAACGGGAGCTCCCGTGATGAGGACGCCATCCATCTCCATGTAACAACCGTTATGTCAGCGATTACCCTAATAGTCATAAGCTCATGATTTATGGAGATTGTAATGATTATTTTTGTAATAGTAAGTTAGAGGGCTTTTTGGCAATAGATCAGTTTGAAGGAAATTGAAATATAGTTTTTAAGTGAGTGACTAGGCTGAAGGGAGAAACAGTATGTGTGTGTGTACACACCTGTGCCTGTGAACGAGAGCCCCTTGTCCCAGCCTGGATCCAGAAACAGCGAGCGCAAGTGGACGCAGGACTCTGGGCTGGGCTGCTGCATTAGTTGACTCCCAAACCCTGAGGACGATAGACTGCTGTGATATGGAGGTTCAGGTGCTGGGTCCCCAAAATGTCTCCAAGGACCGCAGGGTTCAAGACCGCCAGACAGAGGCAGATAGGAACACAAAACAAGACTCTGCTCTGAGGGAGGGGTGGCTGCCTTCCAGACAGTGAGTCCTGTATGGATGGCAGAGGAGTTTCCAGAAGGGTCCAGCACACATGCTTTGGGAGGTGGCCCCGGAAGGGATGTGTGAGTGTGTCTATGTTCTTTCGGCTGTGTGCCCGCTGTTCGTCCCTTTCACAGCCCGACTTTTCCACTCTGCTCTCCTCCTGCTTCCCTTTCCTTACCTTGGACTCTCTCCCCAAAGGGCCACCCTGGGATTTCTTCCTTCTCTCTGGCTGCATCTTCCCTCTTGTGCACCTCATGCTCTGTCCATCCCCTGGGTGACGGCATTCCTCAAGGATCTTGTGAGGCCCTATTTCTTACTGTCTTCCCGACACCGTCTTTCTGGGTGACCTCATCTGTACCTGCAGCATCAGGTGTGGACCACCTGCAGAAGGCTCCCACATTCTCACCTCCAGTGCCCACCCTGCCCAGAGCTCCACAACTCTACCTCCATCCACCCCCCTCTCTCCTCGATACCTCCTCTTGGACGTCTCATGGCACCCAGCTCAACATACCGTAACTCAGCCCATGACCCCTCTCCTTCTCTCAGGGAATGGCACCAACACCATCCAATGGACGATGCCAGAAACCTGGGGCCATGCCTGACTCCTCCCAGTCCCTTATGTGCTCCGTAACCGGTCATGTACCAAGGGTGGCCAGTTCTGTGTCCCAACCATCTCTGAGCTCAGGAGTCCTCCTCAACCAGGACCCAGCTCTGTCCTCTCCAGCCACACTGGCCCCCCTCCATTACGGGATTCTGGGGTGCCCAACTTAACCCAGAAATGCTGTCACCTCCCTCTTTGTCCACACACCTTTCAACTTCAGTCTTCTTGTCCTGGAAGGCTTTTCTGGTCTCATAGATCAGGTCAAATCCCCTGGGATGGAGCCTTAAAATTGTGTATGTCTCTTGCATAGCACTTGTCATAGTTGCAATTTTATATTTGTTTGTGTGGTTATTTGAATAAAGCCTATTTACCCTACTATATTGTCAACTTCATGAGAATGAGGATCGTATCAGTTTTTACATATCATTGTTTCTGTATTGCCTGGCATAGAGCCTGCCTGTAGTAATCACCCATCCATCCATCCACCCATCCATTCATTCAACCATCCATCCATCCATCCATCCATCCATCCAT
>NC_060285.1:1809372-1833584 GCF_021613505.1 Equus quagga | reverse complement strand
ATCCATCCACCCATCCATCCATCCAACCATCCATCCATCCATCCATCCATCCATCCAACCATCCATCCATCCATCCATCCATGCATCCATCCATCCATCCATTCATCCATCCATCAATCCATTCATCCATCCATTCATCCAACCATCCATCCATCCATCCATCCATCCATCCATCCTTCCATCCATCCATCAATCCATCCATCCAACCATCCATCCATCCATCCATCTATCCACCCATCCATCCATCTATCTCTATCTCTACCCTATCATTCCCTTCCTTCCTCTTTCTCTTATTCCCTCCATCCTTCATTCACACATCCATGCATCCGTGCATCCATATGTTCCTCCATCATCCCTCTGTTCTTCCCTTTCCCCTTCTCGCATCATCCATCCATCCATCCGTCTATCCAGGTGACAGTTACTGAGTACTGTGCACCAGTCATGGATGCTTTACATACATTAACTCAATCGGTACTCCCAACAAACTTATGAAGGAGTGATAACTCTTGTTATTAACCTCTTGTTACAGAAGGAAACACTGAGGGTTGGGAAAGTTAAGAACTTGACCAAACAGTAAACATCAGAGCCCTAAACTCAGATGAGTCACCTCCAAGCCACACTCTCCCCATGGAGCCCTTTTTGAACAGGTCACCTACATTCACTCATTCTGACATCTCACCCCTGAAAGTTCATGTTCCCAAAGTCAGACCCTACAAGAGCTATGACAGCCTTATGGACTCCTGATTCTTGCTCCTATTTCTTAGTTGGCAGGGAGATGCCTGCTCGTATAGTAGCTGACTTGCTGTGGGCAGGAATGCGTGGGCATCATGACCTTGCTGGTTGTCATCTGTGGGACTCTCTGTGTGTTACTCAGTGTCTCTGAGCCTTGGCTTGCTCATGAGATTGGAAGGGGGTCAGAACCTGCCAGCCTGGACTGTTGGGTGTTGATCGCATACTCGGGGAACCAGGAGATGGGCCACCAATGGTGGCTCTTGCATCTTCTTTGTCTCACGAAGCCCACAGCTCCTCAGGGGTGGTGTTAGGGTGAGACACAGCCCCTGCTTCATGGGGTTCAGTCTAATGTGAGAGAAGACAATAAGCTGGGTGGCTGGGGTGGGTTATGAAACCAAGCTGCACAAACGAGGGGGCTGGGCAGGGAGAGACCACAGAAACTCTGTACGTGGAAAACACATGATCTTGATCTTGAAGGGGCCGGATGCTTTTATGCTGGGGTTGTGGGTGGGAAGAGGAAAGGAACTTGGACTCTTTTTATCACCTGCTCTGTGCTAGGTGTTTCAAACCTATTTTGGCATTTAAATCCTCCCAAGAATTCTGTCTGGAAGATGTTTTGCAAATGAGAAAATTCACCAAAGATACACGGCTAGTAATTGTCGGAGTCAGAATCCAAAACCCCTTCTCTCCAGCCCTCTGGAAGCCTTTCTACCACGTCACCGTGCGTCATGTCAGGGGTGAGAACACACCCTGGTGATGAGAATGAGAACGCTCAATCGGATTGGCATAAAGGTGCCTGGTATTTTAAAGAAACTAAACTTTGAGGTTGAGGTGGGAGAAGCAGTTGTTACTGAACTAAAGGACCTGGATGTTTGGCTAAAGAATTTGAATTTCAACTTGGCGGCAGTGGGGAGCAGTGGGACATTCTAGGAAGGAGAGAGGCAGGCAAATGTGTCCTTAGAAAGGTCGCATGTTGAAAGGTTGTGTGGGGAGCAGACCCGAACAGTGATCCTGGAGAGGGACAGACCCTGCAACTGTGTGGCAGAGGACACATTCTTTGTCTTCTCTTCACTGGATTCCCAAAATATTTAGTCATGGATATGAGAGAATCAAGGATCACAGGAGGACAAAAGCAATGAAGTGTTGAGTATAATGATGTTAAACAAAACCTGGTAGCTGCACTAGAAAAAAAGGGCGCACAGAGTCATTGTGTGAATTTTGAAAATCAGTGCCACCCACAAAGAACCAGATTCAGATGTGTCTCCAAATTATTTTCCAGCCTGCCCTGTCCAGCAGAAGTGGTTCCAGGAAAAGAAGGGATGTCAACAATATCCCAAGATTTTCCCAAATAAGGAGAGAAGTGACCAAGAAGTAAGTAGGTAGCTTGAGGAAAAGTTAAGTCAAAAAATTATTGAGACTAGAAATCCTTACTGACAAGGTAGGATCCCAGTAGAAGGGGAAGGAATGCTGAGGGCTCACCATTTTCTGTGTTTCCGTGCTGAACCAAACGGGGCATCTACTTAGAGAGACAGAATAAGTACCAATCGGGTGGAGGCACGAGACCTGGCGAGGTCATTTAGAAATCTCTTAGAAGGAGGTTACAATCAGAGTCACAAGTGCGTGCATGTCCATCTGAGGACCACTCTCCATGTGCTCTTGGCTACTTATGTTGGGCAAACTAATGTCAACAAGAACAAACCCACAGGGACTCAACTGCCAACTACAAGCCAGCGGGAGTACAAATAGGCTTCAGATGAACGGAGGGTCAAGAAAAGTCATCCCACATTTCAGAGCCAATGGGATGCCCAGAGAGACCTGCCCACTCAGGAAGAGCAGGTTGGAAAGAAATGGTCTGGCAACCGAGCAAACTCTTTGCACTCAAACAGGAAGGAGGAGGAGAAACAGAAAAAAATGGATGGCACAAAAGAAAGAAAACAAGAAATAAAAAAAAAAATAGAAGAAGATACAACTTATGAAATAAGACTTTCTGTGAACTAGTCAAAGTCTTAATTACAGCTCAGTTGCCACAAGACAAGAGCTCAAGATGAGATGATTAAAAAATGATAGGAAGATAATGAAGATGTCAGAGCTCTGGAGACAAACTAAATTGAGAAGTGTGGCAATTTCCAAGCTAGAATATTAATTTAAAATAGCAACCAAAGAGATCTGAGTGAAAATTAAGTTGTTGACACAGGAAATGGTTGAGATTTCCTCAGAGTGAATGAAAAGGCAAAATAAGTTGGGGGTTCAGAGAACACGAGAAGATAATGGTTCTGGAAACAGACAAAGGCAACCTGAAAGGATTGAAATAACAAATTAATGGAACAGAAAATGTCTTCAAAGATATAGCAGAAGAAAACCGTCTCCCTAAAGTGAAGAACTGACCCCTGTGTCAGAAATGAAGACTGTGTCAGAGGACCGACAGCAAGACGCCCTGGAGGAGCGAGCTCTCGCCCATCAAGGACAAAAAAAAAAAAAAAAGACAAGAGGAAAAAGCAAGTGGACTCTAGAGAGAGAAACACAGGCTGTTTCCTTCTTCTCAAGGCATCATTCCACGCCAAGGAGGGGAGACATGCCTACAAGTTCGGGGGGGATAAAGGTCCCTGAGCTGAGGGTCATTTATTGTAAAGGCAATGGCAGACCTTCTAAAACACGCAATGACTCTTCCTTGTTGCTTAAAAGAACGCCTTTCTGATGAAATCTCACCAAGTAAAGGGTAATTGTTGAAAGCTCGGTGAGGAACAGATGAGCTTAGAAATTATGAGCTCCGATTCTGGGGTCTGACCAGCTGAGGGGCTGCATACGTCCCAGGCCCCTCCTGTGCAGGGGGACAGTGGAGCGCCCGCCTCAGAGCCTTAGTGAGCATCCAGCATCGAGAGGAGGAGCCGGGCTGCAGTGGGGAGCAGAGAGCAGCAGCTCGAGGGGGCTCTTGTCACGTCAAGTCAGAAGACGTGGGAGTGACGTAGGTCAGGGTTGATGGGAAATGGGACTCCATAATTGTAAAGCCAGCCAGATTTCTTTCATATGTGAAGGCAAATAGATTTAAAAATCCCATATATGCAAGAGGAATAAAGTCCTCCATAAGCAAATTTCCGGGAATTATAAGCCACTTTGGAAAAAGCGTTGGATCACAAAATCCACATAACTGAGTGTTGGGCCACGAATAAAACACAACAGCAGATCAGTGAAGGAAGATGGTTTGGAGAGAACACAGTGTGTCAGTTGTGTGTGCTGATTAATGCACGGCTAAGTGTAGAAAGAAGATCAAACGACCTTGGTGGGTATAGACCCTAAAGAAGTCACTAACTAATAGGAACCCAAAGGAAGCGTGTGACGTGAGAGGAGGAAGCGATGGTCCCTCCTCATTGACAACAGGTGGGGTCAAGAGAGGAAGACTGAGAAGCCAAGACATGCTCGCGCTCACACACAGACTCAGACATAACATCTCCCAAATCTATGGTTGTTTCTTGTATTTTTCTTCCAAAATACCTTGTGGGAACTAACCTTTCTGTGGTGAAGAACCGCAGATCGGCAATTCCCTCTGTTTCACTTCAAATTATTTTTACACGTTAAATATAATTAAAATTACATTATCTAATTTAAACAATATGTATAGGATGATTTCCCTCCCTCCCTCCTTTCCTGCATCCTGTCTCTCCCACTCACCGGCCTGCAGCTCTCTGGGGCATGTTTCCCTTGCATGATGACAAGCTCTTCCATTTGCTGAGAGTTTTGGTGATATTTTGCTTTCTATATTAAAAAAAATTAACGCGTGTATGTCATTTTCACAAAAACAAGATAAAACTCAACTAAAAAAACCCAGCAGATGGTGTTTCATAGCTGTGTGGACAGCCCTCACTTGGCCATCGCTTGTCCTTGTCCTGAGACAAACAGCTGGCGAGTGGGCTCAGTTTGGGGAGGGCTGCCTCCAGTGCAGAGCTTCCTAGGAAGGCAGCTGGTACCGGTGAGCAAGACTGGAATCTTCTGGAAGGAGGGGGGTGCTGAGCAGGTAGGTACTGTCTTCTCTCCCATTGGTTACCCCGTCAAGTCCTTGGCAGGAATTTGGGCATGGACCGCTCAGAGCTGAGACCCCAGGGCGGGACCAATGCTGTTCCTGGAGAGGACATGAGCATCTCCGGGGCCAGGACCCTTCTCTGCTCAGAGGAGGCAGGGTCTCTGGTGCTCTCTGGAAGCAGTGGGGACACTCCTGGGCTCAGCCAAAGGTTTTGTGACAGGTGGGTTCTGGCCGTCAAAGAATCCACAAGAGATGACCTTGGGAATAAGGCAAAGGCCCAAGAAGCCAGACTGGCCACACTGCGGTTTCTATGAAAGTCCCTGTCTCAGCCTGAATGGTGATGGGTCAAGAGCCGTCCTCGTGCTCCAGCCCTCACAACAGCCCTGGGGGCACCTGTGAGATGGAGGAGCCAGCTGGTCCTGCTGGGTTCATCCAGGTCTCAAAGGCAAGCTGTGGGAGCAGCTCTTCCAGCTTCGGGGACACAGACTTTGGACGACTTTTCCTGAAAGCAATTGTCTGGCCCCTCTGTGCATGTGGACACTAGTGTGTTTACATTTGTGTGTTTGTGTGTATTTGACACTGGGGTGTGCGTATCTGCGGTTTGCTGAAACCAAGAACTTTACTGAATCAGCATAAGGGACCATTCTCCCTGTGTCTCTCCACGCACACCTGCTCCCGCCTCCGTTGTACCTAAGTCTGACTTCCACCAATCAGTCAGTTTACCAGTCAATGGCAGAATGGAGACAATGATCAAATCCAACGATGAGGTGATGACTTGCCAGCTGTGTGTCTTTGTAAAAGAAGCAGTCGGTTGGGTAACGTTTATGGGATCTAGCTTAATTTCATCTTCTTCTGCTTCCTTCCCTCTCAGGGCGGGTGCTTGGGGCCCGCCTCTCTCTCCCCTCCGGCTGAGACAACAGACTTCCCTCCCAAGGGCGTGGGGGCCTCCCCACGGGGGCTCGGTCAGGGCAGGGAAGTGACGAGCATCATAGATGGGAGAGGTAATGATTTTAATACCGCCAAAGGGAGATCTCGCGTCACGCTTACAAATAAGCCCAACAATACGAAGATTACAATCTGAATAAAAACAAAGCTATGAATCAAAGAGTAAAATAATAAAACACGATCAAAATTGAAATAACGGCAGTAAGTGGGCGCTTTCGATGCAGTCTCTGTTTTCAGATACAGTGAGAAAACGACTCCACGAAACTCTAATAAATCACTTTGGTTTAATCACTAGAATATAACTGGAATTTATAGCGTCATCTGAGAGGCATTCTTTAAAATAACACATTAGCTCCTCATCTATGACAGTTCCGGAAAAAGATGGCATTATTTTGAGCTTGTTCATTTAATTTATTTTAAAAATTAATAGTTTATTAGTTTTATATCTTTAAACATTTTACTTAAAGCATTAATCTCCTTTCTCTATTTCTTTTTGCCTAATTTCAGAGATGATTTTGTGTGTTTATTTTATTTCTTTGGACTCAGCATCAGGGGGGATTTTTCTGAAGGGGTCCCATGAGACCGTCACTGCCCCCTCCCCCCGGGGCGTCCATGGAATCAGGACTGGAGGCCCCGGCCACTCGGGGATCTGCTTCTGAGACACTGACAAGGGGAAGAATCAAGCTCTCTAGATAGATAGATAGATACATAGGCAGATAAAGGATAAGATAGACAGATAGATATAGTTAGAAGATAGTTGATAGATACACATAGAAGACAGATAGAAGATCGCCGATAGATATAGACAGAAGACAGTTGATAGATAGAAGGTAGGTGGGTAGGTACGTGATAGATAAATAGAGATGATACGGATGTAAATATATATTTCTCTCTCTCTATCTCTTTTCCTTACTTCCTCAAAATGTTCTCTCAGCCATGGCCACTTTCTGTGTGTCAAAGTTCAACCCGAGACGCAGACGCTATTCTGTAAGCAGCCTCCTCGTGTGCCGTCTCAGTGGAGATGCTGATGGAGAAGGATACACGTTACCCCTCGGCACCATCATTGCAGCGCCTAGAGCAGCAGAGAGCTGTGCGCCCTGAGGCTCGGATGGGCCTCAGGTGGCGGAGACCTCCCCGCCCTGCAAGGGAGATGCAGTTAGGACCCATTTTACAGATGGGGAAGTGGGGTCCTGGGACATGAGCTGCCCACTCTCCTGCCTTCAGCAGTTACTGGATGCCAGCCCCAAACACAGTAGGTCCAACTTCAAAGCCGGAGCCACTAGGAGTTTCTAAGCCACAGTCACCCTGAGGCCACTCTGCAGGGCTGGTGGCACAGACCCCCAGGGGAGTTAGACGCCATCTCTCTTTCCTGTAGAGCCGCTGAGTGACGGCTGTAAAGCTGAGGTCAGCAGAGCATGACCTGGCTGTCAGCTCTCACTGCAGTGAAATTCAACCCAAACCGCGTGCCTGGGGTGCTGCAGGCCCTGGGCCTCTCCAGCCCGGAGGATGTGGGCGACTGTGCAGGAGCCCTTCCCACTCTCTGACCCTCCCAGCGCCCTCCCACCTGTCCCAGGCCCTGTGCAGTTAACCACGTGGCTCCTTGTGGCCAAGGGCTGTGCGGGGCCCTGAGATGGGTCATTTCTGGCCCGGAGCATTTAGGAGCTGGTGCACAGAGCCCCAGTTCTCTCCTCTCCTCCTGAACGACCTGGGAGCCTCATTGGGCCATTGGCAAACCAAGATCAAAGCAGCCTGGAGTGTCAGCCCCTGCATGGAGGGTGACCCCAGAGGCCACCCACCCACACTGGAGTTTGTGTGATGGAAATTACCCTTGAAGGGGTCACACCCCTGAGAATTCAGGGTTAGTTTTTCCCTCTGCTCAACCTATCCTGTTCCCACCAGCACAGAAATGGTTCCCAGAGAGGCACCGACGTACTGTCACTAAGCATCTAAATGTGGCCCCAGCGGCAGCGATAGGAAGACACTCTCTCAGGCTGGGAGCATGGGGCCCAGGTGTGCAGGCACAATCATCATGCAGACTGAGCCCTGAGACATGTGCAGGTGGCACACGGACCCCGTGAACCTGTGGTTCCGCTGGGCCAGGTCGTGGTGGCCAGTCACCGCCAACAGCAGCATCAGGCAGGGCGAGCATCCTCTGAGTCACCCTCCAGAGGGCAGCTGCACTGGAGACGTCTGTGTGCACAAGAAATCCTGCTCTGGAGGACAGACGCTGTGTGTTGTCCCCCCGACCCCTTGAGTGTGGGGGGACCTGTGGCTTGCTCTTAACCGACAGGCTGCGGCCGCGTGTTGTCTGTTGCACAATGAAGAATTTGGCTCGTTCCTGGGAGACGACCTCTAAGTCCTGGGGATTTCCTGAGTCATAGTTAGGAGTATCTTTGTTATTCACGAGCCCATGGGTCACAGCTGGCTTACATCAATGAGGCGACTTAGGGTGGGGTTGATGACCCTGTGGGGTGTGCACTGCCCCTTTAGGAAGCAGCTGGGTTTGTCCTGGCTCCCAGAAGAGCGTGCCCTCCCCTCAGTGGCTCGGCTCCTCCGGCTCCTCCGGCCCTTGCTCTGCCCCTCCCTCGGCTCTGCGGATGCCGGAAACGTCCCCCAGAAAGAAGCCACCACAGGAAGCAAAGAGGAGAGCCAAGGGGGGTTTCTGGGAAGGTGGGTGGGCTGCTGAAAACCACTCAAACCAGTTCAAGTAGAACTTTAATCTCATTTGTTCCTCTGCCGTCAGAGTCAGGTCTTCCCGGGCCTTGTGGGAAGGACTGAAGGTTGAGCCATTAATTTATTAATTCGACTAACACCAGACTGGACCTACTGTGTGCTGCTCGCCGGGGATCTAGACCCGCACGAGATGGGTCCCTGCCCTCGGGGGCCTCACATTCTAGCAGGGGGACAGGTGGGTAGAATATGATGGTGGTGTATGCAGAGGAAGGCGGGGCCAGCCTGTCCCTGGATAATTAAAGACCTTCCTGAGGTGGGTGTTGAGGGTTGAGTAGGAGTTGGTAAAACAGATTCTGGGGACGAGTCTTTCCTGGAAGCAGGAGCAACTTGCAAGCCTCCTTTCAAGGACATGGGAAGGACAGAGCTTGTCGGAGAAGCTGACGTGGAGCGTGCCTGGTGGGGGGTCAGGAGGGCTGGAGAGAGCCCCTCAGGTACAGGACGGCCCAAGCAGAGAGGCGCGGGGGCCTCAGGCATGCAGACCCCCCCACCTCCCAGGAGCGCCAGGGGCGGGCTGTGACACAGATGCTGACATTTCCCAAGCTGGTCCTCCTGCGCCTCGCTTCCCTGAAGTGAGGGGGAGCTGGCTGTCCCAGTTCCTGCCGGGGTCGGGGCTCTGGGGAGCTGCCCTTGAGCGGGAACCCGCTCACCCGAGTGCAGTTTCCCCAAGAGTGACCTCCCTAGTACTTTTAAGCACCTTGTAGTCTAAAAAACATCTCAGCTTCCCACTCTCTGCGGGCTGATTGCCCTGGATTTGGCCGTTTTGCTGTGCAGACAGCTGAGGGATCCACATCCCACCAGCGTCTCCAAGTCTCCAAGCCAGTAAAACGTGCTCCCCCGGAACGCCCCTCCCTGTCAGAGCTGCAGCTCTACATTTAAAGGCGTCACAAGAGCAAACAGAGCCTGTTTTGCTCTGGGACCCAGCAGAGGAGGGACAGGCTTCCCCTTCCAGGCAGGCTGGGAGGCCAGTGTCCGCTCGCCAGTCCTGGCATGGGGCCAGGGTGGTTCTGCCTGTGGCTGCAGTGGCCTCAGGGCTCCTGTGTTGGTTTCGGCCCTGGGGCCTGGCGTTAATCAGCTCCAGAGCCCAGAGGGGCCGAGGAAGCTGTTTCCTCCAGGTGGCTGCCCAGGAGGGGTGGGTCGGACCCCCTCCAGAGGGGCTTCCTGGAGGATTTCAGAGACAGAGACGGACCGACCCATGAGTGGGCACGTGGCTCCTGCCATCACTGGTGCATTCCTCAGCCTGTGGAAATGGGCAGTGGCTGGTGGGGGAAGGTCACTGGTGGGTTTCGTCCTGGAAATTGAACCTTTCGTCTTTGTTGCAAATCAAACATGGCTGAGGCAAGTCAAATAGGTTTTTGGGAACACACCTTGTGATAGTTAATTTCATGTGTCCCCTTGACTGGGCTGAGGGGTGCCCAGAGAGCTGGTCACACATGATTCTGCGTGTGTCTGGGAGGCTGTTTCCAGATGAGACTAGCATTTGAATCAGCAGACAGAGTAAAGCAGAGTGCCCTCCCCAGTGTGGGTGGGCCTCATCTAATCAGGTGAGGGCCTGAACAGAACAAGAGGTGGAGGAAGGAAGGATCTGCCCCATTTTCCTGCCTCCCCGTGGAGCTGGGACATCTCAGCTCTTCTTCTCCTGCCCTAGACTGGGATCACACCCTGGGCTGCCCTGGTTCTTGGGCCTTCAGGCTTGAAGGGGAGCTTCACCACCGCTCTCCCGGGCTCCAGCCTGCAGATGGCAGGCTGGGGGACTTCTCAGCCTCCAGAGTCACGGGGGCCAGTCCTACAATAATAAACCTCTTTCTGTTTCCCTGGAGAACCTCGACTCCTGCAACACCCAAATCCAGTCTGCTAGATTTAGCAAATAAAATGCCAGGAGCCCCAGCCACACTTGAATTTCAGATAAACACTAAAAAGCGTTTTCAGTACAAGCATGTCCCATGCAACATTTGGGACATACTTATACTAACATTTATTGTTCATTCGAAATTCGAATTTGACTCAGTTTGCTGTATTTTCTCTGGCTCCTTATCCCAAGTTCAGCTGAGGCTGCAATGAGGCCTGAGGGATCTTTGTGTGGTGACGGGACTGCTCTGTTTCCTGATTGCGGGGCGGATACGTGACTCTGGCCACGGACGACGTGGGTAGACACTTGTCCCTGTTACGGGGGTCATTTCACAGCCGGGGCCACTCAGGTGCCGTGGCAGCTCTCCCCGCAGCCAAGACCAGGAGGGGCCGTGGGGACGCGGGAGGGAGCGCCCTTGGGACTCGGAGGGTGGTGGACGTGGCTGGCAGTGGAGCTTGTCTTGAAAAGCCACGTGGGTTGTCCTGTCTTTACTCCGTTAGGACAGTGGGGGAGGTAGACACTTCAGAAAGGGTTTATTTGTTCTAATTGGACCAGCACAGCATTTGGCACCTAACAGTACCCAGCAAATCCTCAGAAAGAGTCAATTTTGTTTTCCAGCAAATTCTCAGATCCCACCCCAGCCCCACTGAATCAGGGACTCTGGGGTGAGGCCCAGCACACTGCTTTTTGATTTTTGTTTTTGCTGAGGTAGATTGGCCCTGAGGTAACATCAGTTGCCAGTCTTCCTCTTTTTTTTTCTCCCCAAAGCCCCCCAGTGCATAGTTGTATGTTCTAGTTGCAGGTCCCTCTGGCTCTGCCCTGTGGGACGCCGCCTCAGCATGGCTTGATGAGCGGTATGTAGTTCCGCACCCAGGGATCCGAACTGGAGAACCCTGGGGTGCAGAAGTGGAGTGTGCAAACTTATCCATTTGACCACGGGACCGGTCCCCTGAAATAGTCAAATTTTAACCCCACATGTCCACCTTCCACATTTCCTGTCTGTGCCTAAAAGCCAGACCCGATCATAGCAGCATCACGCTCACAAGTCCTTGCTACCTGGCTCCCAATAAGCTTAGAACTGGCTTGTCTCCTCAGGCAGGCGCTTGTGACCACCAGGGTTTAGCCTCTTGTGAGAGGCTGAGAAGCTGCTACTTGGCTTCCCAAACATCCTTTCTTTCCTCCTGTGGAGAGCTATGACCTTATGGTGGTGCACTCCTGTAAAAGACTACATTTCCCAGACTACGTGGCAGTCAGGCAAGGTCAGATGACTGGGTTCTGGCCAATGAGATGCCAGGAGCAGTATGGGATTCTGGGAAGTCCCCTTCTTCCAGAAAAGCAGATATGATGGTTGGAGCACAAGCAGCCATATTGGACCCTGAGGCAAATATGATAAAGATCAAAGACTAGCAAGACAGAAGGGTCCTGAGTCCTTGGTGATTCCTCATCCACCAAGACCTGCCCTGGACCTGTTCACGTTTTCACAAGAAGGAAGGAAGCTTCCATGTTGTCCAGGCCCCTGTTCCTTCCTTCTTCCGTCTTTCCTGCTCCAAGTAGCCCCTCTCTACAGCTTTTCATTCTCATCTTTGACATTTCCTGCCCACCACTCCTTGAGAAGGCCCCACACCACCTCCCTGTGGTCCTTTGCTTCCTTCCTCTGCTCACGCTGCTGGGACCCCTCCTCCTTTCTTTCTCCACCTCACCAGGCTCTGTGCAATTGCACCCGCCCCCATAATCCCCCTGTGGGACCAATCACGCCATCCCCAGGCTTCTTCGAGGCTGCATTGAGGGCACCGTGTGCACCGCGTCCTCTACAGCAAAGCTCCTTGGGAACACGAACTCCTGCCTATTCTCCCTCATTCTCTCCTTCATTCAACAAAGCATGGTCCTTCCTGGACTGGCATGCGATCAACACACCATTGTCTTCTGTACCACTGAGCTCCACAGGGAGACAGGCGATGGAGCTCATCATGGAGAGAAAGCCTGTGCTAAGGGAGCACACCTGGGGGTGGGATTGACCCCAGACTCAGCCTGCTGCTGAGGGTGAAAAGGAATCAAGCAGACACTGGGCCTGATGCTGGGACCCGGGAGAAACGTAAGGGCCAAGGGCTGTGCAAAGGGGCTGCAGCCAGGAGGCAGACCCTGAAGGTCAGCCCCTGGGCCAAGCAGCCCAGGCACTGGCCACATGCGTCCCGCTCAGCCCGGTTGCCAGTGTGTTTTGAATCACCTTCCAAAATGTACATCCAGAAACCAATCAGCTGATGTAATGCAAACTTCTTTGGTTAGAAGTCACTTTCGATGCAGGTTTGCATATAAAATTGAATTTGTGTTTGAGATGGAAAAACGGATTGCTTAACTGGCATCTGGGTGGGGTCACCTGTTAACCCTGGTCCATCATTTCAGGCAAAATCCCATCATACATGTGCCCCCTAAACAATGAAGCCTCCGCTCATATACAGCACACGTGTGTCTCAGGACAGACCCCCCCTGCAGCAGCAGGAGGCAGGCAGCACACCCAGGCCGGCTGGCTTCTTACCTGGCATGTTGGATCGTTCCCACGGGGTAGGAATTGGCTTTTTTCTTTGTCCTGATGCAGCCTTTTATTTTTAAACAAACGTTCTCACCCTGGGTCCTCAGCTGGGAAGGGGCGGGCGGGGTCCGAGGCTGTCCATGTCCATGTCCTGGGGCTGACCGGGGCTGAGCCCCAAGCTGGTGCCCCTTCCCTTCCGGCCTCAGTGAGACTCCAGATCTGCGTAGGTGTGAGCACCTCCTCATCCCCGAGCAGCTTCTCCATTCCCTGCAGCTCCGAGCAGAGCACCTGGCCAACAGCAGGTCGCCGAAGGGAAGGCAGCATTGAAAGTTCAAAACTTAGACCAAGCCCTCAAGGCCAGGGGAGCTGGTTCCTGTGCCCATTGTTCACTTATTCATTTGACAAACATTCGCCAGACCTCTACAGCAGGGTTCCTCCTCCTCCCCTCACCCAACCACCTCCAGAGGGAAACACCCCGGCCTGGTCCCCCATGGCCTCCCCCAAGCACCCAACTAGCCTGTCCTCTTCATGTCCTTGCCCCTCTCTGGCTTCCATGAGGCCTGCCCTCTGGGTCTCCTCCTGGACCTCACCTGGGAGGGTCCCCAGAGAGGCCTCGGCCTGCGCTCTCCTCCTCTGCTGGAGCCCCTGGGGCTCACACAGCCCAGGGAACCGGGCCTGCGACCCCTGGGCTCCAGCTGGCCTTGCGGCGTCTCCTGAGCTGTCTGCCAGGCACTTCTGCTGAAACTGCCTGAAGCCGGGCCTCACCTCGCCGCCTTTCCTGCCCCGACCGTGCTTAGACGTCCCCCCAGGCCCTTCTCCCTGTGGGCTTGTTAGAACCATTATGTGTGTTACATCTCCGCGCAATGAACCCTCAGACAATGCTGTAATTTTTCTTTCAACCGTCATACATAGAACGATGTAAGAGGAAAAATCATCTGTTATGCGTCCTGGATACCCACCACTTCTGTGACTCCCCCACCCCTGACATCTCAGGTTTTCTTTGGGGTCAGTCCCCTTCCATCGGAAGAGCTTCCTTCAGCTTTCTTTTAGAGCACGTCTGCAGGCAACGGATTCTCTTAGCTTTCCTTCCTCTGAGAACGGCCTTGCTGTCTCTTCATTCCAGAGTGAGAGACAGAGAAAGAGAGACAGACAGACAGACAGAGACAGAGATGAGACCGAGACAGAGGGAGAGAGGGAGAGTGCAGGAATTCATCTCGTGTTTTGGGGATAAGATTCTTAATCAGACATAAAAAAAGACAAAATCATCCCATTTGCAACAACGTGAATGGACCTTGAGGGTGTTATCTTAAGCGAAATAAGCCAGACAGAGAACGACAAACACTGTATGATTTCCCTCACACGTGGAAGATAAAC
This sequence comes from Equus quagga, assembly GCF_021613505.1. Classification (NCBI taxonomy): domain Eukaryota; kingdom Metazoa; phylum Chordata; class Mammalia; order Perissodactyla; family Equidae; genus Equus; species Equus quagga. The sequence goes on along the minus strand of NC_060285.1, from coordinate 1,819,412 downwards.
AAATACATGGTTAAGAGAACAGGTGAGGGGTTACCAGAGGGGAAGGGGTGGGAGGACGGCGAAAGGGGCAGAGGGGCACATTCACACGGTGAGGGATAGAAACTAGACCATTGGTGGTGAAGACGATGCAGAAACTGATAAACGGTAATGTACACCCGAAATCGCACGTTATAAGCCAATATGACCTCACTAGAATAATTTCTTTTAAAGCCCCTTTGGTCAGAGAGACGGCTCCCCTCCCCTCCCTCAGAGGTTCAGCCTCTGCTGAAGGGACCGAGGGGCCACCACTGCTGCCACGGCCACCGCGGTACTGCCCGGGGGCTGGGCGGGAAGAGAAGGAAAACAGCAAGGAGCCGCTTCCACGTCCGAAGGGGGCCTGCTCTCCTCTCTGACGGGGTGTTCAAGGCTTCGCCTGGAGCCCCCTCTCCCCGCGCGGGGCTCACTGTGGGGTTCCGGGCTGCCTTTGAGTCCGGGCCGGACGGTGCCCTGGACTGGCGGGTCTTCCCAACACACCTGTGGTCACGTGCCTCTCTGAGTCCTCGCACGGCTGCTCCACGCGTCCGTCCAGGCGGACGGAGCACACAGCTCCCTTCAGGCGGGCGGGCGGTCGGTCGGGTCAGACTGTGCTTGCTCCAAGGTCGCCGAAACCTGACAGCCCAGACGGTCAACTCTGATGTGCTCAGATCCATCCTTTCCCTTCTCATGGTGTGTGCTCCTAAGACCTTTACATAGAGCAGCGTTTCCCACCGCCACATCCTCTCGAGTCCGGCTGGTTTCAACATCGTCTGGGCGGTTCATCCGTCATGGTCCACCCGTCCTCAGGGCTGGCTACAGCCCCACCCAGAGGTTAGATGGCGACTCCCCCGCATCGTGCTGAAGGTGGACGGTGGGCACTGGGGGGTTTCTGGTCTGGGCTGGTTGTAAATACTGCTGTGACTGTCTCACGGGTGTCTTGATGAAGACGTGCAGGCATTTCTGTGGAGTATGTTCCTGGGAGTGAAACTGCGAGTCATAGGGTGGCCGTGACCTTAGTCTTAGTAGGGTTATCATTTTTTTAAGGTCTTTGTCCCAATTCATATTCCCATCAGCACTGAGGGAAAGTTCCCTCTGCTCCACAGCCTCACCAGTGCCTGGCACGCCCTCCCCTCCCCTTCGAGCCGTCTGGTGGATGGGCACTGACCTCGAGAAACTTCCACAGGGTTATCGGCCATTTGGTCTCCACCTTGACCTCGTGTCAGGTGCCCTTCCCCATCGGAGCCGACTCTGAGCCCTCTTCTCTCCCGGCCTCTGCTCTCTCTCCCTTTGTCACTTTCCTTATTTGTATGACTTTGTCATACGTCCCAACACCTGTGGGTGAGTCGCTCCTGCTGGCAGGTCTTTTATTAGAATTGACTCAGCTATTTGTGCAGAATTCATGTAGGCTTCAGGATGACTTTGAATAATTTTGTCAAATTCTCCAAATAATCTAGATGAAATTTTGAATGGGACTGTGTTGAATATATTTTACACCCTTTAATAAAATTTTAATAACATCTTCATGAATGTCTTGTGTATTCTTTGTTGGACTAAGAAAGCCTTTGTTAGACTAGTTTACCTAAAACCTATGGTGGTTGATGTTTTAGTAAATTACATTTCTATTTTACAGCAGTATTCCAGCTGGCCGTTGCTGGTGTGGCGGTCCACAGCTGGGTTGTGCTAAATTGACCTGCATCCAGCAAACCGGCTGAGTGCTCTCATTAGTTCTATAACTTCATCGTTTCTGGTGGGATCTCTATGAGTACACTTATCGCCTCTACCTAATGACCATCTTACCTCCCTCCCACACGTACGACCACGGCCGTGGTCTCTAAGGCCGTGTCAACCAGCAGCAACGATGATAGGCTGATGGGCAAACCTTATATTTCATCTAATTTTCCTGGGGATCTACTTCAAGTTTCTTTTCACTATGATATTCACTATAGATTTTTATTATATAGTCTTGGGAATTTCCTTTAATCACTAACCTGGTAGGTTTTTTTTAATCTAAAAAGGTATTAACTTTGCTGAATATTTTTCCTAGTCTTCTCACGCAATCATGTAATTTTTGTCTTTTTGCCCATTGAATGAGGGAGTCTCAAGGATATATGCTTACAATTCCAGGAAACATCATAATTAATCCTATTGAACAATGTTGCCAACATGCGCTTGCGTTTGCACAACATTTTATTTAGGACTTTTGTATCTAGGGTCATAAATAAAATAGGCTGAAAATTGTATTACCTTGCGATGCAGTTGTCCGGTTTGGGAAGCAAGGTTGTACCAGGCACATAAGTTGAGGCACCAGCTTCCCTCCTCATTCTCCCGTAAGGGACGAGGGTGCCACTGACTGTACTGCCCCTGGGCCCGGAGCATCTTCCGTGGCCCCCATCCGCGTCTAATCTTCTTTGTCTCCTGGGTTCAACTTAGGCATTTTCCAATTTCCAAAAAATGTATTTCACCTGGGTTTTCCCATTTGTTTACACTGAGCTGTTTGGAGAAATATTTTTATCTCATTTACGCCTGTGTTCATCATCCTCTTTCGTTATGAATTTTATTGTCATTTTCCCTTCTTTTTTTCTTCCTTAGTCTTGACTAAAATTTACTGTCTTGTAAATGTTTTCAGACATATATCCTTGTTTTTTTCACTTAGTATTGTCAATTTTATGGCTTTCTGAACTTTTCATTACTATTTTCTTTCTCTATCTTTGCAGGATGGTGAGTGGGGAAATTATTTGCTTTGTTGTTATATTCTGACTTCCTGATTTAAAGACTTAACTTCATTTTTTCACTGAGAAACATGTTTTAAATAATAAATCGCTCTTAGTCTTTAGTCGTGCCCCACCAATGAACGTAAAATTTTCATTCCGTAATACGTTCTCCGTAATTTCATGTGATTTTATTTTTATCTCAAATTATACTGAGTTTCACTTTATTCTGGTTCCAGTGAAATTTCCCGTGACACTTTTAAGTTAATAGTTGCTAATTTATTGTACTTTGGCCAGAAGGACAGTCTGTGCGATATCGATTCTTCGGAATCCGGGGGATTCTTCTGTCACCTGGTTCATGGTGAATTTCAGAGCGCACGCTGGTCCCAGTGTGTCCGAGGGGATTTGTATTCTGTGTCTCTCGGTGTAAAACCGTTTCTACATCTTCTACAGCAAGCTCTTTAATTGGATTATTTAAATCCTCTGCATATTTGCTAACTTTTCTTGCTAGTTCCATCAATTACTGAGAAAGACGAGGTAGCACCTTCCCCAGTGTTCATTTGCCTTCTGTCCCTGAGGCTGTGTATTCTGTTGTGCGTTCAGGGTCCTTATCTCTTGCATCTCCTGCTCCCTATACCCTGTGGGACGGCCTCCTGAGTCCTCTCCAGTCCTGCCCCAGAACTGCAGTTTCTCTGACACAAAAACTGCATGCCAGCTTTCACATGATTTGTTTTTCTGACAAATTATTTTCATCATTTTGTTTTTATTTTCTATATTGAAAACATTTCAATCTTAGCAAACAGTTGCAGGAAGAGTGCGGTGACTGCACGGGGAGGGGTGGGCGCGCCATCTACCTGGATTCTCTAGTTGTTACATTTGCCACGTTCGCTTTAGGTCAACGTTGCGATTGTTATTGTCGTTACCATTCCTGTTGCTATTGATACAGCATTTAGAGGTGAATCTCAGAAAGAGGACGTCTGCTTCAAATGCTCCAGCCACATCTCCTGAGAAAGACACCACCTTCTACAACCATAGGGACTGTTGTCATCAGTGTAGTCCTGTCACGTCACGTACAGTCCACATTCAGATTGCCCCAACTGTTCCAATAACCTCCTTCTTAGCAATTATTATTATTGATGTTCTTGTTTTTGATGATCCAGGATTCAACCAAAGATCATGCACTACACTAAGTTGTCATTGTTTTTTTAGTCTCCTTTAATCTGGAACAATCTTGTCTCTTTGTTTTTCTTCCATGACATTGGCATTTTGAAGAGCACAGGGCTGCTTTCTTGTAGAATGTCCCTTAATTTGGGTTTGTGTGACATTTCCTCACGAGTTGATACAGGTGCCCCATTTTTTGCAGGAAAACCACAGAACCACGTGCAGTGTCCTTCCTCGTGCATCACGTCAGGAGGCTCGTGGCATCTCTTTGTCCTGTTGTTGGTGGTGTTGACCGTGACCACGAGGTGAAGGTGCTGTTATGCATGTCTGCGTCCCCCAGATTTCATACGTTAAAATCCGACCTCCAGTGTGGTGGTTTCAGGAGGCAGGGGGCCTCAAGAGGTGCTCAGATCGTGAGGGTGGAGCCCTCATGAATGGGATTAATGCCTTTATAGAAAAGACCCCCTTTGGCCATGTGAGGACACAGCAAGCAGTTGGCCATCTGTGAACCAGGGAGCGGGTCCTCACCAGAACCCAGCTGTGTTGGTGCCCTGATCTTGGCCTTCCAGCCTCCAGCACGGCCGGGAACAGGTGCTGTCACTCAGGGCTTCACCACCGTAAATTTACCACTTTCTCCTTTGGGATTCATAAGTAGCTTTCGGGGTGATGCTTTGAGTCCGTGGACATATCCTGTTTCGCATCACGTGGCCGCCAGGGGCAATCGTTGCCTGAGAGGTTCCCACGTGGGGGTCGTACATGGTGAGTCCTCTGCCTCTGTCGTGAGCTCCACATTTGGTAGCTGGAAAACATTCTGGAAAAAGCTCCCCTGCCTGCTCGTCTCTCTGTTTGTCTTGCATCCATTGATCTGTCCTTTCCGAATGAAGGGGGCTCATGGGGTCTCACTTCATTCTCAAGCCATCGTCCCTCGTGGTGCTCACAGGACGAGCCTGTGGCAGAGACTTCTAGGTGCTGACAACACTCTTCTCCTTTTCCTCCAGATGCCTCATGCCCACACTTTTCTTTACTGAGAAGTGAGCTCCCCCAAGTTCTGACCATAGAATGCAGGGTGAAGGATGAGCATCCACACTCCTGCATCTTCTCTGCCCCCAGCTGCAGGTCAGGTTCAGAGTGTCCAGCAGAGAATTCCCCCTCCCTAGGGGAGGGCAAAGCCACAGGGGACAGATCTGTGTCCCTGGGCCTGTGGGACACCCACCTCCAAGCATGAGCCCGCACTGGACTTTGCATGAAGCATGAATGAGCTTTGCTGGGTCGAGCCCCTGAGTTGGGAGGCTGGTGTGGGTGCCACAGGGGTTCCTGTTTCTTAGCGAGGGCCAGCCCACGGGATGTGGAGCTGGACATGGGATTGCTGTCCCAAAGGGCAGCACGCTTGACGCTTTGAGAGAACTGCCAAATCGCTTTCTAAACGTCCCTTCCAGGTTTTGTGCCCCTCAGGGTGCTCGAGGACACCGTACCCCGCACAGCGCTGACCCACCCTGCTTTCTATCCAGGTGCCCAGCCGCACCAGAGCACTGGCCACTCCTGAGTGAGCCTTGCATCTCCCACAGTCCGGAACAGTGCCTTCTCTCTGTGGGCAGCGTTCCCGTCACCTGTTGCTCTCACCTTCGCTTTCCTGACACTCTGGAATCCCCGGTGGGGTCACCTGCTGCCTCCTGTTTGCTTCCGGGCACTTTACACGCTGCTCTTCCACGGGACTCATGTTCGCTGTGTCACTGTCATGTGCACACAGGCCTGAGGGCTCACCAGGCACTGAAGCCCCGGGGTCTCGGCGTCACAGAGCCTGGCAGATCGCTCGCAGTTTGCAGGGCCATTCGACTGAGTTAAAAACAACCTGTCAGCATGTGTATGATCCCGCTACTTAGGGCCAGTGCCCTGAACACGCACACAGCCCCCTGTACCCAGTGTCTCTCTCACAGACACACACAAGGCCTGTGCTAATGCCCTGCGTCTGCAGAAGCCGTCTCGAGGAGACACGAGAGTCGGCCTGGGCACCTGTCGCGCCCCACAGGGAGCCCCTGACTCAGGCGTGTCCTCCAGCCCCGCCCGAGCTGGCCCTGCAGGTGTCTCCAGTCTGCACTGCATCCCGACACGCCCTCTTTAGAAGGGGTGAGAGGAAGGCAGGATTGTAAGTAACTGGTTATTTATTTTTTCCCTGCCACCTGCTTCGTCACCGCGGGGCGTGCTTGGAGCATCTGGCTGTGATCGCCTCTTCAGCTTCCCCCTCCGAGAGCCCTGCCCATGGAACAGAGCTGGGGGACCAGCCGCGCCGCCTGTTGAGCATCACTCCCCCCATCCCTTGTCCTGCCAATGGGCTGCAGGGGTGACATGCTGCAGAGAAGGGGCCCTGGCCCTTCTGTAGCTCTCCTGTTCAGTGCCACTAGCTGTCATGGAGGAAGGTCGGCGGGAGGAGAAAATGCGTGGCCGTGGACCTGCTCCCCAAGTTTCTGCCTCGAGACACTTCCAGCTGCTGCTCTTGTTTTAAACATTTCATTTGCAAATAACTCAGCATTTAATTATGTCAGATTAAAGATGCATGCTTTGGAGATTCCTGGAGTCATCGCAAATGCTGCAGAAACCACACTCGGAGTCAAACGCACACTGGCTCTCTCGCTGGAGGTTTATGTACAAACGGCGGAACGGAAGGCTTATTCACAAGCTCAGCTTGGAAACGTAACTGGTGGTTTTGAGTCCCAGCTGGCTCGTGGCTGGCTGTGGGGACCAGCAGCCCAGCGCATGTCCAGTCTCAAACCTCACTCCCCAGGCGGGGTCTCTACTAAGGGGCCTCGCCCTGCTTGTACCTACTGCTTATCCTTCACTGTCCTCTGGAGCCCAGGGGGTGGCTTGGCAGAGTCCATGAGGCTTCTCTGTGAATCTTCCTTTCTTCTTCTCTCTCTTCTTCTTGATTAAGACATTTTTTAGAGCAGTTTCAGGTTCACAGCAAAACTGAGCAGAAAGTACAGAGATTTCCCATATACCTCCGGCCGCCCCCACAGTGCCCCCATTATCAACATCCCCCAAGAATGGGACGTTTGTTACCACTGATGAGCCTACACTGACACATTGTCCCCACCTCGAACTGTAGCTGACGTTAGGACTCGCTCTTGGCGGCCGCACTCACGCCAGTGTTTGTCCATGTCCCCGTCCTGACCCCAGATCTCTGTTCCCAGAGCAGAGTTGCAGGTGGAGAATAGCAGGAGCCAGAGGCAGGTGTGTCCTAGGGCATGACTGTCTGGGAGCTCTAACCGGACAGGACAGGCCGTCCAGGAGTGCTGGTGGGGAAGCCATGGGACAGGACACCCAATGTTTTCTACAAGATGCTTAAAAAAGTGCAAAACACTTTCCTAGGAGTCCTGAGTTCGGAAGGTGTCCACCTGAAGAAAACAGGCAAATACTCAGGAAAAAGGAGGTCCCTTGTCCCCAGTGATAGTCATTCCATCTTCAAGAGCAGTGACACCAAGGTGGCACCAGGCAGGGATTCTGACAGCCTCGCTGAGTCCTTGCAAATTGGTCCCCAAGGAGAGGCTCCAGGGTTTTGACCCCGGAGAGGTTTGACTGTGCCAGGATTTGGGGCCACTAGAAGGAGCCGCTGGCTCAGGATCCCAGGTCCAAGGTCCCCGCAGGCCAACCTGCAGCCCTGGGCCTCCCTTTCCCGCAGGACAGGAGGGCATTCGGTCTGAGCGTCGCTCCCCATCTCCCGGGGGCCACCCCTGCCTGACTGAGGCTGAGGCTGTCGGGGCCTCAGCTCCTTCGCGTGAGTCTGAGGGTTTGGGGCGTCTCTCACTGTAGGCAACATTCCACGGACACCCTCGGGGCTGACTGTCACACTCCCAGCAGGTGCTACGACCCTCCCCCTCACTGATTCAGAGGCTAAAGAATCATAGCGTTTGGGGGACCATGAGTCTTGGCTCCTGGAAGCACCTCCTGCCCGAGATTGGAAACCACCAGCCCCAGAGGCACAGAGAAGGATACCCGTCTCACCACAGGCCCCAGAGCCACAGAGAGGGAGACCCGTCTCACCACCAGCCCACAGCCACAGAGAGGGAGACCCGTCTCATCACCGGCCCACAGCCACAGAGAGGGAGACCCGTCCCACCACAGGCCCCAGGAAATGCTCTTCAGGGCGTCTGGAAAACCAGACTCAACCCGCCTCGGTCATGCTGTTCCCTGCAGACTGTTCTCTGCTTAAAGGTCTCTGGGAACATGGAAGAGCAAATCCTTAGACCTTTGCAACGGCTGTTTCATTTCCCACCTGAAGCAACACCTCTCCGATGTGAGGGGAGACCCTGGGAGTAAAGTCAGCAGCCCCAAATGTTTCCTGACAGGCCATGTGACACCCCTCCATCTCCCGTCTCTCCCCCTCCATCTTTTGTTCCCTCCATGGGTGCTGACTGAGCCGCAGGCCCTGCAGAGTGGGCACAGATGTGCTGGGGGTGGCGTCCTGGCCGGGGATCTGTGCACCAGGCTAGCCCAAGGCGTCTTCCCGGCTATGTCTCCCCCAGAGCTGGCCACTCTCCTCGGTCTCCGGCCACACCTGACGTGGCTGGCACCTCTGAGCCCCATGTCTGCCCCGACCCTCTCTGTCCCCTTTCCCACCGGCTCCAGGGACAGCGCCAAACACCACTTCTGTCTGCAAAACACACACACTGTGCCCCTGAGATGGGAAGGAGGAGAGACGACTAGAAGCCTGCAGCCGGCTGCCGGAGGAAGAGGTGGAGACGAAGGCCATCGCCTGGTGGCAGAGGTTTGATGAGCAAAAAGGACGGCTTCAAGACGAGGGAGTTAGTGTCATCTCTGCTTTGCAGACGAGGAGACTGAGGGTCAGAGTGGAGGTTGACTTTGGTCTCCCAGCTCTCCTGACTGCTTCCTTTCTGGAGGAACCTTCCTTTCTGATTCCTCTTTTTGGTCTTCCCTGCTGAGCAGAAGCACATGACATTTATCCATATAGCGACATATTCAACAAACATTTACAGAATGTCCATTATGTTATGTTCTCAAACCGTGCTGAGCAAAGTGGAGAGGCCCTGGCCCCTGGAGGCTCACTTCAGATGGACGGCAGGGGTCACAGACCACTCGGAGATTGTATGTGCAAATGTGTGACATGTAAATGAAAAGGTAAAGTGATACAACGCTGGGCAGAAACATGCAGACCGAGGGGCCGAGGTGGGGCCGTGGGAGCTTCGTTGCACCCGAGTCGGGGAGGGCCTCACTCACGGGATTTGCTCCACTCTCGGAGCAGAAGCCTGAACAAGGAGCATGAGCAACATGGGTGGGTATTGGTGGGAAGAGCATTCCAGGCAGAAATCCCGTTCACTCATTATTCATCCATTTAGGACTATTTCCCAGGTTCAGGAGGCACCACCCTGCAGGCAGGAGGTCGTTCCTTAGCAGGCACGCGCACAGCACGGTTCATTCCCCAAGGCCGTGGGCTCTCCGAGCTCAGGGCTCTGCCTCGATCACCTTGAAGGCCCCAAGGAGCAGCTGCCATGACGTGGGGAGGGTGACCCCCCTGCTTATGCTGGAAACCTCATTTCTCAGACTACACCCTCGTTTCCATGCACAGGTCATTTGCCCTCCCTTCTTGGTGCCCTCCACCCCCCATCCCACCACCACACTCGCATATGCTGGGCCCAGGGAAGACTCTAGTCTTTTCTCTGCTTCCTCCTGGGTGCCCACTTGGCACTGAGCCCTCCTCGGCTGGTCCTGCAGGCAGGCACACCTGGGTTTAGGTCCAGCCCTGCCATCTCCTCGCTGTGCAACCTCGGGACAGCAGCTGGTCATCTGTGAATGCTGGTTCTTCATCTGTAAAATGGGAGAAATGGTGGGGACTGTGGTCAGGAGTGATGATGAGATGGAATGAGGTGATTCCTGTGGAACTTCCTAGGCCAAGGGACAGGGACACAGCACATGCTCAGTAAGTGTTACCCTCCAGACCAACGGCTGAGTCATACGCTGCCTCAGTGTAAGTTCCTACAGGCTAGGGACTCTGTCGATGTGTCTGTGCAGTCCTCTGGAGAAACATCTGTCTGTCACTTATTCTCCATCTTCCATCATCCACCCATCCAACCATCCATCCATCCATCCTTCCATCCATCCATCCACCCATCCACCCATCCATCCATCCACCCATCCATCCATCCA
>NC_060285.1:1720893-1809362 GCF_021613505.1 Equus quagga | reverse complement strand
CCATCCATCCATCCACCCATCCATCAACCCATTCTTCCATCCATCCACTTGCCCATCCATCCACCCATCCACCTACCTATCCATCCACCCGTCCTTCCATCCATCCATCCATCCATCCATCTATCCTTCCAGTCATCCTTCCGTCCTTCCTTCCTTCCTTCCTTCCTTCTGTCAACTCACCACTCACTCCTTATGCTCTTACCGAACTGAAGAAATGCCTGCATGTCTGGTAGCCTCTGTGCAAGTCAGAGAAATGTGCCTGAAGGAAGGCCTGTCCTTCTACCTTCTAGGCATGGTTCTGAAGAGCGAGTCTCCAGTCTCTGCTAAGACCATCCCAGAGCTCCTTTTAGGATGATGGTTCCCAGCAGTGCATGCACAGTGGATGCATGTGAGGGATGCTGGCCCTGACCTGCTATCCTGAGGTAATTGGTCTTGGTGCAGCCATACATCGGGATTGCCATGCTCCTTGGGTGATTCTGTCACTTAGCCCACCTGAGAGCCACTGCCTCGGGGAGGACCTGCTGAAGTCAGGCCTGGCGGTTGGCCCTGGGGCCTTGCAGGTGGCAAGAGCAGATCCAGAGGGGACCTGAACGTCCCCTTTCAGTACAACAGATGCTGCATTGGGAAGTTCAGCTTCTTGTGTGCAGCCTGCCTGGATTCAAGGCCTGGTGTGTGTGTGTGTGTGCGCGCACGTGTGTGTGGCGGGGGACGGGCGTGGGGGTAGGTGAGTCGATACTTGCTGGGTGAATGACTACAGGAGACGGACACATTTTCCACCTCCGCTTTCCTGGCCTGGCTTGCAGGGGTGTGCTAGTGTTGTCCGTCCCTCGTCAACGACGCCCTGTCTGCCCCAACGGGAGCCAGAAAGTCCTGCTTGTCACCGCAGTTAGGAGAGCCACAACCCCCCACTGGGGCTGCGGTGGCCCGGGAAGGTGACCGGAGTCCGCGGCCAGATTGCCGGCCCCGAGGCCTCATTTCCAGGCGGTGATCCCATAAGCAAATAGTTTGACTGAATTAGTTGAGGGTAATTTTTCACACTTCACAGTAGCTGCTCAGTTTACCTCCAGATTCTGCTGACTCTACTAGGAATTTGCACAATAAAATAATGGAAAAGCTACAATAACCAGTGAGGCCAAACCAAAAATCTCATTCAATCAAACTCTTGGAGCAGAGAGGGCTAATGGGCCCTGGTCAGCTGCTCCCTCCGTCACGCTGCTCCCCCTGTCGCCCCTTCTGTGGCTTCCTCCCCCGCAGAGCCCCCCTGCTGCCAACAGCTCAACTTTCTTTTACAGGCTCCCTGCGCAGTGTTGTAGTCACCTTATGGTCATTTCATTTTCCATTTGGTTTTGGTGCCACCTGTGTTTCTGAACCTGGAAGCCAGGCACCCCGGGGGGTGGGGCTCTGATCTGGGCGGAGGAGGTGGAGCCCCAGGACAGACGCTGTGGCGGGAAGGAACAAGGCCCTAGGTTGCCGGGGCTGGACACGCACCTGCGGGGCGGCCCGCTCCAAGTCGTGAGCTGGGAGAAAGGGCTCTGTTGGTCAGGCGGGCTTCCCGGGCCCTGGGCGACTTCAGTTGACGCAACAGAGAGAAGGAGAAACAGAAGGAGGCGGTTTGGTATTCGCAAAAGTACAAGCTGGGAATGGACTCCACTGGTGAGCGCTGACACCTGCTAAGGGGTGGGCTGAATGGCGGCCCCAAAAGATACGTCCGCGTCCTAATCTTGGGAAACTATGAATGAGATGTCATCTGGGAAAACGTCTTTAAAGGTGTAATTAAGGGTCTCAGGATAAGGTCATCCTGAACTTAGGGTGGGCCTTAAATGCCATCGCAGGTATCCTTATAAGAGAGGGGAGACTCAGGCACACAGAGGGGAGGAGCCCACGTGAAGACCGAGGCAGAGACTGGGGTGACGCGGCCACCAGCCAGGGAGCCCTGGAGACACCAGAAGCCTGGGGAGAAGCCAGGAAGCATCGTTCCTGGAGCCTTCTGAGGGAGCACAGCCCTGCTGACACCCGGATGTCAGACTCCCGGTCTGCAGAGCTGTGAGAAAACAGATTTCTGTAAGCAACGCAGTTTACGGTTGTTTGTTACGGCAGCCGCACGAGGTCACACGTGAAGCTCCCTCTTTACCAGGCTCCCTTCTCCACTTTACACACTTCATCTGTGCTCATCCTCCCACGTGTCCTGGGCGTGTGGCACTGACCTCTCCCCAAGTCCCAGGGCTAAGCTGGGGCCTAGAAAGATCAAGGCCCGAGGCCACATCGTTAGGAAAGGAGCAGGTCAACCTCTTGAGCTTCTTGTTTGTATGGAATTTAACTCATCAAGCCCAGAAAGCTGGGGTGGGTCCCCTTTTATCGATGGCATGATTTGCCCAAGGTCACAGGGCATCTGACGGGTGTGAGGCCAGGCTGTCCTCACCAGCAGTGAGGGGGTGCCAAGGGGGACAGGGCCCCCCATGAGCACAGGTGGGGGTGGCAGGGTGGTCCCAGGAGGAGAGAAGTTAGGAGGACACAGAGGCAAAGGAGGCCTGGGGAGAAGGACAGGGTGGCGGGGGCTGCAGGAGGCAGCTTTGGGGGAGGTGGGGCAGCATTCTGTTCCAGCACACAGATCCCGAGGGTCATCCCCGTGGAACAGAGGGTCAGGACAGGACAGGCGTGGGCCGCAGGCGCCATGTTTGAGTTCATTACCGGGGCAGAGCCAGACCCAGGGGTGATGGGGGATCCTTCAAATGACCTTTTAAATACGTGCTCAGCATCTCTTAGTGGGATGTAGGAACTGCCATTAATCTAATAACAACTGTCATCTAATTTCCCCTTTTGTTCAAAGTCAAAGATTTGAGGAAATTCACATGGCCAAACATGCCAACGTTTTCACCATTCTGTGGTTCTCTTTAATTTCACCGTATGCCCATGACTCAGAGGTCGCCGTCGCCGCCAGTGGTGCCGGCATCCTGGGAAACATCCGCTTGTGTTTAGAAATCCTTTCTTCTCATCTGGTTTTCATAACAGCAAATACGTCTCTTGTCGTTTTAGGGTAAGCGTATGGTCCTGCCTCAGTTTCCCCTTAGGTTTTCTATGTCAAGCAGCCTCTTAGGAGCAGATTAATGGCATCAATGTCTACATCAGGCAGAAGAGATCACTTTCCCCAGGTGAAATCGTGAGGACAGGCAAGGCTCCCCAAATACCCGGGGTCTGGGTCCCCAGCCCGAGATGGCAGGTGTGGGGACATGAGGCCAGCTCTTGCCAATGAAACGTGAGAAAAGGACCCAGAGCTTATGTTCTGGCTCCTTGTGACCTGGGGTCCCTCTCTGTTCTCCTGCATCCCCTCTTCCCTGATCTGGGATGGAACAGAAGGGCTCTGAGATAGTGGGGGTTGCAAAACAGAAACAGCAAGGTGCCTGCATCCCCAGCTGGAGGAGCTCTGCAGGAGGCTTGGCTGGCTTTCCTTGGGGCTGTGGGGTTGGTGGTGTGTTCAGTCACAGAAGTTCTTGAGAGAAAGAAGGGGCAGTGGTGCCAATGGTTTTGCAATTCCACCTTGGGTGCTGTGTACATCTTGCCCCTTCTAACCGTCAGAGTAGAAAGCCGAGTAACTGCCAAATTGTTACTCATCAACGCTCGTTGGACCTATATGATTTAGGGTACCATCTAATCTGGAGTGACAAATAATCATCACTTAGCAGTCCAAAGGTAGGCAGTACCTGGCTGGGGGTGTGACTCTATCATCTCAACACATGGCTTCTAACTCTGGGCCCAGGGTGGCTGCTCCAGCTCCAGCCATCACATCTGCATCTCAGTTAGCTGGAAGGAAGAGCAGGGCAAGGGGAGTCCTTCCCATTACTTTGAAGAGCATTGCCCAAAAGTGGTATATATTCCTTCTGATTATGTCCCATTGGCCAAAACTTAGACACATGGCCACTCCCAGCTACAAGAGAGTCCAGAAAATGTCACCAGTAGCTGGGCAGCCATGTGCCTAGTTAAACTTGGGAGTGTCTCCCAGACTAAGGGGAAGTGGGAGCCTGGAGATTGGTGGAGACCCAGCAGCCACTGCGTGGACTCCTCCTCCCGCGACACTGGTCGGCTGGCTCTCCCCCTGGCCCGGCAGCCCTGGAGTGCTGGAGGGCAGGATGAGGCCGGGTGAATTCGCTACAGAGAAGTGTTCCGAGCTGACCAGCGTTTGCTCTGCTCAGCGTGGGCACTGTTTCCTGTGGCCGAGCGAGCTGGCGGAGGAACACGGAGTGAGTTTGACCTGCCCTCCTCCTGCCACCCTGCCTCTCGCCCAGGCCACATTTGTCCCGGCACAGTGTCCCGTTGTGCATGAGAGAGCGTGTGGTTACCTCACTATGTCCCACCCCCGGATGCCACGTGCTGGGCTCGGAGGTCTGCAGCGGTGACCACAAGGGTCACACGGATGCCCGGTAGCAAGCATTCTGACCCTGGCAAAGAGGGCAGGGGTCACTCTGGGAACTCAGGTGCTAAACGGTGCAGGATAACTGGTGGGTTCCACAGTTCAGTCCTGCGCTGGGTTTTGCGCAGAGTCTGCGTCTCCCCTCCCAGCAGAGAGCAGGAGGCAGGCGCTGCGATAACTGTGCGTGGGACAGGGAAGTGTTATCGAGAAACCCCGTGGGCACTGCCTCAGTTGCTGCAGGTCTGCAGAGCCTGTGGAGGAGGTTATCCCTCCCTCCCCCTCCCCAGCTCTTCCTCCAAGAAGGTGCTGAGCAGAGGAGAGAGTGGGCTGGCCCCTCACAGGTCTGCAGGCCGCCCGCTCCACCCCCAGCACCAGGGAAGCTGCCCCCCACCCAGCACCCCACAAGGGGGGCTTCCTAGAAGGGGAAGAAACGAGGACGGGGGCACGTCCATAGCGCACAGCCAGCCTCTCTCCCGCCCCCGGGAAAACGTCACTGGGCAGGACTCACTTCTGTTTAAAACAATCAAATACGAGGTGTGCGAGTTTGACAGTAAAATCTCCCCTTGTCCCAGATAAAGTAAACGTGTTAAAGAGTTTCGGGTGTGAGATCGTTCACATCAAGTGCCTGGACTATGTTAAAAACAAAACATCAGTGCTAACTGCGGTTACGGTTTCCTGTTAAGAATCCACGGACACAGAGAGTCCACATGTGTGTACAATATGGCCTCACCGAATAGAACCGACACTGTACATTGTCTGGAAAACTGTATCATTTGTTTTTATTTCAACAATGTGTCACTGTCAGGTAACAGTGTTTCAGTACCTGAATATGCCTGATTTATTGGTCCAGCCCCTGGGGAAGGGCACCTCGGTGCTTTCCCATCCCCGCTGTTACAGGGTCAGGGGCACTGACCACATGCAGGGTCAGGGGCATTGATCGCTCACAGGGTCAGGGGCACTGATCGCTCACAGGGTCAGGGGCACTGATCGCTCACAGAGTTGAGGGCAATGGAGAGGAATCGATGCCTCCCGGTGGAACACAGGAATGAGGGATCTGGAGACGCAGAGGTGTTGGGGTCCACTCCTGTCACTGTGGAGAGAGCATCCACAGTATTTGGTCCTAGGTTATTGGGAGTTGGGTGACCTCTTCCTGCTGCCCTCGGGCCCTGGGTCTTTGCACAGCAGCTGTGGAGGGCCCACGCCTGTCCCCACTGCCACCCTCCTGGCTGTTCCACGTTGCCTCAGATGGTCACACGTCATAACATCATAACTGCTTGAGTCTGTTTCTCTGGATGTCATCCTCTCATTCGTCCTGAGGGATGTGTCACCAGGGCAGCATCAGAAGAGAAGCCTAGAGCTGGCTGCTCCCTCAGTGACGTCAGGAGAGTGATGCCGACATGGGCGCCATGCAGAGGCATCTCCACCTTGGTGGCTGCAAGGCCACGTGCACAGAGACAGGAGCCTTAGGGGGCTGTGCCTCCTGGAGCAAGCAGGCCCAGATGAGAGGACACAGCCTTCCTGTGCCCCTCGGAGCACGGGACACAGGGAACGTGGTGGCTTTCCCCCCTGTTCGAAACATCATTTAAGTGATCATCTTCAGGTGTAACTGCTGCATGTGAACAAATTCCATTTGCATTGTATTTGCTAACAAAGGGACTCCCCCGGGACAGTGCCATGGGGACAGCATTTCCCAGTGACATAAGGCAATGCCACACATTCCAGGAGAGAGCGCCACATGTCCCAAAGGCCAATTCTCCTTCCACTACTGCAGCCTCCTTCTTTCTCTCGGTGGGAGGAGTCAGAGGGTGGAGGTCCCCCCTGGGATGTAGGCTCCTCCCATGCCTACTCGGCATTTGGAGGTGGTCACAAGGGACACAGGCCTGGACACAAAGGGGCTGGATTGAGTGGGGACAAGGTGAACTTGCTTCCAGACACTTGATCCAGGTCTGTGGGAGGAGGAGACGCTCCCTGTGCTGCCCCAAAACCTGGCCTCCCACAGGCTGCACTCTGGGCAGTGGGACAGGACAGGGGAGGGTCCCGGAAACTTGCTCCAAGGGCAGTTTCCATGTGAACTGTCAGCTTCTGATTTCTAACCATGTTCTGTGCTGGCAGAGGACCCAGGACCTGGTCCTGGAAGATGAAGCCCATGGAGCACATCCATCCATGCATCCATCCATCATCCATCCATTCACCCGTCCATCCGTCCATCCACCCATCTGTCCATCCCTCCATCCATCCATCCGTCCATCATCCATCCATCCATCCGACCATCCATCCATCCATCCATTCATCCACCATCCACCTATCTGTCCATCCATCCATCCATCCATCCACCCATCATCTATCCGTCCATCTGTCCATCCTTCCATCCAACCATCCATCTGTCCATCCACCCATCCGCCCATCCGTCTGTCCATCCATCCGTCCATCCGTCCATCCATTTACCCGTCCGCCTAGACAAGCATCTCTGCACGCCTGCCCTGCTGTGCTGGCAGCACTCGCTCTGGGGGGATGACACTGCCTGCAGTTCTGAGCGCCCTCCGCATCCTTCATCTCCACTGACGCTTAGTTACTTCTCTGAATTAGTAGGACAGATATTCCTACCACCCCAATTGTTATAGATAAGGAGATGGAAGCCCAGAGAGATGCCAGATCCCACAGCTGTCTTTGGGGCCTGAATCTGGGTCATTTGGTTTCAGAACTTGGGGATGTTCTCCTGGCCAACTTAAACACACCAATCTCGTGAAGCCTGGAATTTCTGATGGTTCTGGACACCCCTGCTGGCTGCATCCCCCACAGGTCCAGGACAGGCAGAGACGGGCAGGGTTCTGGATGGGGCAGGTAGAGATCAGGGGCTTCTAGACATTTCTAGACCTGGGAGGGCCCTGGAGGGACATGATTTGTGAAGTGCTGAGTCAGGCAGGGGACGGCGTGGGGTGTGTTGGACATCACATCTATCCTCAGGGGGCTCAGGAGTCTTCAACACGAGCAGCTTTCCAGACTTTCCTCCCATGAAATCCCCTGGGGCCGCATCATGGAATCACTAAGAGGATTATCTTTCTGGAAATTAGCTTCAGAATCTACTTTCTACGCTGCCTCTGTGCCAACAAGTGAATGAGGCCTGTGGTCGGGGACGACACACAGGCATGCAGCCCTGGCCTTAAACCCCTAGAAAGAGTGTGGGCACTCTCAGCTGCTACAATCCGGCCCCAATGCAGTCTGTTAATTCCAGCTAATTCCACTGACTCAAAAAATACGTGAAGAACCCCAGCCAAGGGTGCAGCTCAGAGAGTGTGCTGTTGGGTCCCACTCTGGATGTGTTCCTCAACCCCCAGCTCATAAATGGGACCAGGGACAGGGGCCAGGGCCTGAGGAGGAGCACGAGAGAGTGGGTATCAGGATGGTGGGGCCCGAGGGCCAGAGCGATGCTGGGGCAGCCGGGGCAGGAGATTATAGCAACAGAGAAGTGAGGGGACACAGTGGTTAGGACAGACACTGGCCCAGCGGCGAAGGCACATGGCGGACACAATCATTGGTGGAAAGGAGGTCAAGGGAGCGTGTGGCCAGGGCATTGGAAGGGGCATCGAGGCAGATACTGAAATGAACAATTGTGTCCAGAACTATGTGAGCATTGCGAGTCAGGGGCTAACATCACGGGGGTGGCACAGTGAGAACTTTGAATAGCTTCAAGTGAAACATTGTGTTCTAAAGGAGGTCAGAACAACTTAATTTCAGGCTGTGCCCTGTTCGTAATGCAGCCGGGAAGGCACAGTGAGGCCCTCTGTCCTGTGAAGATTGGAGCCCCCCCGAGGCTGGCGGGGGTAGAGAGGTTTCCCGGAGGACGAGGAGACAAGCCCCCTTTTCTCCTCGGCAATTTGAGGCAACACGGGAAAGTGTCCTCCTTCCACTCTTTCCAAGATGAACGTCCCAAGACAGGGTGTGGTCACGGCCCGGTGTGGCCGTTCTCTGAGCCATCAGTGCCGTCTCCTAAGGTCCGTGTAACGGTGGCGTGGACCCCGCAGCGTGCGCCTCCAGGACAGCCGCGCTCTGCAAAGCCCAGAACAGCAAATGCCTGACACCTCTTTCTGACAACATCCAAGGCGGCATGGCCAGCGGTCACTGCTCCTGGGAGAAGAAGAGACACCACGGCTGCCGGCGTCACACGGCGGGAGGGATGCCCCAGCTTATGTGGGGGCTGCAAACCCCAAAGTCCCCACGCTGCGGGGCTCACGGTCCAGTCGCTTCCTGATGGAGCCCGTGAAACGGCCCGTGCTACCCATCTGCTTGCTTCAAGCCAGACGATAAACGAAGTTCAGAAAAATTAGTCCCTGGGGCCAAGCAAGAGGCTCCTTCAGAGGCCCGTCAGCTCCCCGACTTCTCTCCAGCCCCTGCTGAGTCGTTACATTCCAGCCCTACAGCTGCACCTCAGCCAGAACGCCTGTGTCTACCCGGCATGAGAGGAAGGAAGGGGAGTCCACAAAGCTTTGGTGGCGTCCAGGAGCCGCGGCCTCCCGAACAGGCAGGGCTGACCCCTGCTTTTGCTTCTGATTTAAATGCAGGCGATTGAGCTGGTCCAGGACCCTGCAGGAGTGGGGATATGCATCTCTGGCTTCCATTGGGCTCGCAATGGGGCAGCTGGGCTGAACGGGGTCTGGGAGGAGCCCTTCGGCTTCCCCAGCTGCCCTCTGCTTGGCCCTGGCATGGGGATCCTGCGAGGGTTCCCCTGGAGGCCCTTCCAGGGTAAATCTGGATGAAGTTCCTGGAGGCGGCTGTGTGGGAACCGCTGAGGCTGTCCTGGAGCCCAGTCACATGGTGCCTCATTCACGGGGGACGGCAGGGCCCCCGCCCTGGACAGGCGGCCCTGAGCCCTGGAGGAGGCTTACTCCCACGCAGAGGCAGAAGATCCCTATAAAAGAAGATTGGCGGGACAGTGTCTGGATCCAGGTCCCCACTCGAGGCCAGGGAAGCAGGCAATGGCGGATCTTCCTGCTGTGACGGTTCTGTGTGAAGCACCTGTGGGCTCTCCCCCAGCCCCTCCAATCCTAGGCGGGCATCCTTTCTCAGGACACTCGAGGGGCCAGTCCGGGGAGAGGGGGCAGCCATGTGGTCAGGCTCATGGCTCACGGCACACATCCAGCCGGGCTGGGATAAGAGGCGGCACGTGGCCAGCCCGCAGTGACACGGCCGCGGGTGGGGTGAGCAGATGACTGGGCTGCGGCCAGAGGTCAGAGGAGCCAGTGTCGCTGGCAGAAGGTGTGGATGCTCAGTTCCGGAAGGTGCCATGCCTTCCTCTCCATGTTGCTGAGTCAGGTCATCCGGAAAACCCCCACTCTGGGACTTTGAGGCTGGATGCCCATCTTGCGTTCAGATCAGTGGAGTGAGAACAGATGCGTTCTGTGTGCACCTACACCTCAACGGCTCCTCCCAGGCGGCCCCACCAACCTGCCGTGCGCTGGGCATCAGGAGGGTACAGCCCAGCCTGTGGTCTGTGGGGGGCGGGACGCAGGCCCAGCTCGGGTTTGGTCCCTGCTGCCCACTGTGTCTCCCACACCCCTTGCACACCCTCCACCCCCAGACCTTCTGCAATACTTGACATGGATCCCTCGGAAAAACCTTCTTCCCAGCGTCACAGTGGCATCAGAAGAATGTGACTGGCATCTCATCCTCAGAAAGGGAAGGAAACTGACTCAATTCATGTCATCTCCTGTTAGTGCTGCAGCCGTCCGTCTGAGACGCAAATCGTGGGATGTTATTTTCTCATTGAGAGCGTGTGCTCTGTTTTTTTCCAGCCTATATTAGAATTTTAATCCTTCACATTCTGAGAAACATTATAATAAAAATACGCATCCATTGGCCTTCAGCCATGCTCACTCTTGGTTCCCGGTGAATACCATGCTTTATGAGGCTGTGCCGTCCACTGTGGCGAAAGGCTCCACTGCGATGCTGTGCTGGCCCGGACCCAGCCAACAGGCTCGGGCACAAACATGTGGACCCAGCTCTGGGAACAAAGAGTATCCCTTAGCAGGCCACCCTGGGTACGTGAGGAGCCTCCAGGGTCCCTTCTCTCCTCGTTGGCCCCGGGGCCAGGCCCGTGCCCCTGTGTCACCCCCTGCAGCCACACAGCCTGGTGACGTCCACCCCTCTGGGGTGTCCCAACTCGGATAGGAGCCACCCGAGGAGACATCTATGAAGCGTCATGGGATTTCTCCCCCAAATCCCAGATCCCACCCTCCTGCCTGTGGCCGTCCGCCCCACCATGCACAGTGCAGCTGCCATCCCGCCCTGTGCCCCTGCCTCCGGCCGCCTCCTGGACGGGGTGCCTCAGAGTGGGGTGAGCAGGGAGCTGGTGCCAGTCTCTGCCCCAGGGAGGTGACTGGAGCCTCGTCTCCCCTAATCCTCACGAGCTGCTGGAGCTGGTGCTAGCAACGTCATCTGTGCCCAATGGGACTGGGAAAAGTAGAGTGATGTCCGTGGTCACCATACTGGTGGCACGGCTAGTGGGCTTATATGGGAGGGACTGTGGGGTGGGGGGTGGTGCCAGCTGCACTAGGGGCGTCTCTCCTGGGGAAATGCCCGTATCCTGGCTCCTGGGGACAAGGCAACTTGGCACCTGGGACACGGTCGGCTCCAGGCTGGAAGCTGGAATCGTGCCCCTGCTCAGTGTTTGTGTCACTGTGGGTGAGTGACTTCATCTCTCTGTGCCTCTATTTCCCTATCTGTAAAAGAGAAAAAGCCCTTTATTCCTCCCGCACGGGGCTTTCAGGGTGTCCAGGACTGAGTCGTTCAGTGATGGCTCCGCACGAGCGCTAAGGAGGCCATGGCTGCTCTTCTCATACACAAAAAGGAAACTGAGGCACACACCCACCTTGCCCACACCCACAAGAGGCTAGCCGACCCCAAGGCACAGCTCGGGCCTCCTATGTGTGAGCTCTCTCCTGTCTCCTACCTCACCTTCAGGCATCAGAAATGGGAAAACTTCCAGAAGAATATCCATCTGTCTACAGGAATCTAGTCGCTGCCAAGCTTCCCTCGTGGACCCTGGCCACACCTGTCCAGCTTGTCCCACTGGATGTGCCCCTCTCCGTGGCCGCCTGAGTGATGGCTGTTCTGCACACGGCAGCCCAGAGGACTTCTAAACGCGAGCCGTCTCAGTGTGCATGTGCAAACGCCCGCAGGGCGGAATGTAGCCTCTGTTAATGATGTCATTAATACTGCGGCTCCCGAGCGGCCGGTGGACCGCGCGTTCCTCTGTGGCCATTTCTCACGCTGTTCCTGGGACAGCAGGGTGCTCTCTTGCCAATGCATCCCCCACAGCCATTCTTTACGGGGATAACGATCTCCTTCCTGATGACCCGGCTCACCTCCTGTGAGGTGCTGCTCCCGGTGTCCCAGAGCCGGCGTGCAGGTGAATTAATGGCCCACAGGGAGGCGGCCCCTGGGCACCCTCTCACACAGCCTGCAGAGCCGTCTCCTCTGCTCCGGCTCGCAGAACACCGGGTCTGCAGCTCCCGGACCTCAAGGATTGGGCTCCCAGACCCACAGGGACGTCCCACACACACACCCCTGGGAAGCAGCTAGCCTTCCGCCCCCCTTTCATCATTCAGCTCCAGGCCTGCTGTGACGCCAGCAGGTGTTGGCTTTCTCTATTTTTTTTTTTTTAATTTTTTGAGGAAGATTAGCCCTGAGCTAACTACTGCCAATCCTCCTCTTTTTGCTGAGGAAGACTGGCCCTGACCTAACATCCATGTCCATCTTCTTCTACTTTATATGTGGGACACCTACCACAGCATCACTTTTGCCAAGCGGTGCCATGTCTGCACCCGGGATCTGAACTGGCGAACCGCAGGCTGACGAAGCAGAATGTGCGAACTTCACCATTGCGCCGCTGGGCAGGCCCCAGGTGTTTGCTTTCTTGAGGCTGCATCACACAGGTGCAGTCCTAGAGCTGATGGCGGGCTGACACAACGTCCCGGGTCCAACCAGACCAGGCTTCGGGCCGTCTCTGCCACTCACAGGTCGTGGGGCCTCGGGGCGGGCATGTGTCTCCTCCAGGGCAGGTCACTCACCCACCTCACGCGAGTGGTGAGGGTTAAAGTCGATAACGAAGATGTTACTCTTGCTGTCTCCACTCACGGACTACATTTAAAAACAAAAACAAAACGAACTAATTGATTGATTTAATCGATAACTAGCTTTACCTTTTCCCCACTAACAAACAAGGATAACTCCACGGTGCCCTGTGACGTCCCTGAGTGTGTTGATGTGACATCACCGAGTTGATAAAATTACGCCTCAAAGACCTGACTGAGTAGCTGGCCTGCTGGCAAAGCCTCATTCCCGGGGGGTTTGTAAAGTGTGGGGGGGGGGGCGCTGGTGAGACCCATTTCCATCTTCCTCGGCTCCTGGGATCCCCATTCTCCAGGTTGAAAACCACTGATTCTGTCCCATTCTCCTCTCCTCATAAGGAAAGAGCCCGAGGAGGGTCTGACCCCACATCTCAATGTGGGATGTGGAGCCAGAGACTGAACGATGCGGCCACAAGCTTAGGGACGCCTGGAGCCCCCAGGAGCTGGAAGAGTCAGGAAGGATCCTTCCTTGGAAGCTTCGGAGGGCGCACGGCCCTGCCTGCACCTTGATTGGACTCCTGGCCTCTGGAACCGGGAGAGAATGAATTCCCATTGTTTTAAGCCCCCAGTTTGTGGTCACGGTTACTGCAGCCCCAGCACACTGACTTGACACCTTATGATACAGCAGCCCCCTCAGTCCAAGAGGGCAGGGGCCGTCCGGAGGATGGTCGGAGGTGGGACACGGATAAGAGAAAGGAGTGAGGAGACAGAGGTGGAACTGTGGCTCACGTCGCAGCAGGGGACCCAGCCCAGGGGCCCAGCTGGGAACTCGGGAATCAGGTGGCATCAGGAGTGCTCACAGAGCTGAGGGGGACATTTCCAGCAAGATGTCCCCATTGGCCCATGGGTCACAGGAACCTGGAAGACCTGACCCAGGAGGTTTCTCAGGTCCTGGTTCAGCAGGAGAGGGGAGGAGGGAGACAACAAGAGAGGGGACAGGTGAGAGGGAGGCGGAGGGGGTCTCAGGAGGAGGCCAGTGCTGGACAGAGGACTCTGGGGAGACGGAGGCTGCAGCCAGTTGGCACCACTGGCCCGTGCTGTGGACCGTCCCTAGTGTTTCAGGCAAACAGCTGATTGGGACTGATTTTACCTTTAAATTACCCCAAGGCTGACCATGGCCAGGGCATGTCCACTCCAAGGGCACATACTGTGCCTGAGAGGTCGTCCCTCCCAGCCTGGATGTCACCCGCCAGCTCATGGCTGATGGTCATTTGGCCTGCGCTCCTGAGAGTCTCAAAAAAGCCACTCTCACATGTTAAGCTCTTACAAAAAATGATGTTTTCCTGTTGAATCCTTGAATCCTAAGGAGCACTGACTGGCACCGTCCCCTCGTTGCGTCCCTCTCTGTTTGGATGGCGTTTTCCCACTGGCTGCGGAGGAAATGGATTCCTGGAAATGAACGCAGTCACCAGTTTCTACAAAGACACTCCGCAGGAACTGTTCGCTGCTTCGCTGCTGAGACCCACCTGCTTCTAGAGCGCAGGCGTCAGCAGAGCACTCGGGGCTGCGCACCGGGTGAGGAAGCTGACCTGACGGATGTCAGAGTGCACCTGCAGCGACAGGCCTGGATAACCGGGGGAGGCGAATGACATGTGAGGCTTGCCCACACACATGCCAACACAAACACACACTTACGTGTGCACAGCCTTATGTGCAAGCACTCACACATGTATGCACACACGTGCACACACTCACACGTGGACACTGAAACACATGGGCACTCACTTGTTAGAACGTACTCACATGCATATGCACATGTGAACACGCACACTCACATGTATGAGCATGTGTGAGCACACACACACACACACACCAAAATTATGCCTGTCCATGGGAGTGTGACACCAGGGCTCTGGAGATCCTTGTTTCCACTCTCCTGAGCTTTGTCCCCTGCTCTGTTCCTCAGAAACCACGAAGAGAACAGACTGGGTGTTGTTGAAGATGGTCATTGAGCACCAGGGGTGGTGGGCTCTCGGCACTGGGTCCCAGGGTCAGTTTTGTCCCCGGAGCTCAGAGAGGGGCCCTGACACTGGAGAGGGCTCGGAGGAGCACAGAGGTCAGGGGTGGGGTAGGAGAACTCGCCCCCACTTCAGCCGTTCAGCAGCTCAAGACCAAGTGAATAACGTGGAAATTGACTGTATCACAAAATGCAGCGTCCTGGCTGGGTCAGATCCCCGGCACACCTCGGTCCCAAAGCCTTTCACACCAGCTGCCCCCAGTCCCCCAAGCTCGGGTCCAGCATCCTGGTCCTGGATCCGACGAGGGCTTCGTCTTCATCCCTGTATCTGTGTCTCCCGCTGAGTTGTTTGCCGCCTCCTGTCTGGTCCGCCCTGAGCACAGGAGCAGCCCCATGCATCTCGGATCTGTCCCTAGACAGCAAACCATTGACATCTGCCGGAATTGCTCCCACACTTGTCTGGTGTTGACTTTAAAAAGATACACGGCCCTTCGCCTGTTTTCTCCGATGTATCTGCATTTTTCCAATGCGTGCGAGAGAGGGAAAGCATCTTTACATTCATTTTATGTGTGGAAATGGAGGCGGAGACATTACGTGAGCTGCTTTAGGAACAGGAGGCACTGAAGGGTGGGGAGGACAAGGACAGCTAGTGAAGGCCCCGCAGTGGCCTCTGTGCAGTCCATGGCTCTGTCGCGTGGGACAGCGGCAAACCCCAGCAGGCGATGGGTTGTGTCCACACAGTGGCTGCAGAAGCAGATCTGGGCTGAAAGACCCTCCAGGCAGCTGCCCTCCACAGGCGTCTCAGGAGGAGCCCAGGTCCTGGTCCTCAGGCAGCTGTCCTTGTCCTTGTCTTCTCACCCAGACGTGGGCCCAGACGCAGGACCCGCCAGGATCCAGAGGCCCCAGTGCTGCCAGCAGGAGCGTTCTTGAAGGAGTTCACGAATGACTGCAGAGGCTGGCCGAGGGTGTCCCTCTTTTCTGCCTGAGGGCGGTGAGTGGGGACGCAGCATCTGGTCAGATGCCGCAGCCCTCCAGTGTGTGGACCCCGGCGGCGGCCATGCCCTGTGCATCCGGGTTCTGGGCTGGTCTAGACTGGAA
Source organism: Equus quagga (assembly GCF_021613505.1). Taxonomy (NCBI): domain Eukaryota; kingdom Metazoa; phylum Chordata; class Mammalia; order Perissodactyla; family Equidae; genus Equus; species Equus quagga. The sequence goes on along the minus strand of NC_060285.1, from coordinate 1,793,776 downwards.
CCCCCCATCCTGCCAGTTCTCCTCCGCCCTCTGGCCAATGGCTCCGGAGGCCACTGTCTGAGCCCGTGGCCCACGCTGGCCCTGGCTGCTCTGAAGATTCTGTCCTGATCAGAGCTGGCCAAGGTGGGGCTCCCGGCCTGCTGATGTAATGGCTATTTCCTGGGCCTCCCAAGGACCCTCTGTGCCCTCCCTTGCTCCTCTCCATTCGTCCCTCCGGTGCTACTGGGGGGCTCGGGGAGAATGCAGTCTCTCACTTATTGGAGTCCCGTTGCTAACCTTTAACCTGGACGGCATGGTTAGGCCTGGAGGAGGCTGTGGGCACACATGCAGCCTGGCTCCTCCTGGGCCGTCAGCAGTGGATGGCAGTCAACTCAGCCTCCGCTCTGCAGGCGTGTGTGCAGTGCGAGGCCTGAACCAGAGGAACGACGGCAGCCTCCGAGGCCTGGGACTCTGAGTCCAGCCCGTTGCCATTAGCGTCTAAGCCTCTTGCGTTGCCCACGAGGGTCAGACACTATGGCATCCGAGTCCCTGGCCGGCAGGACAGGGAGGCGGCATGAGCCAGGATGCCCTTCTCTCTCTGCGTGCCGGCTTCGCCAGGCCAGCATGACCCCCTGCCTGCCGGCTTCTGCACGGTAACAAGGAGCCTCCCATGGCTCGTGGCACCCACCCCACGCAATGTTTAGAGACACGATTCCTGCCCGCTTGCTGCTCTACCCACACCAGGCTGCTCGCAGACACTCGGGAGCCCAGGGTTGTTCCAACCTAGGAGAAACCTCTACAAACCTGTCTGGGGCTCTCCTTAGAGGAACCCCTTTTGGGCTTTTCCCACGCACAGCGGTTTGTCGCCTCAGGATGCACAAGCTCGCGCCTGCCTCCAAGGCTCTGCGGGAGATCGGACCTGGGACAGTGGAGGTGCTCCACACTCGGCTTTATCACCGTTATCTATTCCCACAGCTGGAGAGCAAGTGCGGGCCTTCCTTCCAGCAGAGGGGCGCCTCCAGGGAAAGAGGGCCTGGGCCTCTGCTGACAGCAGGCGCTCTCTCGTGTGGCAGAAATGCCTCCTGCCTGGGCCGGGCCCTAAGAGGAGGGATGCACCCAGCAGGGGAGTCCAGGGGCTGCTGTGTTGGGCTTTCCCATCATTGGTGTGGGCACAGCAGAGAGTTCCTTCACTTTAAATTAGTTCAAAAGCCTTGGTGGGACTGCATGGGTCTGTGAGGGCGGTGACCCAGCCGGCGGTCTCGCTGCTAAGAGGCGACCAGGCAGAACCTGTCGCCCGCATCACCTCTTTCTAAAGAGTTGATGCCGCGGACCCTCAGGAGACAGCCTTAAGTCAAGGGCTTAAAACCCGCCCCCGGTGCAGAGTAGGGATGCTGGGAGAAAAGCTACCACTTGTGTGCATTTTTAATGCATCTCGCCTTTATAACACAAAGTGCATGTGGAGAGCTCTGTCTATCTGCCAAACGGTCCATGGATAGTTGCAGGGCTGTAAGTGTGAGTCCTGTGCCATTGCTAATAAAACACCACGATTCCGGTCACCTTCTGCCGTTGGTCAGAGCTGTGTCTGTCCCTGCAGAGGAGTGAGGCCACCGTCCACTGTGTGTTTATACAATTGTCGATCTGGAGGTTTCCAGGGCAGAGACACACTCTCCCAGGTAAGAGCGGCCGTGGGAAGGGTGTTTTTGTTTGTTTGTCTTTCTCTCTCCTGGGCCAGTGTTTTATTTTCCTCTCCAGTGTCGTCCTACCCCAGCCACAGCCCCACACTCGCCTGCTGCCGGCCTTGGAAAGCGAGCGCCTCCCCTGAGCCACAGCCCCTCTCCGTCACCGACCCGCGTGTACACAAAACCCCAAGACTGTCTGTTTTAGCCATCTCCCCTTTCTTTCTTTACTTCTGCGTCTTAAATAACCTCTTCGTTTAGAGCAGTTTTGGATTTACAGAAGAGCTGCAAAGATGGTCCGAGGGTCCCCGTGTGCACCCCGCCACCCACCATGGAGACTCCTCCTGTGCCTGGGTCCAGGAGGGACCACGCAGGGCCCTGCTGTTAACCTGGCCCCAGGCTCCACTCAGCCTTCCCGAGCTCTCCCAGCCCCAGCCTCTGTCTGTCCCGATCCTGTCCTGGGCACACCGCTGCGCAGAGACCTCAGGGCCCCCAGTTGCCTCCGGGCAGCAACAGTCTTGAGAAGACCAGCCAGCTCTCAGCGGAAATGCCTCCTGATCTGGCTCTGTCTGATGTTTTTCTCAGGATTAGACCGGGGTTATGGGTTTAGGGAGGGAGACACAGATGGGAGGTGCCTTCCCCTCACTTGACATGTGGGGACCTGAGCGTCCGGGCGTCTCGGGCAATGGAGACCTTCACTGCCGGGTCGGGGCTGTCCGCCAGGTGTCTCCTCTCTCCTCGTTCTATTCTGTGGAGCCAGTCACTACATCCAGCCCACCCAGTCAGGGAGGGGAGATGAACTCTGCCCAAACTCTGCCCCTCCGGTCTCCTGGTGAAGACAATGTCAGCAGCCGCCCCCTGTGTCGCACCCACTGATTTCTAATCCTATTTTTGTTTTGTTTTGTTTTTTTGCTTCGTTTTCCTTATGGTTCTTCCCACTACCTGACATCACATTGCAGGCCTGGGAGCACTTCTGGGCTCAGATGGGGAACTCAGCAGATGTTGTGCAATGACCCCCCAGAGACGGGGTCCAGCTTCCATGGGGCAGGCCCCTCCAGAGACCACAGTTGTCCTTTGTCTGCACAGCATGGATGCGGCAGGGTGATGGGTCTGGACAGAAGAGAGGGCATGGGTTCTTGGTTGCCTGTTCAGGGTGGACGGAGACGAGCCTGCGGGCACTAGTCTCTCTCAGGCTGGACCACATCAGGTCGCAGTAACAAACAGCCCCAAGGCCAGTGGCTGCAGGAACAAGAGTAGTTTCTTCTCCCCTCCGAGTCCACTGTGACTTGAGGTCGTCCCTCTCAGGTGGAGTCTCAGCTTCTTTCTGCTTCCACCAGCTTCCGTCTTGTACTGTCCTGTTCCCCAGGCCATTTCCAGCTTCCACGCAGGGACACAGAATGCCATGCCGTGACCTTTGCTTCCTGCAGGAAGTGACACCAGCTTCTTCCAATGAACTGCCCAGTGGTGGGAACTCCTCTCGACCTAGAGGGTCAGGGGGTTCCAGGGGCATGAGGATACTGGGTCTGGGCCACGGCCAGCCTCCTGTCCCAGGTCAACAGACCCCATTGCCGGCATCAAGGGCATGTGGGGCTTCGTTCAAGGAGCAGGCCTGCGGGGTCCCTCCTGGCACAGTGCTAGTTCACCTGTGCAGACGCCCCGTCATCTCACGTGACGGGAGGATGACGGGACTGGGGGAAGGAAGCCCTGGCTGCGCTGCTGAGGACGTCACAGCGTCCCGGGAGCTGCTGGAGTTGGCGAGTGTCAGGGTCCTGCTGCAGACAGCAATGACAACCCAGCGCCGCCTACAGCACAGGGGTCTCCGGAGGCCGCCCCAAGACGCCAGGCGCCAGATGATGTGGAAAGTTGCAGGACCACACACCTGGCGATTTGTTATTAAAGCGAAGGCTGGTGACAGGATGCTGAAGAGAGTGACACTGATAAACCCTCGCCCGGCCTCTGGGGCTGTGGGGCCGAGGAGTAGGGCCTCGTCACTGAGTTACAGACCAACCCAGTGAGCGGGACCCAGGCGTCAGGAGCCCGAGCCGGGAGGAAGGTCCAGCCCCCTGTGCAGCGGTTTCGGCCGTGGCATCCCTGGCAGGTGGCCAATCAGCTTTTTGAACATTTTCAGGGTCAGGCCGTTTTTACTTCCCGGCAGCCAATTCCACCACTGGGTGGCTGGCTGTTAAAATTCTTCCTCCCGTTGCGCGGTCCTGCTTCCCTGTAATTTCCACTCTCTGCTCCGACCTTTGTGGCTGCACAAAATTGATCCCATGCCTTTTCTTCAGGGCTGCCCTTTAAATATTTGACAAAAACAGAGAGAACTCACCTACGTCCCGAAGCCTCCCATTCTCCGAGATGAACATCCCGGTTCCTTTGCCGTCGAACACGGCATGCGGCGTCTGCATCCCTTGCAGGCCGGCGTCCCTCCTCCCCGGACCAGCATTGCTGCGGCTTCTGTTTCCCAGGCTTGTGGCATTCCGAGGGGCATGCATTCACCTTCCCAGGGCTCCACCCCGGCTTGCCTCGCTGCCTACGCTGGGTGCAGCCCCTCACCTCCGTGGCTCCCTCGAGACAACACACTGGAAACCAGTGAATACAGGGGATTGCTATAGGGCTCCCTAGGCTCTGCTGCATCAGCACAGCTGGTGAATGCTTCTCAAACCTCAGGGCTTTCTTATCCATCCTCATCACTAGTGGAATGCCACCCCTCAGTTGAAAGTCGCTGCTCTGAACTCTCGGCTACTTTGTGAATGGCAATCTTAAAATGGGGCACTGGGAACTGAGCATGTCCGTCCTTGAGACATGGTCCAAACGGGGTGGCCTTGGTGATAACGGTTCAGCTTCATTGCAGAACCTCCTGACAGCTCTGGGAACATGGGCCACATCTTCTAGTGCCTCTCCAGGTGGGCCTCCAGAAACAGCCTCTTGTCGAAAAGTTTCTCCTGCTTTCTCTCCTCCACCCTGTCCTGATGTTGCTCCCAGATCTCAACTCAGGATGTGGAGCAGGTGTCCACCTCCTCACCAAGCACAAGCCTCTAGCCCTTAGAGCTGTCTGAGTGTCCGGTGCCCTGTTCCCCTCGACAAGACCCTCAGACCTAGTGGCAGTATCACCTGAGGTAGGTAGGGTTTATCTTTGTTTTGCTTCATAATTTTAATAATTTCTTTATTATCCAAAACCTGTGGGGGCTGGCCTGGTGATGCAGCTGTTAAGTTCGCATGTTTCGCTTCTTAGCAGCCCAGGGTTCGCCGGTTCGGATCCCAGGTGGGGACATGGCATCACTTGGCACACCATGCTGTGGTAGTCATCCCACGTATAAAGCAGAGGAAGATGGGCATGAATGGTAGCTCAGGGCCAGTCTTCCTCAGCGAAAAGAAGAGGATTGGCAGCAGATGTTAGCTCAGGTCTAATCTTCCTCAAAAAAAAAATAATTAAAAAATTAAAAAAACAAAACCTGTGCAATGCCAGCTCAACAAGAGAAAGCATGAATGCTGTGCCTGGTGCTGCCCATCTGCGGATTCCCAGCAATTTTATCTACCGTTATTTTTTTCTGTCCCATCTATTGGTCTCCAAGGGGTCCAGCTTCATCTCTGCAGTTTTTCCCTTGAATTCCCACTTGGATCTTGTTGAGGGATCTGTGAGTCTCTCGCACTCATCCTCCTTTCCAGGAGCTGTTACTGTTATTTTTCAGTCCAAGCCATTGTCCAGTAAGTCAAATCCTCTTTGCTGGCACCATTTTTGTTTCTAGCTCCTCATTTTTCATAACCTCCTTTCTCTCTGATTCCAGGCTCACTGCCCTCGGATCCAGGCACTCATGCTGTCCTACTGTGTGCGGATACAAACCCATGTCCCTTTAGAACACTTAGGTGACTTCCCACTGGCTGCCCGATGAATTCCGCCTTCTCAACGTGACACCGAGACCCTTGACATTCTGGCTCTTGGCCTCCCCATGCTGTCTACACCATGACTCCGTCCTCTCCAGCTCCTCCCCCTGTCCGCGGCTCCCACCTCGACACTACCCGCCACCCTGTAGCTCATGAGCTGTTCCCTCTCTGTAGGCCCGGTCCCCGCCCCACACCCTCAGCTCTTCCCCGGGTCTCTCCAACTTGCCCTCCAAACCTCAGCTAAGGAAAATCCCCACATCTCTGTTAGCGGCTCTGAGAAGGAGCCCATGTGGCTCTTTGCTCTTCATTCCTCACAATCTTGCGCTGTGGGTCCTGCCTGCCTCCATCAGACGTCACAAGCTCCAAGATCACGGAGATCGGAGTGCCTGGCTCTGCTCTGCATCTGCAGCTCCATCCTCTAGGCTCTTTTCCCATGTGTCTGGTCCTGGCTGCTTTTCCCTGAGTTCTCCATTCTGTGATAAGGGAAACAGCAGTGGAGCCAGAATTCTCACCCAGAATCAGGTGGGGAGCATATGTATCCCGCATGTTGACCGGAGAGGGACGGCAGACAGCACATGTGGCTGCGACCTTGTCCTGGCATAGGTGTCAGGAGGGACAGTGGTGACCGGTCCTGGGTGCCTGCTGTTAAATGCCAGGCTGATGAAACAGAGCCCACACTGGGGAAACCTACACACATTGCAGTCCTTGCTCCTGGACCACAACCAGATAAAGCAAAGCTTTCCTGAGCAGCCATCATTCCCGTGAGGGGGTGTCTGGATATGTGGAGGCTGCATTCATTCATCCACTAATTGCTTCTCCCAGACCGGCTGCTCGGCGGGCTTGGCTGCGGCTGAGCCTCCCAATTAACATTTTGTTCTCTGAAACCCCGCCAAGCACAAAGAGCTGGGAGGCCAAGGGCCAGAGCTCTTGGACACAAACCCTGTTCACCATCAGACCCGGGTTCTGAGGGTTCTGGCTCCAGGTCAGCGTAACAACCGTCAGGGGGAATGTGCGGCATTTGCACGTGTCCACGGAGGGATGATAACTAATCCCATCAGGCCTCGCGCTGGAGCATCCCCCACACAGCGTGCGTAACCCCTGTGCGATGCCTGCAGAGGGTGGAGATGTCCTCTCAGGACACAGGCACTGGCCTCCCTCCTGGGTGACAGAGGGACCACCCGGGAGCTGCGTGGAGCTGATTTCTAGATAGAATCTCAGATTTTACAGCGTTTCCAGGCTTTGCCATCCTGGGCCCACAACTTCTTCCATCCAGAACTGCCTGCTCACCTGTCCAGGAGCTGGTTTCCACCACTGGAGCCTGGGGTCTTGGTCTTCCTTGTGCCCCTGTGGCCGTCCCCGTGCTGGACACACAGCCTCACCCTCGACCTTGGAAGCATGCAGGGTCTTTGCAGGATGGCGTTGGTGGACTTGTCTCCAGCAGATCACAGTGCCCAGGGGCAGAAGGAGAGTGGATGAGCGACGTGGGGCTCTGAGCCCCCTTGTACCAGATGCTCTGCCAGATGTGAGAGCTGGATGGTGGGGCTCCCATGGAGAGGCTCACCTTACCAACTGGGGAACTGAGGCTCTGAGCATTTGTCCGAGGTCACAAGGCTCCCGAGGGAGGTGGCCAGGGTCCTGCTGTCTAGACTTGGCCTCACTAACCTCCCAGATCACCTTGCCAGGCAAGAATGCCATGTCCTTGTGTGTTGAAGGGAAACTGAGGCACAGAGGGGCATGCTTGAGTCCCACCTGGGAAAGGCCAGAGAGAGCCAGTGTCATGTCTGTACAGAATGCTCCATCTGTCCTCTGCGGTGGTAGGCCGAGCGCGCCTCTCCCACAAGGAGAGAGGATCTGTCACCCCCCACCCCGCTCTCGCCTGCACCCCTGGAAACCCCGTGGAGACACAAGTAAAGGGCCTCAGTCAGGCCCCTCTGAACTGTCCTCCCAACGAGGCCTCCACGTTTGGACTCGTGCCTGCTGGTGCACAGCCAGACTTTAGCAAGAACCAGCCCCACCTAAGCAGCCCCATTCACCAGAGTGAGTATTGTCCCCAGCCCACTCAGGAAGACACACTCTGGTCCCAGCTGTTCACACAAACCCCACGCTGTGCTTTGCCCTCATCCCTGAGCCCCTGAGCTGACCACCAGACTGCCCGACTCCTCTCCCTGCCCCTCCACCTCCCACAAAATGAGTGTCTCGTGGCGCCTGTGTGAGCAAGTGGCCTGCCTCCCCGTGGGAGAGCCAGGAGGAGCGTCTCCCTGATCTCGTTGATTTTGACCAAAGTGCAAAGTGGTGTGTGATTTACCCCTGCACTGATGTTTCTCCCAGGTGGGCAACAGTGGATGTGTCCTGTCTGCCTCCTGCTGCTGACCGCAGCCTTCTGGAGAGGACCCGCCCCCATCCTGGACAGCTTGGTCCAGCAGAATAAGCGGAGAGCAGCCCCGAGTCTGACGTTGGCCCCGAGACTGACAATCTTGCTCCATGACGGGGAGGCCGACAGGGGCAATGATGTTGAAGAAAATAGATAATAGCATTTGTGAGGAGCCGTCTACTTTGTGAGAAAAGATCCATAACTCTGATGACCCACCACCGGAGTGGCGTGCTCTTACCAGATCTCATCGACTCTGAGCTGAGAGGAAAGCGTAAATCTTTAAGACTAAAGGTGTGACACAGCAAAGACTGTGCCATCCTGGCCGCCCCTCCGATTAAGAGGCAAATAAAGCTGGGAGGATGACTCAGAAGTTCATATGGAAATGAAATAAACCCAAACTCTGCTGGTGGCAGGAGCCTGTCTTTCTTAACCCCATCCCCGGCATGGTTTCAATATTCCGTTTTTTTCTTGTTTGTTGGAAAATGAAACATCTTCTGCCTATTACGCTCTGAAATAGAGCACATTTGGGGGCAGACAAAGACGGAGGACGGAAAGAGCTGCAGCGGACGAGAGGCACTACTTCCCGCCAGCCTCCGAGGGAGACGAGCTTCCTCGTTTTCGTGCGAGAAGGAGCCTGCATCTGTCTTCTTGTTTATGTTCCCTTTGAAAACGCCCTGGCACTAGCTGCTTTCATCACAGTGCCTCTGATGCCCTAGGACACACACGGTGGTTTCCCAGACTCCCAGGCCCTCAAGAAGAACACCCGTTTGTTGGGTCCTGGCTGTGAGTGAGGCCCTGGGATAAACGTGTTATTTCTGAACCTCACAGCAACTCAGAAACACAGGTAAAATGATGCACCACTTATGGAAGAAAAACAGCCTGGGAGACTGGAGGCACTCAGGGGACACAGCCAGGTGAGGGGTGACTGGAGCCCGATGCCCCTGCCCATGGCCTCCCTTTGGGGTGAGCAGCCACTGGGGCTCCTCAACATGAATCGACTCTGTGTGAAGTGACGTAACCTCCCTACCTGAGCAGGACCCCAGGGGCCCTGAATCATGGGAGGCAAACCAAATGTGACCAGGACAAAGTCAAGGTCACAGCCTCGAGGCTCAGACAGGCTGGAGCCGGGCTTTGCTACGGAGCACAAACACAGGTTCATTTACCCACGGCACAGGAGGACCGGTAACTGGAATGCCAGGCCGGTGGCAAGGAAAGAGGTTTATTATCGAAAGGCAGACAGACGAGGGGACGGGAGTCAGAACTCAGATCCACCTCCTGGAAGGGAAAAAGATAGGCGTTTTTATCTGGGGTTTTCGGTGGGGGAGGGAGAACATGTGGCCTTGAGGGCTGAAGTTTCAAGAGTGTTCTGCGCAGGCACAACTGTTTTTCATATTTTTTCATGGGCTGCATCTGCAAATTTGGGGGAATTCTATGTGTTGCATGCGGTGGATTTTCAGTCTGAGATGCTTAAAGCTTACAATGGGTCATTTTAGGTCCTCTGTGCTCCTGCGCGATGCTCAGTCAGGCAGGGGGCCGTCAGCAAGCTGCTGTCTTATCAGCGGTCCGCGAGGCCGCTCAGAAGCTTCTGTTACTTTGTTTCCTACATTATCCTTGTGGGTACAGGCATGGTTTCACCCTCATCAAGTGGAATTTTAACTCCTTCGTCCCTGGTTTCTGCTTGAGGGATGAGGGGATGGGCGGGCCAGCTTCGGATTCCCGACTCGGGTCCTGCTGGGATCACAGAGTGCCTAACATCTCCAGGCAGAGCCTCTGAGGACCCACTACGTTCAGAGCCGAACCTGGGGTGTGTGTGGGGGAAGATGCAGTTGCCATGGTGATAATGCTGCTGGAGAGACGGGCAGAAGCCTGGGCTTGAGGCCTCATCGTAGGCCAGCCCACACATTGTCGCTCGGATGGACTCCTCCCCTGTCCTGCTCTTGTCCAGAGCCCACGGGTGGCCACATATTCTCACAGACTGTTCCAGGGTCCCATCCCTGTGGCGTGGCATTGCTGAGAATTAACTGCCTCTGGATCTGAACTGACAGTGACTATTTTCACTTTGCCTTCAGAACTCTGTCCCACTAAAAATCTGAAGGAGACTGTCTCCCATTGGAGCTGGGCTGGACACCTGACCAGAATGGCCAAGCCGACCTGCTGCCCCTAGAGTTTGGAACAGACACTGAGCGGGCAGCACAGGACAGCTGGCATGAAGTGAGCAGGCAGAGCTGGGGGAGGAGGTAGTGGCCAGGCCCCCAAAGCTGAGCGCAAACTGGAGTGCTGGGAGGAGCCAGGGGCGACAGAGGCAGTGTCGACGTCACACGTCTGTGCGTCCCCACTCTCCTCCCCATCACAGGGGACGAAAGTGACGGCATCTTTCTCAGAAGCTAGAGGACTCGGGGCGATAGTGTCAGCGATGGTCCTATCCACCTTCCCACAGGCTCCGGGGAGCAGGCAGGAGAACGAGTGTTTCACTCACAGACATCGTGTTGTGCAACTGGCTGGGTGAAGCCACCGTGGGAAAGAATCAACCATTAGGGTCACGTTTCCTGAGAACAAACAGCAGAGCGAGCAGGTGGCTGGCACCCCCAGGCTGTAGCCACCCGGAATGCTAGAGGATGAACGGATCATAACTAAATCCTTCCAAAGACTCCTCCCGACTCACGTGGCCCCGCAGGGCCCGTCCCCTGGACTAGCTATGCTGGGATCTGCAGCCCCGTGCTTTCTCTCATGGCCTTGGGCGACTTTCTCTCTCTCTCTCTCTCTCAAGACTCTTCCCACTTCGCTTGCAGACACACAGCCTCCAGAATTCCCTCCTGGTTCCTGCTGGTTTTGCCTCACTTGGCTTCCCAGGATCTGCCCACGTTCCTCGTGTCTGCGTGACACAGAGCCCGGGGCCCCTGCCCGGACCTCTCCCCTCGATCCCTGCTCTCTCCTGCGGGAAGCGGGTCCTGTCCCTCAGCTGTAGATTCCTCGACAGGCAAGTGACTTCCCAACAGGTGTGTCCTCCCTGCTGTCTCCCTGGGCACCTCCTTCCTTCCTCCACCTGCCTGGTGTTAGTCTCCACTTAGAGATTTCATGAGCCTTGGAAAGTATCCCCCACATGGACTCCTGGCCCCCTCTCCATGCCAGCCCCTCTGTGCTCTCCCTGTCACATTGATGACAGCTCCACTTTCTGGTTACTTGGAATCACCCTGACGCCCCTCTTGTTTTCACACCTAGCATATGGTATTTTAGAAAATCCTGTGGGCTGCTCTCAGCATGAACCAGCATGGACCCTCTTCTTGTGCCCTCACCCCACGACATTGGTTCAGCCCATACCCTGGACCTTGCACCACCCCACTGGTGGCTCTGCTTCCTGCCTCCCCCTGCCCCACGGCGGGGCTTCCCATACTCCAGAGCTGCAGGCAGCAGGCAGGTCAGCCTCCCTCCTGCACCAGCTCCCACAGCCTCTGTCGACCCTGCCTGGGGCCCTTGTGAGGTCTGCGGTCTCCTGCACCCTCGGCTCCTCCTGCCCACCCTTGCAGCCTCCGTGCTGTGCCTCAGACACCCCGAGATGCTCTCGCCTTGGGGGCCTTCACGTAGGTAGACACGGCCCGTGTGACTAGCCCCATGGTGACCATCTTCAAGCCCTCCCCAGAATATCTCCTTGCAACCATTTTATCTAAAATTGCAACCCCAAACTCCGCCACCCCCTGTCTCTGCTATATTTTCCTCTCCGTCTGACAAAGTTTCCAGTGAAAGTACTTATTTCATTTCTCTTCTATCTCACCCTGCTCGAGTTTCAGCTGCTCAAGAGCAGGGTCTTTGTTTGTTTGTTTGGGTGCTAGCCATCCCCCAGCACCGACACAGTGCCTGGCACACGGGAGGTGCTCGCATCACCAATTCTCCCTCTGCCTGGAGCATCAGATGTAGAGACGCTCTCGGTCCCTCCGGGCCCAGCTCCACGACGCCCTCCTCTGGGGCTTCCCTGTTGTCCTCGGTGGAAACAAGCCCCTGCCTCCAGAGAGCTGCAGAACATTTTGAACTTGACCTTTCTCTGTTTTCCTGTCAAACTAAAACCTTCTGAAGAGCACGGCTCCAGGTGGCATCGTCCCTGGCCTGGGCACGGGTTGTAGCTGGTGCACCCCACGGTGACGTGGGCTGAACCAGACTGAGAGCTGGAGGTGGGTCACCTTGATTGTGTTCCAAGCGGTTGGGGACTATGGTTTTAGAAACATGAATGCATGCTTTCTAAATTAGTTTTTATTAGTTACCTAATTGAGAGCTGATTCATACAGTGAGATGCACAATTCTCAAGAATTCAACCCAACGAGCTTTGACGGATGTGTGTACCTGTGTAACCACAGTCAAGACACAGCATCTCCGTCCCCTAAAAGTCTTCTTGTGCTCCTTTGCCATGAACACGCCTCCTGAGGGAACGTCGCCCTGACTTGAATCTCCGAAGACTCGTTTCCTGTCGTTCAACTTCACACAGGTGGAGTCACCCACAGCCCACTCTGACACCTCTTACTTCTTGGGCTCCATATCTCGCTACTGACGGTCCATGTGACTGTGTGTCAGTGGCTTGCTTTTTCTCAGTGCTGAGTGTTACGGGATGAAGATACTATAATTTGTTTATCCAGTTACCTGTTGATGGACCTTAGGGTTATATGTCAAATATATTTGATTAAAAAATGAAATTTTAAATAGAAACCATATTTTTCAATTTTCAGTTACCGATTTCTTGTTTCTAATGTACAGAAATACAATTGAATTTGTTTACGACTATATTCTGTCAAATTGTTAAATTCACTTATTTTTCTTCTTCTTCTTTTTTTTTTGAGGAAGATTAGCCCTAACCTAACACCTGCTGCCACTCCTCCTCTTTTTGCTGAGGAAGACTGGCCCTGAGCTAACATCCGTGCCCATCTTCCTCTACTTTGTATGTGGGACGCCTGCCACAGCATGGCTTGCCAAGCGGTGCCGTGTCTGCACCTGGGATCCAAACCAGGGAACCCTGGGCCCCCAAAGCAGAATGTGGGAACTTAACCACTGTCCCACCGGGGTGGCCCCTTATTTTTCTTCTTAAAGTTACGATTATTTTGATTGATTTTTAACTTCTTGGTTATGCTGTATTGTTCTGGTATATGCTGAAGGGTTTGATTTACTACCGTTTGTTAAGGGTTTTCTAATCTGTGTTCATTAGGACCATCGGTCTCCAACTCTGTGCCCTCACAGTGTCTTGAATATCAGATTTATGTGGGACTTACAGACGGACTTGACAAGTATTTCCTTCTTCTTCATTCTTCGAAGGAATTTCTGTACAATAGCTATGATTCTTCCTTAAACGCATGACAGAATTCTCTAATAAAATATGAGTTTCTGGAAATTTTTTTTCTTGAGAGTTTTTTTCAGATTTTTCACTTCTTTCGTTAGTTTTGTTAAATTGTGTTCATGTATTTTTACTTTAGCTAAATTATAAAATTTATTGGCAAAAGTTGTTCATGATATTTCTTTATTATCCTTTTAACGTGTAACAAAGCCCCTTCATTCTTGGTGGGTAATTTGTGTATTCTCACTTTTTTATTCATCAGTCTTGCTAGGAGTTTGGCAATTACATTAATCTTTTCAAAATAATCAGCTTCAGACTTTGTTCATTGTCTCTATTGTCTGTTTTCTGTTTCGTGCATTTCTACAAACGTGTTTATTATTTTCTTCCTTCTAATTCTTTTGGTTGAATTTGCTTTACCCCAAGACTCCTTAAGGTAGAATTATATGTAGTAGAATTCATGGATTTCTTCTTTTCAAACCTAAATGTTCAAATCTATAAATTTCCCTCTAAGCCTTGAGTTAGCTACATCCCCATATCTGATGCGTTTGGTATTTGTTATTTTTCAGTTGATTTTTTTCTAAAGTTCCTTGTGATTTTCCCTTCTGACCCACGAATTATTTAGAAGTTAGTTGTTGGCTTTTCAAATATATGGGTGTTTTACGTAATGATTTTGTTATTGATTTCAGTTTTAATTCCCTGTGATAAGAAAACATAATTTATATGATTTCAGTCCTTTGCGCTTTATTGAGATTTGTTTTACAGCTCATTTTATGGTTTTTTTTTTTTAAAGATTTTATTTTTTCCTTTTTCTCCCCAAAGCCCCCCGGTACATAGTTGTGTATTTTTCGTTGTTGGTCCTTCTAGTTGTGGCATGTGGGACGCTGCCTCAGCGTGGTCTGATGAGCAGTGCCATGTCCGCGCCCAGGATTCGAACTAACGAAACAGTGGGCCGCCTGCAGCGGAGCGCGCGAACTTAACCACTCGGCCACGGGGCCAGCCCCATCATTTTATGGTGTGTTTTGATGGCTATTCTGTGAAGACTGGAAAAGACCGTGGATTCTACAGTGTGTTGGTCTAGAAATGCCAGCCAGCGTAAGCGGGTTGATGCTGTTGGCACATCTTCTATAGCTCACCAATTTATGGTTATTATTTTTACATACATGATCTATTAATCACTAAGAGAGGACTGTTAAAGCCTCCCACTGTAATCATGGATCTATTTTTGTCTTTTAATTTTGTCGATTTTTGCTTCGAGCGTTTGAAGGTCATTTGGGGGGGTGCATATACATGTGTTTGTGAATGAGTTTATCTTCTTTGCATTGTAAAATGCCTTTTCTATTATGTCATACCACTTCTTGTCTTAGCTCTCTGTCTGGTACTAAGACAGCCGCTGGTGTTACCATTGTACATCTTCTAACTGTTTTCACTTTACTTTATCTGATTCTTTTTATTTAAATTGTATCTCTAACAAACAGCATATAATGGAGTCTTGCTTTTCATCCACTGTCTCTGACTTTAAATTGGCGCACTTAGTCAATTTATATTTAAAGGAATATTTGATTTGTTTTCAATCTACCATCTTTCTATTTGTTTTGATTTACCCCATCTTTTCTCTGTTCCTCCTTCCCGCCTTGTTTTGGATTAGTCAAATATATTTTACTATTCTTTTTCCTCTTCTATTGGCTTATTTTTTATTTACCTTATTGAAATATGTTTATGTACAGTAAAATGTATCTATTTAAAGTATATAATTCTGTGAATTTTGTCACCACAACCACAATCAAAATACATAACATTTCCATTACCCCAAACCGTCTGCCATGCCCCTTTGCCATCAATTTGCTTTCCCACCACAGCCCCCATTAATGCTGATCTGCTTTCTATCACCATAGTTTTGATCTTTCTAGAATTTTCTATAAATTGAATCTCACAGTATCCATGTTTGTGTCTGGCTTCCTTTACGTAATGACATTGGGATTTGTCCATGTTGTTGCGTGGCGTTGGTACATTTGTTATTTTATTCCATTTCCTTGCTGACTAGGATTCTTGGCCTGGATATACCACTGTGTGCTTATTTATGCATCAACTGAAGGGCATTAGGGCTCTTTGCAGTTGCTAGCTACTACAGATAAAACTGAGTTGCATAAGTATTCACGCACAAGTCTTTGCAGGAGCATATGCTTTCAGTTATCTTAGAAAAATACCTAGGATTGGAATAATCGGGTCATGCGGTGTGTTCACTGAGCTTTCTAAAAACTGCTGAATGGTTTTCCAAAGTGACGCCCTACTTTGCATTCCCACCAGTGATGCAGGAAAGTTCCAATTGCTCCATATCTTCAGCAGCACTTGGTATTTTCAGTCTTTTAGATTTTAACCATTCTGGTGGATGTGAAGTAGTATCTCATTATGGTTTTAATTTGCATTCTTCTAAAGGCTAATGATGTTGAGCATCTTCTCATATGCTTATTAACCACGTGTTTATCTTCTTTGGCAAAGCATCTGCTCAAATATTGGCCCATTTATTAAATGTTTTGTTTATCATCTTATTATTGAGTTGTGAGAGTTCTGCATATATTCTGGATAGAAGTCTTTTATATACATTTTGCAATTTTTTTCTCCAAGTCTGTTTGCCTTTTCATTTTCTTGTATGTTTTGAAGAACAAACATTTTAATTTTGATGAATTCTCATTTATCGTTTTTAAACAGTTTTTAGTTCAAGTTTTTAATAGCTTATTAAGAAATCTTTACATAACGTAAAACCACTAAGTGTTTCTATTGTGTTTTTTCGAGAAGATCCATAGTTTCAACACTTCAGTTTCGTTCTATTGTCTATTTCAAGTGAATTTTTCTATATGGTGAAAAGGGCTGAATTCATCGTTTTTGCATATGGATATATGTTCTTTGTAGCACCATTTGTTGAAAATACTGTCCTTTCCCATTGGATTATCTTGTTCTCTTTATGGTCAGAAGTCACTTGACCATATTTCTGTAGGTCAGTTTATAGGCTTTCTGCTCAGTTCTCTGGTTCTATATGTCCATCATGGCCACCCAGATTCTGTGACTGTTGCCTTGTAGTACGTCTTGAGAAGAGGTCGTGTAAGTCCTGCAACACAGTTCTTCTCTTTTCAAAATTATTTTGATTCATATAGTTCCTTTGCATGTCCACATACATTTTAGAATAAACTGATTAATTTCCATAGAAAAAAACATTGGCATGTTGATTGCGATTTCATTATATCTGTAAATGAATCGATTGAAAACTCCTAATTGAAGAATAATTATTATTCCAACTCATGGCCGTGGTTTCTTCTCTATTTACTTAGCTATTTGTGGTGGGCAGAGTAGTCCCCCTCCAGACGTCCACACCCTAATTCCTGGGAAGCATGGCTGTGTTACCTCACCTGGCAAAAGGGACTTTGCAGACATGATTGAGGATCTTAAAATGGGGAGAGGATGCTTGATTGTCCAGGAAGCTCCTATTATAAATTAATCTTTAAGTTAAAAAAATCATTCTCAGCTGAGGCCAGAGGGAGACGTGACTAAGAATAGTGAGAGGGAAGTACCTGCTGGTTGTGAAGATGGAGGAAGGGGCCGGGAGCCAGGGAGTGTAGGTAGCATCTAGGAGTTGCAAAAAGCAAGAAAATAGATTGTCTTCCAGCGACTCCAGAAAGGAAAGCACCCTTGCCAACACTTCGATTTTAAACAATGTAAACATATTTTAAATATTGTAAATAGTTGCTGTAAACAGATTTTCTTTAAATTTCAATTTCCAATTGGTTGTTGCTAGCATTTAGAGATGCAGTGGTTTTGGCATATTAATCCTAAATCCGGTAACCTCACTAAATTCCCTTAGGTGGAATACTTTTTTTGTAGATCCCTTGGAATTTTGTACATACATGGTCATGTCACTTGCAAATAAAGGCAGTTTTACTTCTTTTTCTCCAATCTGTAAACTTATTACTTCTTTTTCTTCCCTTATTGCATTGGCTATGACTTGCAGGACCAGACGCTGAGCATGGACATCCCTACCTGATTCCCAACCTTAGGGAGACATCATTGATTCTTTTGTATTATGTCAGCTGCAGAATTTTTGTTTATGTTCTTTATCAGATTGAGGAAGTTCCCTACTATTTTCACTTTGTTGAGTTTTTGTTTATTTTATGAATGCACATTAAACATTAGCAAACTGGTCTGTATTCCATTTGTTTGTGAGCTCTCTGTTAATATAGCAAATTGTATTAGTTGAGTTTCTAATATTAAACCAACTTTGCATTCCAGGAAAAACATCTCATTGGGTAATGACGTGTTATCCTTTCAACATATTGATGGGTTATTTTTTAACATCTATGTAATAGATACTGGTCTGCAGTTTTATTTCAAGGCCTTTGTCTGGTTTTCATATGTGAGTAATGCGCCTCGATGTACTTTTCTTCATGTTTCTTAGACTTAAGTTGGTTGAACATCTTGGATTTTTGAGTTTATTGTTTTCATAAATTTGGAATATTTTTGAGCACAGTCACTTAAGATATTTGTTTTACCCTCCCACCCCCAGACTCCAATTATAAGTATATTAGACTCTCCCATATTATCCTAGAAGTTTACTAATTACTTTTTTTTTCAGTCTTTCTTTCTCTTTGTGCTTCATTTTGGATAGTTTCTATTAGATCATTAATACTGTTTTCGTAGTGTCTAATCTACTCTTCATCCCATACAGTAAATTTTTATTTTGAGACATTCTGTTTTTAACATCTGAAGTTTTATGAAGTTTTTAAAAACATATCTCTTCCATCCATCTCCTAATGTTGCTTATGTTTTTCTCTATTTTCTCAGATGTATGGAGTATATTTATGATCGCTTTTTTAAAATACTTGCCTATTTCTATTATTTGTGATATTTCTGTGCCTTTATTTATTGTTAAAAAATTTGGTTAAAAATATAAGGTATCCAAAGAAGCATAAAAAGTGTTAAATGTTGGACATTGTGAGATTTGTGGGGTTTTTGTTGTATTTTATCGTAATCCTTAACTTTTGTAAGAATATGTCTTAAGATGCAGTCAAACCCCTTGTATATACAAACTCAATTTTATCTTTTCCAGACTACTCCTAGCGTTTGTGGGAGTCTGTCCAGAGCATGTGTGTCCAGGGCTGACTTGGCCTCATTACCTAGGCCATAACCTTTGGACGCCTCTAGCCATCCCTCTGCTGTAAGATCCTTCTTCTACGGCTGGTGGGAAAATCTGGCAGCCTCAGGGAGCCCGGGACCTGCGTGCCCCTTCCCGTGGGTCTTTTCCTCATACCTGTGTGCAGGTCACTGTTCAGCCAAAGACTCAAGGGGACCCCTCTGTAAATTCTAAAATTCTTTCTTTGCGTGGATCCTTCTTCTCTGGTACTTTGCCTCACAGATCCTGTGCACCTTGCTTTTCCCAAATGCCAAATTCTGCCTCTCAAACTAAGCAAAACCATCAGTCTACTTGGCAATCCATCCTCTCTGGGCAGTAAGCTGAGCAATCACAGGGCCGGCTTGATTTGTTCTCTTCTCTCAGGGATTGCTGTCCAGGGTTGTCACTGTCCAATGTCTGAAAAATTGTTTTTTGTTTTATTGTGGGGTTTTTGGTGATGCAGATTGTCCCTGAGCTAACATCTGCGCCAGTCTTCCTCTCTTTTGTTTGTGGGATGTTGCCACAGCGTGGCTTGATGAGCACGTGTAGGCCTGCGCCCGGGATCTGAACCTGCGGACCCCAGGCCACCAAAGCAGAGCTCACAAACTTAGCCACCGGGCTGGTCTTGAAAAATTGTTTTCTCCACATATTTTGTCAAGTTTCCTAGTTATTTAAGATAGGAGGATGAAACTAGTCCCTGTCACTCCCTCATGGCAGACGGAAAAAATAAACCTCTTGGCTTTTAAATTATATGTGAGTTGTTTTAAATTAGTGTTTGCTCTAGCGCTTACATCCTTAATTTAGCATAATGTGCCCTGAATATTAGTGTATATCTTCATGTTCAGTATGAGAACCTTCTCGGAATATGCTTCTACATACTTTGCCAAACACTTTGTACTGTAAATGTCACATATTTTAGTCCTGCACTTGTTTTAAGCACTGTGTATTTTCATATTTGCTTGGAAAGATAGAAAATATTCTTGCTGTTTACCCACATGTTTTCTTATGCTCTTTATTTCTCCTGCAGATGAAAATCTCCACCTCAAAGTATTTTTCTGTGTGAAGAACTTCTTTGTATTGTAGTTCTTTTGAAAACAAACCCTCTCCCCTTTGTTTAACTGAAAATGCCTTCATTTAACTTTCATTTTTGAAGGATATTTTCACTAGGTAGAGAATTCTATGTTGACACATTCTTGGAGGAGCTCCCTTTAAATGTGTCATTCCTGATTTTAAAGTCTTAGATTTAGAGAACACGTTAAACAAAACCAAGTCCTTATTCACACAACACCTTCCTTCTGATGAGGGGGAAATGTCAGGAAACAGGTAAATGGTTTTCACTGCTAATAACAAGTGATGCAAAGAAAATAAAGCCTCCGATCTGGGAAAGGGAAGAGGCTGGAGCAGCATAGATTTTGCATTTTCTCCAAATTCACATAAAAACAGAGAAATTGCATCGCAGAATCAGGGGGTGTAGAAAATGCTTATGACGGTGGCCAGGACCCAAGAACAGTCTCGTCTGGTCCCCGGCACCTGGCCACAATGGCGCCATCAAGGAGAACTTGGGAAGTCTTAAGGAGACACGCTCCAAGGTCCACCTGGCTTGTCCGGGTCTAGGGTGGCACAGGTCTTTCACCAACCAGACGGCGAAGAATCTGTGTCTGCAGAACTCAGGGGCCACGTGGAAGAGGCCATCACGGAATAGAGAAGATACCATCTGTGCCTCAATAAGGATAAAAACTGCAGCTGGTGGACACCCCTCACCTATGTTTAAATCTGTCAAATGATGATATTAAAAGAAAACTCACTGGACACCCAGTGGACGACAGAGAAAAAGCTGTTCTTTTAAAAATTAAGTAAATCAAGTGAAAGAATCCAACGTGGATCCATAAAGAGTGACGTGTATGTCCCACCAGAGCACACCCACACAGGGGGCGGGAGGACGCACCTGTGTAGGAAATGTGCTCAGCCAGTAAAGGAAAACAGAAGGGTAGCGTGAGAGCCTCACCAGGTTCTAATTCCCAGGATTAGTGGACATAAGTGTTGGGCTTCACTAACCGCCAGTGTCAGAAAAGGAATGAAGACCAGATACCACCAGCATTCCCATGGGAAAACCACCCATGGTCTTGCCCAAGGGGAGGCCCTGAGTGTGAGACCCTGCAAATATTGGGGTCTGGCTGCTGACTGCCTGTTCCTCCGTCCTCTACATTCCCAGGCAGTCGGCAAACCCTACAGGTTGGACAACCTGGCTGCCACAGCGGACAGACTGCATGGAAAAGAGCGAGAGAGGGGTAAGCTGTTGATTAAAAGAGGCATGAAGGATATATCAAGCCAAAGAAGAGATGGGGTAAGCTATCGTGTCCAGGGATGCACACTCAGCTGATAAAATCATAAAGAAAGACCAGGAAGAGGTTGCTCCAACAGTCAGGACCCCTGGGGAACTGCGCCATTTCTCAGGAGGGAAATACTGGAGCAGGAAGGGCTTCAGGGTGAGATGAGGCTTCAGCTTTGGATATGCTGACTTTGAGTGTCTAGACATTCAAGGGAGGATGTCAGACAGGTAGATGCATGTCCCGGTGTGGTTTGGGGAGGCATCTGGCTTTGGAGCGTGAACAGTGGCTCAAAAGTCCTCTTGTGTCAATGGCCCGGGTCCTGGAGGTGGGTGTGGGGCATAACTCTCAGGAGTCTCCAGGCTGGTCGGCTTCCATCCGGGAAGGGTAATCTCCCCGGGGCAGCTGGGGTTGGTGCACGGGCCTGTAAGGGGCACTGGGTCAGCGCCCAGCAGCTTTGGCTGCAGGGACCTTCTGGGGGGACCCAGAAGCAAGAGGAGTGTGTGAAGCAAGAGTCACAGGTGAAGCCGGACGACATTGGAGCAGACGCTGTTAGAAGTGGACGTGGGGTGGTGGCTGGTGACATGGAAGGAGTTGTTTCCTGAACAGTGGTGGGTGTGAGAGGCCCCGGCGTCGTGGGAGGGCAGATCATGGAGGCCTTGCTAAAGAAGCTCTTGTGAGGAAGTTTTCTGCAAAGAGAAGCGAAGAAATCGGAGCACAGCTGGGAGACTCCCTTCTTCCTTGCCCCGCCTCCTTCCTCTGTCTCCTGCCTTCTAGAATGTGGTTGTCACCACATGAGTGTGTGTTTACAGGAGTGATCCCCCTGGCTCTTGTCACCATGTGTGGACGCCCCAGGGATTATTGAAACTTTTTCCTCTTGCTAGGTTTATAAACAACCCTACAAGTACCCCAGTCTCCTGAGCACCTCTGCCCATTTCTCGGCACTGAGTCCTCCATGCGGGATGTGAGTCAGAGGCTGGGGTTCCTCAAGCCTCGGCCTCGGGAACCTGGAAGGTGCCCGGTGGAAACCTTGGGACTCCCTCATCGCTCCCACCTGAAGCAGCCCCAGGACTCAGAGGGCAGCCCCCGGTGCAGCGTCCTCGACCCAGGAAACTACTGTCCCTCAGCCGGTGTCTCAGTGCTGTGCCCGCCGGCAGGAGGCTGGAGGGGAAGGGGTCGGAGCAGAGGCCTCGCCATCCCTGTGCTGGGACCGCGCCCTCTCCAGCCATGGCGAGCGGGTGCTGAGCACCTGCTCGGTCTGCAGCATCCTCTCTGGAGCTGTGCTGAAAGCACGGTCCGAGCGCTCGGAACAGCGTCCACTCTGGGAGCTCTCCCCACCGGGGTCCCAGCAGGACTTAGCACCTGGCTCCAATTCACTTTGTAGTTCATGATAGAAACACACATTTTCAACCTGATGGAATCTGAGTAGCAGGGAAACTCCTTTTCAAGCCCGATGTCCTGTCAGCACAGCACCGTGTCCTTGGAGCTGACCCCAAAGCCTGGCCTCCCTGGGAAGGTGGAGAGGCCTGGGGATGACAGCTTCTGCTGCAGTCTCTGAAGATACAGCAGCTCTGCTCTGGACACAGACACTGGCCGTCGCCCGCTCATGCCCGGGCCCTCTCTGAGCAACCGCGGGCTGAATGGGGCCCCTTGGTGCCGGCAGAGGATCCCTGTGGATGCAAAGCTGGTGGCGCCTCCCAGCCCAGCTCTGCCACCCGCCTCCTGAGGAAGGTGCTTGCTGGTCTCTGTGAGCTCCTGCCCGGCGGCCCCCCGTGCCCAGTGTGCAGCCCCAACCCCGGCGTCTGCTTTCCCCCGGAAGTGCCACTTCTGGTCACTTGCACAGCCCCTGGAAAACCCCTGCTCCTGGCCCCCCACACACTCCTCTTGCTTCTGGGTCCCCCCAGAAATGCAGGGACCCCGATGTCTATGGTGCTGTCCTGGCATGTTCGTTTAATGACCAGGAGTCACAAGGACGTGCCAGCATGTAACGCCACCACCAGAGGCCCTGTGTCCTGCTCTATGGCTCGTAATTTGAGGATGTGGAGACAGAACCAGGTGCTGGGGAGAAGGAGGGAGCACCTGGGACTCTCCTCAGGGATGGGGCTCTAAGGTCGGAGAGTTTTATAAGAGAGTTGGAGGGCCGGCCCCGTGGCTGAGATGGTTAAGTTCATGCACTCTGCTGCGGTGGCCCAGGGTTTCTCCAGTTCGCATTCTGGGTGTGGACATGGCACTGCTCATCAAGCCATGCTGAGGCGGCATCCCACATGCCACAGCTAGAAGGACCTGCAACTAAGATATACAACTATATACCGGGGGGATTTGGGGAGAAAAAGCAGGAAAAAAAAAAGATCGGCAACAGTTGTTAGCTCAGGTGCCAATCTTTAAAAAATAAAAGAGAGTTGGGTTGTGTATTTGTGTGTGTGTGACAGAGATGGAGAGAAACAGAGACAGAGACACAGAGAGACAGAGCAGAGAGACAGAGAGGCAGAGACAGAGAGAGAGAGAGGGAGATAGAGAGACAGAGAGAAATAGAGACAGGGAGAGATGGAAAGACAGAACAGAGACAGATAGAGATTGACAGACAGACAGACAGAGACAGAGAAACAGAAAGATACAGAGTGACAGTCCCACTGGAAAGCTCATCTCTGAAGGGCTGCCTTCTGGAAGAAGAAATATGATGGGGGGTCAGGAGAATTTGGGGGACTTCACAAGGAGGCTGACTTCCTAGGAGAGAAGGAAGTAGCTCTCAGCCTGTGGAACTGGGGAGTGGGAGGGGTCCCTCCCGCCACCAGGCTGAAGGGCAGGAGAGAGAAAGCCTGTCCCCCAGTCCGTCTAGACGGCAGGCGCTGTGGCTGACATGGTAGCTGGTGGTTTGCACGGTGACGGGGCCGGCTAACAGGAGGAGTTTATTGATCTGCCTGCTGATTTACAGGACATCAAACAACTGGCTGAAATGCCTCTCACCATGAATTGGCTGGATTTATAGTTGTTTGGATGTTGAACAGACAGAGACCTGGACGTGAGTTCTGCTCCCAGGCCTGGAAGAGTCTCTCGCACTCGGTCCCCTCCCCAAGCCAATGCTGGTGCGCCGTGCACTGACCACCCGTGCTGAGCTGACGCAGGGGGATGCCCGTGGAGCACAAGCTGTGCACAGGCAGGCGTTTCCTGCAGGACTCTGGGCTCTCTCAGAGTGGGTGCCCTCAGTGAATGTGGGGGGTCAGAGGCTCCTGGGGCACAGAATGGAAGCCCCCACAGAGTCGTCCCTGTGGACTGATTAAAATTCATTTTGCTACAAATTCACCATCACTCTGCCCTCCCCCAAAGTTCTGGGTTGAACAGAAATAAAAGAACAAAAGCCCATTGACCATTGTTCACAGCAGCCCTCGTGGTTCAGAAAATGAAACGCATTCATGCTTCTCACTCCTTGTCCCCAGGTCAGGTCTGACAAAGGAGTTGTTGATGAGTTTCGTGAATGGGGGGCTGGTGTGCTGGCTTTGCTTTCCACGCGATAAATATTCATGTGAAGAGGAGACACAAAGAAGTTGAGGTTCAAATACAGGGCACGCTTGTACACAGCCCTGAAGACGCTGGAATCTGCGGAAGCGCTCAGAAGGAGCAGAGCCTCCGCGGGCCGCTCGATGAGCCGGTGAGCGTTGAGCACCTTCTGTGCATCAGTCAGAGCAAGGTGGCTCCTGAGATGTGAGGTTGCGGCCAGGGCTGGGCTTGGGCTTTGAGACGCTGGGCAGGAGGAAGACTCTGAGCCGGTGCATTTTGCTCATGGGCTTGTTGGGCAGCGACACAGTAAAGTCTGCAGTGTGGGGGGCACAGCGTAGGAGCCATGCGCACGAAGGAAATAACCGAAGTTCACAGTCTCTCTCCTCGTGGGAGCCAAGACGTAACACCAAAGTGAAAGCACAACAGACGAGGAGCTCCAGGTTTAGCGACACCACGTAAGTAGCTTGGACTTGGACGTCATCACTCCCAACCTTCCAGAAGGAAAAAGCTGAGTAAATGGAAAACCAATAACTTTTTCTGGGCCATCTGAGAATGGAGGTAGCAGGGCAACCAGCTCCCTGAAACCAGAGGTGAATCCAGAGTCGGAGCTGAGATCCGCTCACGTGGACACCGGCCACCAGAGCCACACACGGGCAGGGACACTCACGTGGTCACTCTGACGACGTCTTGGAGGCGACTGTTTACACAGCTTTATGCATAGTTGCCGGAACCTGGAAGCAACCACGATGTCCTTCAGCAGGTGAATGGATAAACAAACTGTGGTCCATCCAGACGATGGATGACAATATTCCTCAGAGCTAAAAAGAAATGAGCTCTCCAGCCATGAAAAGGCTTGGAGGAACCTCCAGGCACATTGCTAAGGGAAAGAAGTCAGTTTGAGAAGGCCACACACCGTTTGATTCCAAAACTGTGGACTTGAGTTAATGATGACGCATCTACGTTGGTTCATTAGTTGTAACAAACGCACTGCAGTAACGCAAGACGTTCGTGAAAGCGGAAACTCCTCCTAGGAGATGGGGTGGAGTGAGTTCTAGAACCCTCTGTACTCTCCACTCATCTTTTCTGTAAATCTAAAATGCACTAAAAACACAAAATCTACATAAAAATAATAAATGAAACATGGATAAGGTCGAAGTCCCTTGACCTGTCCTCGTCTCCTCCATCCATCCCCAGGTCCCCTAAGATGAAGCTTATGTCTTTCCCACTCTTTTTTCTATATTTTTCCACACATGCTTGAAGCTATAAACAATATAACATAAGCAGATTTTGTTTTAATCTTTACACAAAAAGTAACATGCCATATGTATGCTTTTGCAATTTCCTTTTCCAGTCAACACGACACTGTGAGATCTGTTCGTGTTGAGGTATATACGCAGAGTTCGCTCATTTAAACGAATGTGAACTCTTTTGTTACGTTGATATGTCTTGGTTTATTTAGCCAGTCTCCTGCTGATGGACACGTTGGCTGTTTCCGTATATTTGCTGTAACTAATAATGCTGCGTGAACACTGCTGCCCGTGTCTCTGTGAGCACATGGGTGAGCGTTGCTGTACGGTAGGCACATAGCTGTGGGACGGCCAGCTCACGGGGCACGCAGAGCTTTGGCTTCACTCATGGTTGTCCAGTCAACCATCCAGAGGGGCTGCGCCAAGTGACTCCCTCCCACCTTGCCTTTCTCCCCATCCTCACTCTTACTTGGCATTATCGACTTAATTGTTGTCACTCTACTGTGTCTGTGGTTGTCTCACTATTTTAACTATGAATGAGATCAAATTGTCTTCAGCTGTTTGTTGGGCATTTGAATTTCCTCATTTCTGAATGGTATATTTATATCTTTTGCCCATTTTTTATTACTTTTTTCTTTTTCTTGTTGATTTGTCAGAGTTGTTTGCATATTCAAGATAAAAATCTTTATTGTTCTTGTTGAATAAAAAAAAATCTCCTTTATTGTTTATGGTGGTTTTGCTGTATAAAGTTTTAAATTTTGATGCAAGGAAATACATTATTCATTCCCTTTAGGTTTTGTTTCTGCATCTTATTTAAAAAGTAAGAATATGAATAAGAATAACAAAACACATTTTCTTTCAAGATTTTAAAATTTTGCTTTTAACATTTAGATCTTTATGCCATCTGGAATTCATTTTTGTGTGTGGCTTGAGAGAGAGATAAAATTTTATCTTCCCATATGGCCAGCCAGTTGTCCCTGCATCAATTTATTGAATAGCACCCCCTCTTCTTCACTTATTTGTAAGGGCGTCTTCGTCATCAGCCGAGCACCATGCAAGTTTGCGAATGCTCACGGCCTCTCTTCTCTCCCTGATGTATCTAGCTGCACCTGCACTGGCTCCGGGCGGTTGTTTAACTCTTTACGATGTGTGTATACCTTTGGAGTGTGCAGGTATAATCTGCCCCAAATGTGTCTTTGTTTAGTCGGTTTGTTTGGTTTCTTCTTTCCTTCTTCTCTTTCCGCAGATAGAAGCTCTCTTAACGCATCACAGCTCCCACAGAGCTCGCAGTCTGCCACCAAAACACCTTTACAGAACCGTCTCTTGTGGGTGTCCAGCGCCAGGCTGCACATTCGGGATGGGCAGCGTCCTGGAGTCTCGCTCCTCCTTGCTCTGTGAGAGCCTGGTGGGACGTGCGGCACGTCAGAGATGCGCAACGACTAGGTTCCCAGTGAGCGGAGGTGAGGAGGCAGGGGGAGCTGGTTCCCGAAATCCTGTGATCCGCCAGAAGCTCTGCTGTGGAGCTGAGAGGAAAGACACGGACACCCGGGCGGCCTCCTCTCTGGGTGCAGAGCCGTCCATGGCAAATAATACCCATAACAGTAACAAGCAACGTCAGGAGCGGCTGCCCCGAAGCACGGCCACAAGCCAGACACAGACCGAAGTGTGTGAGGTGTCTCAACACAGCCCTTGAGACAGCCTCTGCAGCAGGCGCGGTTTACTCTCCTCGTTCCTGAGATGAGGAAGCTCTGTGCTGAGCTGGCTGCACTGGGACCCGCACCCTGGGGCCAACTGGGCGCTCCAGCCACCGAGCCCTGCTCCCTGACAGTGACGCTCGTACTTGTCCCGGTGTGTGTCTGTGTGAATATATACAGATATGAACACGTATAAATACTTCGTGCTATGTTTATTCATGTATTTTATTGGAAAAAGTAATACTTTAGCCAGGTTAACATATCCAACAATTCAAAAGTTACACAAGTAAAAACCAGTTGTTCTGCACCTGAGAGGTCCCTCCCCCTCACAGAGGCAATGCCTATGGACAATTTCGTAAAGCTGCCCAGACATCTTCTGAGGGGCTGTGCTGCGCGGGTGTTTCTGCATTTCTGTGTGTGCATGTTCACAAATCACCCTTTCTGAAAACACTAATACGAGCGTTATTTACCCCCTGTTTTGCATTTTGCTTTTCTCATTTAGCAATGTATTTTGGAGATATTCTAATCCATTCTTTTTTAAGTAGCTCCATGATATTCCATAAATTATTTACTCATTCCCATAATGAGAGGTACTTAGATTGGTTCCAGGCACTGTAATGATTAAACAAATGGAAATCTTTATAATATGTCTTGGCCCTCATGTGCATAAATGTGTGCAGGGTAGCACTGTAAATGTGGAAGTGCTGGGACAAGCTGTAAGTACGTTTTAAGATTTGAGAGATGCTCTAGAATTACGCTCCAAAGAGATTTCGACAGTCACACGGCTGCCGTGAGAGGGTGAGGGGATGTTCCTGCTCTTCCTCCTCAGCCCGTCACTCGCTAGTCTCGGCCCACCGTGTGTGAAGAATGCTGTATCATCGGCCTAGAAATCTGCTTCCCTTAACTTCCTGTGCTTTGAACATTTTGTGTTACGTTTACTGCTTCCTTGTGCCTCTTTTGCGGGAATGACCTTCTCATGTGCGTCACTCATTTTGGAGGGGGCAGGAGTTGTTGATCTTTTAAATATTTTTTACAGTTTTATCAAGAATATATTTTGAATCATTAAAAATTTCTATGCTTTGGCAACCAGAATTCAGCAATTCATCAAAAGAATCATACATCAGGATCAGGTGGGATTCATACCAGGGACACAGGGATGGTTCAAGATCTGCAAATCCATCAACGTGATACACCACATCAACAAACTGAGGAATAAAAACCACATGATCATCTCAATAGATGCAGAGAAGGCATTTGACAAGATCCAACAGCCATTTATGATAAAAACTCTGAACAAAATGGGCATAGAAGGAAACTACCTCAACATAATAAAGGCCATATACGACAAACCCATAGCCAACATCATACTCAATGGGCAAAAACTGAACCCCATCCCCCTGAAAACAGGAACAAGACAAGGATGTCCTCTATCACCACTCTTATTTAACATAGTACTGGAGGTCCTGGCCAGAGCAATCAGGCAAGAAAAAGGAATAAAAGGAATCCAAATAGGGAAGGAAGAAGTGAAACTCTCGCTGTTTGCAGACGACATGATCTTATATATAGAAAACCCCAAAGAATCCATTGGAAAACTGTTAGAAGTAATCAACAACTACAGCAAAGTTGCAGGGTATAAAATCAATTTGCATAAATCAGTAGCTTTCTATACTCCAGTAATGAACCAACAGAAAAAGAACTCAAGAATACAATACCATTCACAATCGCAACAAAAAGAATAAAATACCTTGGGGTAAATTTAACTAAGGAAGTGAAGGACTTATATAATGAAAATTACAAGGCCTTTCTGAGAGAATTGGATGACGACATAAGGAGACGGAAAGACATTCCATGTACATGGATTGGAAGAATAAACATAGTTAAAATGTCTATTCTACCTAAAGCAATCTACAGATTCAATGCCATCCCAATCAGAATCCCAATGACATTCTTTACAGAATTAGAACAAAGAATCCTAAAATTCATATGGGGCAACAAAAGACCCCGAATTTCTAAAGCAATCCTGAGAAAAAAGAACAAAACGGGAGGCATCACAATCCCTGACTTCAAAACATA
The DNA here is from genome assembly GCF_021613505.1 of Equus quagga. NCBI lineage: Eukaryota > Metazoa > Chordata > Mammalia > Perissodactyla > Equidae > Equus > Equus quagga. The sequence continues at coordinate 1,764,563 of NC_060285.1, read as the reverse complement.
CTACAAAGCTACAGTAATCAAAACAGCATGGTACTGGTACAAAAACAGGTGCACAGATCAATGGAACAGAATTGAAAGCCCAGAAATAAAACCACACATCTATGGACAGCTTATCTTTGACAAAGGAGCTGAGGGCATCCAATGGAGAAAAGAAAGTCTTTTCAACAAATGGTGCTGGGAAAACTGGAAAGCCACGTGTAAAAGAATGAAAATTGACCATTCTTTTTCACCATTCACTAAAATAAACTCAAAATGGATCAAAGATCTAAAGGTGAGACCTGAAACCATAAGGCTTCTGGAAGAAAACGTAGGCAGTACACTCTTTGACATCAGTATTAAAAGGATCTTTTCGGACACCATGCCTTCTCAGAGAAGGGAAACAATAGAAAGAATAAACAAATGGGACTTCATCAGATTAAAGAGCTTCTTCAAGGCAAATGAAAACAGGATTGAAACAAAAAAACAACCCACTAACTGGGAAAAAATATTTGCAAGTCGTATATCTGACAAAGGCTTAATATCCTTAATATATAAAGAACTCTCACAACTCAATCACAAAACATCAAACAACCCAATCAAAAAATGGGCTGGAGACATGAACAGACATTTCTCCAAAGAAGATATACGGATGGCCAATAGGCACATGAAAAGATGCTCAGCATCGCTGATCATCAGGGAAATGCAAATCAAAACTACACTAAGATATCACCTTACACCCGTTAGAATGACAAAAATATCTAAAACTAATAGCAACAAATGTTGGAGAGGTTGTGGAGAAAAAGGAACCCTCATACACTGCTGGTGGGAATGCAAACTGGTGCAGCCACTATGGAAAACAGTATGGAGAGTCCTCAAAAAACTAAAAATAGAACTACCATACGATCCAGCCATCCCACCACTGGGTATTTATCCAAAGAGCCTGAAGTCAGCAATCCCAAAAGTCCTGTGCACCCCAATGTTTATTGCAGCACTGTTTACAATAACCCAGACGTGGAAGCAACCTAAGTGCCCATCAACAGATGAATGGATAAAGAAGATGTGGTACATATATACAATGGAATACTACTCAGCTGCAAAACAGAACAAAATCATTCCATTTGCAATAACATGGATGGACCTTGAGAGAATTATGTTAAGTGAAATAAGCCAGCAAGAGAAAGATAATCTGTGTATGACTCCACTCATATGAGGAATTTAAAACTATGGACCAAGAACAGTTTAGTGGATACCAGGGGAAAGGTGGGGTGGGGGGTGGGCACAAAGGGTGAAGTGGTGCACCTACAACATGACTGACAAACATTAATGTACAATTGAAATTTCACAAGATTGTAACCTATCAATAACTCAATTAAAAAAAAAAAAATTTCTATGCTGGGGCCGGCTCCCTGGCCGAGTGGTTAAGTTCGCACGCTCTGCTGCGGCAGCCCAGGGTTCGGTCCTGGGCGTGGACATGGCAGCACTCGTCAGGCCACATTGAGGCGGCGTCCCCCATCCCACAACTAGAAAGACCTACAACTAAGATACACAAGTGTATACGGGGGGGGTTTGGGGAGATAAAACAAGAAAAAAAAAAAAAAAAAAAGATTGGCAACAGTTGTCAGCCCAGGTGCCAATCTTAAAAAAAAAAAATTCTATGTTATCACTTACAGACTTAATTTGTAATTCACTTCCAAATATTGAACCATCACTGGTTCCTGAAAATAACCACATTTAGTCATAATGTATTTTTATTTTTGTGAACCGTTTGATTCTAGTTGTTAATATATTATGTTGAAATTTTGCATCTATATTAACAAACTAGATACATTTCCATGTTTTGGTCATAGCTGGTTACAAACCTGAAAGAGAAAAGTTTACAACAATTTTAAATAATTTCTGCATTAGTTACCCTCTGAGGTTTTGATGGAATTCAATAAAGAATTTTCATAGCAAGAGTGATTTAAGGGGAAATAGCTACTGGACAAGTTTCTCAGTTTTGTTTATGGTAATTGGTCAATTTAGATTTCCGATGTCATCTAAAGGTCAATTTTGGACTTTAATTAGATAGACAGGTACTGATCTACAGATACATATGGGTCTGAAGATAGAAGTATTCTTGCATAACCACCTGTTTCTTCTGATTTTTCAAATTAATTATATATAGAAAAAATATGTATCTAATCTGTCTCCCTTTTGGGTGATCTCCTCCACTAATTCCTCATTTTTTGTTCACTCTTCTGTCTCTCTTTTGTAATTAAGCTTGATATTTTATATTTAATAGGGTTTTTGTAGAGAAGCTTCTCTGGAAATTATTTACTAATGTTACTTTTTTCTCTTTAATGCATCATTGATTTCTATTTTACTTTATAAAACTTTTCTGCTTTTCATACATTTGTTTTTCTGTTTTTAGTTGATTGGTTCATTTATTTAATCATCACTTTTTAATTTGAACTTAAATATTCACGGTGAATGATTTTGTTCTGGCGTGGCGTTTACAGGACCATCTGATTTGAGTTGCATCGCAGTTTCATTTCCTCCAGGGATTCAATCTTTTTAGGTGGCCTCCTGGGAATGCACTGACCTTTGTTTTGTGTTGAAAAATATGACCATTTTCCGGCAATAATTCGTGGGCTCTGATGAGGCGCTGTGCTCCGTGTTTTCAGAGTGGGGCTGGGACACACAATTGCACATCTTCCTTATGACACATTGCACAGTCCTCCCAAGTCCAACGTGTATTTTGTCTCCTTGACCTCATGGATGAGCAAAGTGAGGGAAATGCTCTCCTTGAGGCGGATGCCTCTGGAGTCCCAGGCTGCCCTTCCACCATGCGCTCCTGAGCCACCTGCCCAGAGGTCACCGGGCTGCTGGGCTGGGATAGCCCTGTGCCCCGTCTCTCTCGCCTCTGGTTCGCCGCGACTGCAGGAGCCGGGAGAGGTGCTGCCCTTCCTCCCACACAGGGGGCCGTGCAGTAGCTCACCTGTAACGGGCTGCCTCCCTGTCACTCTTGTCTCCTGGGCTCACCTCCCACCCTCTCCTCACGTAGAACCCTGCTCCCGGCCCTGCATCCAGGGGCCCAGATTGAGCTACTTTAATCCATGTGCATCTGGCTATTTATTTTATTTCCTTTGGGTTTTATTTTACATTGGTGACAAACATCAGCCCTTCTGGAGCACAAGTGGAAGACTTTCATTGGCATTATGTTCATTCTCAGCATCACGGGGCTTCCTCGTCTTCTTCAGGGTTTCTTCCCAGGGACCACAGCCTTGTCTGACAGGAACATCGCCACTCCAGCTCCCTCTTTGCTTCCGTTTGTCTGTCTCTTGGCCCACAGGTTTCCTGATTACTGGATATATCCTGTAAATGCAGCACACACTGGGTTGTGATTTTTTTCATCTAATGAGAATCTTCTTCTTTTAATAAGTGAAAATATCTCATTTACACTTGCTGCTGTGATGGACGTATTTGATGATAGCTCTACTGACTTCGTGTGGTGCATTTCTATTTTCATGTTTCTGTAATTTTCTGTCTTTTACTGCTTGGTCTGCAGTTTGTCTGTGTGTGTGCTTTCCTTCTGATAATTTGGAAGCTAATTCATCTGCTTTAGTTTTTCTGGTAGCTGCCTTTACAACTTTTAATAACATTTTTAAAAACTTATTTTTAGATTTAGTAACTTCAGATGGTTTATTAATCCCCCGCTATGTAAAAGGAAAAAATTAATTCACCTACATATTTCCCAGATCTTGTCACCATCTTCTGACTTTTCTACTTATTTATTTGTTTAGGACTACTAATGGTTACTTTTACTCCTGTAGAAATCTAAAATTTGGTCTATTATCTTTACAAACTATTTAAAAGTGCGTATGAATTAAATAAATCAGGAAACGTACACTTCTTTTGACATACTTGTCCTTTATGTGTGTGTATATGTGTGTATGTGCATCTTTGTCAAAGTTTAGATGTTTTAGATAAATGCACATACACATAAATTTCTGCGTCTGTGTGTATAAAACGTTTCCATTCTGCGTCGAACTACTTTCCATTTGTTTGGCCTTCATTTCACACTAGTGGGCTCCTTGACCACCAGCAGACCTTTCTCCCCACCTGGAGTTGCTGCCTCCTTGAGCTCTCGATTTCCGTGCGTCAGGCTTTGTGCCTGTAATCAGTGTTTACCAGGCACATTCCCACAGCCCAGGACCCCGCTAGCTCCCTTTCCTTCTAAGCAGTCCCTTGATTTGTTAAAATAGCTTTATTCAGATATAATTCACAAACCATATCTTCACCCTTTTGAGGTAGATTACATGTGGTATTTAGTATATTCACAGTTTTCCCACGATCATCACTATCTAATTTTAGAACATTTTCATCATCGTCCAAATAATACCCAGTAGCAGCCATTTTCCATTTGTCTTGCCCCGACCCCTGTCAATCACTAATCCACTTTCTATCTCCATGATTTTGTCTCTTCTGAACATTTAATATAAAGGGAATCACACGTTATGTGCTCCTTTGTGACCGGTAGTAATTATTAGTAGTACTTCTTTTATTGCCAAATAATAGTCAGTTGTATGGAGATGCCACATTTTGTTGATGCATTCATTAGTCAACAGCTGTGTAGGGTGTATCTGCTTTTTGGCTATTATGAATAATGCTGCTATGAACATTCATGTGATATCGACCCTGATATCAGTTTCCCCACATTAAACCCAGCATATATGGGGTTAAAAAACCAAAACACTCATTCCCTGCTTACTCTCTGGCTTCCTGGCTCCAGAATCCACCATCCTCCATGGAGACAGACACCATCAAGGACAAGCACCTGGACTATCTCCTCCTGCAAAGAGATATGGGCTGGTGGGAAAGCTCCGACCAGCAAGGCCATATGCTCCCCCTCCCCTACCTAAAACCCCAAATAAAAACCCTTCCTTTTAGCTTTGCAGGGAGTTTGGGATTTGAGTGTTAGCTGCCCTCTCTCCTTGCTCAGCGCTGTGCAAAAATAAAATTCCCACTTTCTTCCACCACACCCGGTGTCAGAGATTGGCTTGCTGCGCAATGGGTGAGTGAACTCACTTCAGGTTCGGTAACACATGGACGAGTTTTTTTGTGGACAGAGGTTTGCATTTCTCTTGGGTAACTGCCTAAGAGGGGGCCTACACGTTTTGTGAGAGTGCCAAACTGTTTTCCAAAGGGACTGCACCTTTTCATATTCCCTTCCTCTGATGCCAATTCCCCCACCTTATTTTCAATGCTTATTATCGTCTGTCTTTTTATTTTAAACATCTTACTGGGTCTGAAACAGTATCTAATTATGGTTGTGATTTGAATTTTCATAATGACTAAAAATTTTGAGTATCTTTTCATGTGCTTATTGGCCATTTGCATATCTTCTTTGGAGAAGTGCACATTCAAATTCAGGCTTAATTGGGATAATGTTTGTTGAGTTGTAAGAGTTCTTTATATATTCTGGTTGGAAGCCCCTTACCACATACATATATGTATATATTTCGGACATTTTCTCCCATCCTGTGGGTTATCTTCTTAATTTTTTGATGGTGTCCTTTGTAGCACAAAGACTGCTAATTTTAATAAAATCCAATTTACCTATTTTTTCTGTCATTTGTTCTTTTGACAAAGTATCTATGAAACAGCTGTGTAACTCAAAGTCACAAAGATTTACTTGTATATTTTATTTTAAGAGTTTTATAATATAAGTTTTAGCACTTGTATTTATGTCTAGAATTAATTTTGGGTTAATTTTGTTTGCAATTTGAGGTAGAGTTTCAACTTCATAATTTTGCATATGGATATCCAACTAAATGAGCACAATTTTTTGAAAAGACTTCTCATTCTCCACTAAATATTCTTGGTAACCTTGTCAAAAATCAATTGACCAAAAAAGTAAGGATTTATTTTTACACTCTCAACTCTATTTAGTTGACCCCTGTGTCTATCCTGATGCCGGCACCTGTCTTGGTTACTGTAGTTCTAAAATTGGAGAACGTGAGTCCTTCATTCTCAGGAACGTTTTGGCTATACTGAATCTATTGCATTTCGATAAGAAATTTAGGATCGGCATCTCATATAAAATCTCTTTCAATAATGTTTTCTGGTTTTCAATGTCAAAATCTTGCACTTCTTTTGTTAACTTTATTCCTTTTTGATGTGACTGTAAATGGAATTATTTTCTTCCTAACTTCATTTTGGGCTTGTTCATTGCTGCTGCACAGACATGTAATTGTTTTGTATACAATATGAGTTTTGTATATTGATCTTGTTTCCTGCAACCTTGCTGAACTCCCTTATAAGTTGTAATAAGTCTTTAGTGCATTCCTTATAATTTTCTACATAAAAGATTTGTCATCTGTAAACAGATATAGCGTTACTTCTCCTTTAAAATCTGGATACCTTCTATTTCTTGTTCTTGCTTAATTTCTCTGGCTAGATCTTTTAGTACAACTCTGATAAAAAGTGATGAGAACAAACATCTTTGCCATGTCCCTGATCGTATGAGGAAAGCTTTCAGCCTCTCACCATTCAGCATGATGTCATCTGTGTGTTGCTCATAGATGCGTTTTATCAAGTTGAGGAAGTTACCTTCCATTCCTTTTTTATTGAGACTTCATTTCTTTTTTCTTTTTTGAAGGATACTTCTGCTGAATCCAGAATTCTTGGTTGACAGTCTTTATCTTTCAGCCCTTTGAATATGTCATCTTACTGCCTTCTGACCTCCAGGGTTTCTCATGAGAAGTCGGATATTAATCTTCAGAAGGTTTCTTATACCCAATGACTCATTCTTCTCTTGCTGCCTTCAAGATTCTCTCGTCTTTCAACAGCTTGAAGATCGTGTGTCTGAGTGTAGATCTCTTTGATTTTATCCTACTTAGAGTTCATCGAGCTTTCAGATGTGTGGATTAATTTCTGTCATCAAATTTGGGAAGTTTTAAGCTATCACTCCCTCGAAATTTCTTTCTGCTCCTTTCTTTCTCTGCTGCTTTTTGAGGACTCCTATTGTGCTGGGATGTCTGGGGTCATCCCCAAGCTCTCCGAGGTTCTGTGCCTTTTTCTTTATTCATCTTGTCTGTGTTTCCTTTGATTGGGGGATAAATAATGACCCGTCTTTAAGTTTGCTCACTCTTTCTTCTGTCAACTCAAACCTGCTGTGAAGTCTCACTAGCCAAGTTTTCCTTTGAGTTATTGTACTTTTCAACCCCAAAATCTTACTTGGTTCTTTTGAAAAAAAATTATTTCCCTTTATGGATACTCTCTATTTGGTGAGACATCATTGTCACACTTTCCTTTAATTTTTAGACATAGTTTTCTTTAGTTCTTTGAAGACGTTTGGATTACCTTAGTTGGAGTCTTTGTCTAGTAGGCAGAATATCTGGGCTCCTCAGAAACAGTTTCCATTCACTGCTTTTTTTCCTTCCTGTGTGTGAGCCATACTGTCTTATTTCTGTGCAAGTCTAATAGTTTTTGTTTGAAACTGAGCACTTGGAGGAATATGACTTGGTGACTCTGGAAACCAGATCCCACCAGCTCCCTAGAGTTTGTTATTAGTTGCTATTTTTGTTGGCGCTCTTTGTTTAGTGACTCGTGGACTAACGCTGTAGAGTCCGCATTCTCTGCTGTGTCTGCCCACTGAATTCTCTGCTCGGTCGGTTTACTGGTCAGCTGGTCGGCTAATGATTGGACTGAGCCATCCTTAAATGCCTGGAACCGGCAGGTCTCTCGGCCCCTGCTGAGGGCTCTGTGTGTGTCGGGCTCGCTGTCAACGCTCAGGCAGCTCCAGCTCCGCCTTGCTCTTTCCTTGTTTGTGCAGATCCTCAGGCTCCAGAGCGGAGAGGTCAGGACCTTCTCGGGCTTTGCCTAAACACGTACACACATAAACCTGCACATGTGCGTGTTTCCATTGAGCCACAGAAATATGTTGCAGCTTTTCAGAGTCCCCTGTAGACATCTCTTTCTCCAGGCCATATTTATAAGTTTTTGGTCAGCCTCTCCCTGGCTCAAATGGGCATTGCTGCCTCAGGCAGCTGAGATGTCGAACAATTTACACAGATCGTCTTTAACAAATGCCCTGAGTCAGGTCAAATAATGAAAAGCCCTGTGAATGGGCCTTTTCTGGGGAGTGGTGAGACAAGGTAAATAGTGACACTTCCCTGGGGACGGAACTTCTGAGGAGCTTCTAACCTGGCCCCTACCTTCCAGTGGCTACGAAGCGGCTATTTTCACAGCTGTTGTGGCTGCAAGGTTGCTGCTCTTCTGGGCTACCACAGAGCTGGGGAGAAGAAGATGGGCATAGCACGGGATACAAAACCAAAAACACCCCCTGTTCTTACCGGGATTTATCCTTTTTTCTTGAATAAACACTTCTTGGGTTATTGCAAGCCTTTTGTAAGTATGTGGATTTCTGAATAAGTTTATTTTGACAAGTGTTGCCAGTATTCTCAATGCTTTGATGGAGGGGCAGATTTTGGGGGTTCTTACTCTGCCACTCCAGAAGTCTCACCACAGTCCATTGATTTTTTAAGGGGGAAGTACTCACCCATGCTCCCCTCGTTCTTGGCAAGATAGGACCCCACCTTCAGCTCCAGCAAAGTCCTGATTGGGTTGAGCTTCTCAGCACATGAGTCCTGAGGAAAGGGACTGCTGTGTAAGTGGACACGAGCCCTGAGTCAGGGGCCTCAACATAGACTCCAGCTCCGGGGAGCTCATCTAGGTGAGGGGGGCTATGGCCTAGAAGGCAGAGACGCCTTCCCAGAAAAGGAGTCGGTGTACAACCTGGAGGAGAACAAGTTGTGAGCCTGGCACATGCCTCTGTCCTCAGTAACTCTGCTCCTCTGTGACGGAGCTGATGCAGCCGCTGCCCCCTCCACGCTGCCCAGCCCCGGTGCAGACTCCATGTCTGCAGCATTTTAGCCCCGAGTCACCTTTGATTCGGAGTTCTCTGTGGACACAGCACAGGAACGTTCTCTTAGCGCCTCCACCCCCGGAAGCAGCCGTCTGGGCAAGAGGCCACGAGCTGGACTCCTCTCTCTGCTCTTGGAGAAATGGGTAGCTTTCCTGAGATCTGTAACATTTTACAGCTGTTTCCAGGGTTCCCCCACCTTCTGCCCCAATATCGTGTGTTGGACGCTTTCTCTCATAGTCCAAGGTTTACGGTAGTGGCTGTCTGGTTTCACTAAAGATGTTTTCTTCTTTGTGTTTTATTCTTCTTGCTGTGAGTGGTTGGCATTCATTGGAAATTGAATAGAAAGCTCGGGTCCCTTGTGTTCCAGCACAAGTATTCTCTGATCAGTCTTTAAGAAGATGAGGAGGAATCTTCCAGGGGAAACAGCCTTGCTGGTTTGGGGTGAGGAGGGGTCAGCACACAGGAGAAAAAGCGTGGGTTTGGAGTCAGGAAGGTGGGCTCCACACTTCTGCTCTGCGTCGACTCGCCTGTCTGTGGCGGACAGCGTCCTCGACACTTTTCACACTTGTTTTTCAAGTCCGAGAAGGTAGGGACGACGTTTCAGGTTTCAAGGAGAAAACAAGATGGAGCCCGTGGGACAGTGTGGGCACACTGGGGTCCTGCTGGGTCATGTTCCTGATGTTCTGGGGAGGGACCCTGCGAGCATTCTCTAGGTCCTGCTTCATCTTTGGCAGGTCCCCCCTTGTCTGTTACCCTTACACACACCTGTGGGCTGGGAGCCTTCACCACTTCTCTGTGCAAGCTTGGAGCCCAGGGTTGTTTTCAATGTCCAATTGTCAAGGCAGCTGTTGATCAAGGCTGTGGTTTCTTTGGCCATAGATGCCCCTTAGAAAACTAGGAGTCATCTAGGCATCTGCTTCCGGTGGGTTCCGGGACCCGGGACACCCCGAGTTCTTTCTCCGGCTTGCTCTCAGTCTCTGCCTCCTGGCCCCAGGCTCCCTTGTCCTCACTCACAGCAGCTCCCCTGTGGCTGTGACCTCACTCTTGCTGTATCCTGAGATTGTCGCTCGTCACGGGTGTTAACTGGGTCCTTTTCCCTCAAAACTTCGTCCGTCTCTCTTCTTCCTCCTTGAATCTAGGGCCAGTGGCTTCCCCAGCACTTTGCTGTTCTCTGTGCCCTTTCACTTCTGGGCCATCTGGCCTCTCATCCTGCACGTGGCTTGTTCGCATCCTACAGCCTTGCCAAGCCTGCCAGCATCGAGGACGCCCACTCTCAGCTCTGGCCTCTCCAACTTTTTCCCCGGAATTCAGGTCGGTAAACTCCAGGAATCCCTCACCTGACGGCTCCCCAGATGGGGCCCAGCACAAGATGGAAACCTGGGGCTTTACTCAAGAGCGAGGAAAAAGTGCTGTTAAAGGCATTGAAGCATAAATGAGGTCCTTCCTTCCACGGCATCTCCTCACCACTTGCCATGTGTGGTTCTGCTGTTTATTCCAGCTGCATCCTCAGGCTGGGCTCTCTGTCCAGCTGCCCGCAGTCCAGCCAAGGTCGGGATGTCAACCTCTCCTTCCCAAGGCCGCTGTCCCCACCCTCAGCAATGGGTGACCCCACAGGAGGCAATGAGCTAGGAGGGTGAGAGGCTGTCCCCCTGAGCCGCCTGCTGAATGAACGAGCCGTGTCGTGGCCACCACCACGCCCGCCCTGAGGTGTCCGGGCTGAGTCCGCTCTGCCTGCACGCTCCCCATGCCCGTGCCCAGGCCCACTGGGAGGCAGGGCGATGGTGGAAGTGGGCCTCGTCCAGACCACACGGCCGGATCATGACCTAGGTGGCTGAGGGAAGCCGTGGGGAAGGGATCCTGCCCGGGAGAGGGGCTCTGAGCCCTGGGGGCCTCCTGCAGTGTCCCACCAACCTCACTTACAAAACACAAAGTCAGACCCAATTACTAAGAATTTCAAGATGGCATCAACCGAGCACTGAAGCTTGCAACGCCCTGAATAATGACCCCAAAACATCCGGGACTCAACCCCTGGGAACTGTGAGTGTCGCCTTACAAGCCGCACAAGGGACTTCACAGATGCCATCAGGTTCAGGGCCTTGAGATGGGGAGAGGGTCCTGGATGATCCAGGTGGCCCCACATGCAACACTCGTGCCCTTATAGGAGCGGGGCAGAGGGAGCCCTGACTACAGCAGAGGAGACCAGGTGAGGACAGAAGCGAGGACTGGAGGCGCGTGACCACAAACCCAGCTTGTCATTCCCACCAGGCGCTGGGAGAGAACAGGCAGGTTCTTCCCTGGAGCCTCGGAAACAACCAGCACGGCTGACACCTTGACTTTGCCCCATAAGACTAATTTTAGCCTTCTCTTCTCCAGAACTGGAAGAGAGCACGTTTCTGTTGCTTTAAGCCACCAAGCGTAGGGAAATTTGTTAGACCAGCCACGGGAAACAGAGAGGATCAATAACACGCCTTAAACAAGGCCCCTGAGTGTCTCCCCGCCCTCAGTGTTCCCCGACTCCCTCCCCCTCCCTCCCCCTCTCCCTCCCTCCCTCTCCTCTTTCCTTCCTTTACTCTTTCTTCATTTACTTTTTATCTGCCACCCAACCACTATGACATCTCACGTGTCTTTCTGCTTGTCCTTGTCACTTTCTGCTTCTTATATTTGTGGAGCAGTGGCCCTAGACGTCCAGGGGATGATTTTCCAACTGTCGGGGGGCAGGCTGGATGATCCACGAGACAACCCAGCATTTCAGCCCTGACACACAAGGAAGGGACTTCTGGCCCCCGAAGGTTTGCTGGGGCTCGGGGCTGTGCACCCGTCCACCAGTCACCCAGAGAGCCAGGCTCCTGTGCCCAGCGGTCCGCCTCCTCGGGATCCTGGGAATTCTCCATGCTCGTCTGGAACACGGAAAGAGATGGGGCTGAGCACTTGGGGAAGCTCAGGGCCCAGCCTGGGGCAGCATCAGCGCCTTGTGCACCTTCGCTGGCCAAGGACAGAAGGGAAGCTGGACATGCAGCCCAGTCAGGGGCTGCGGCAAGGGAGTGGGGCTGCTGACCCTGAGCTCGGAGGGACTCCACTCAGCTTGAGGGACTGGGGCCTGACACCCCATGAGTGTCCCTTTTTGTTATCATCATGAATATTTATCGCTAACACTTAAGCACTTCATTTACAAAGGTCTTATTTCAGTGTCTCATATATTAATACAAATAATAAAAATTAAGACTGGCAAGGGATTTCCAGGTTACAGAGCAATTTCGCGTCTGGGATCAGCCTCTCCCAGGGTGCTGATGAGTTCACCCACCCAGGACAGGGGACACCTGCAGGGGGATGAAGACACAGCCCGCTCTTTCCTTCCTGTCCCCTGCCAGCCCGTGGGAGGAAGTGCTGGCCCATGTTAGATGGGGGCGGCAGGTGACGATGATGACAGGAGGCAGGACAGGATGGGGGACGGGGTCCAGGGAAGGTGGGGGCTGGCTTTGCCCACGCAGCAGGAGTGGCTGAGCCCCCGCGGCCCTGGTCTCCAGATGCCCAGCCGCAAGGTCCTCTGCCCCATGAGACTCGGGTGCCCAGCTGGAGCTGGCTGATCTGTGTTTCGGCTGAGTGGGCTCCTGCAGAGACTGGGCTGGCCGGGCTGAGTGACCCTGGGGCTGGGGGTGTGGAGCAGCCTCAGCAGCTGGACTGCAGATCTGATTCTGATCCGAGGAGGAGAACGCAGAATAGTGAGCAATTTCCCCCAAATGTAAATTGTATGAAAAAAATCCATAACTCTAGGAGGGCTTTGTAATAAGGCCATAAATCACTCCAGGATGCAGAGCTCTGGGCGGAGAACAAATGTCTTACTTGTTAGAGAGAGAGGGGAAGGCAGAGAGCAGCTCTGGGAGGGGTAGCCCCACCCAGCTCCAGCCCTCGGCCTGGACCAAGCTGCCAGCCCCATGCCGAACTTCCCCTGATCCCCAGGAAGGGCCCTCGCCGTCCCAGGGCCCAGAGAGCTCCCTGGACACCATCTGATTCCAGCATCTTCCTTGCTCCAGCCTGCCCGCTCTCTCATTCAGCAGCAGTCATTCACTCATTCCCTCACTCATTCATTCATTCGCTCCCAGACTCTCCAGTGCCTGTCACAGATGGGGCACACTGCCCACTGCTGAGCACATGCTGAGGAGCCAGACGCGATCGCTGGGGCCTCGACCTTAATGAGAGGAGCGTAGCATGCAGGAGGAAGGCCAGGAAGGCCTGCCTGGAGGGAGCGGCAGCTCTGCCGGGGCCCGAGTAGCACAGGGATGAACTGGGGACAGTGCCGAGGCAGCAGCCTAGCCCGCAGTGACCACAGGAGTCTTCCGTGGGTGGAGGTCGGGCATTGACCCAAAGAGGCCGCCAGGCTGCTGAGTTTCTGAGACTTCCTTCAAGCAGCAGAATCTTCCAGGGAAGCCAGTGCAAAACTTGAACCAGGAGGAGCCGGCTGGGGTGAGGCCGCCTCCCCGGCTGGGCCTCCGCTACCACCTGCAGGGAGGGGTGAGGCGTGCTGGGTCTGTGGCCCTGAGCAGGGGTGTGTTCTTTGGGTCTCTGTACCCCGCACCTGCCTGGGAGGGAGGGACAGCTCCTCCTCTGTCTCCCCATTGTCCAGAGGGTGCAGGGAGGGGCCCTGGTGGTGCCCCAGGGCTGGCCGTAGGGCAGGTCCCTGGCTGGGCCAGCCGTGTCCCCTTCCTACCCACACCAGACCTTCCAGGTGGGCACCAGGTCACCCCCTCTCAGGCCTCACGCTCGTGGCACTCAGGCCTGGGCACTGCCCGCATGTCCCAGAAGGAGGGGCCATACCTAGGGACGAGGACGCGCAGGGGTCTCCCACAGCCCTGCGGTTTCCAGTCACAACTCACCTTGTGGGGCTGTCCTTTTGGACCCCTGGGTGGAGCATGGCAGTGTCATTATTCTTGTTTTACAGATGGGGAAACTGAGGCTAAGAAGCTTGCCTAAGGCCACACAGTGAGCTGGTGGGGCTTGCAGCCGGCTGCTACCCCTCCCCAACACTCAGGACACGTGGCTGGGGTCCTCTAGAGAGTCAGGACCCCAGGACGCCGCGAGTCCTGGGCAGCAGCAGGTTCTGCCCTGTGTGCGCCACGTCCAGTAATCTGGGGTCACTGTGTCGGCGGCACTGAGATTAGACTTCAAGTCCGAGACCTCGCTGCAGCGTTTCCAGGGACGACAGGATGCCAGACCACCTCCTGCTCATAATGATGACCTCCGACCTCCACCCAGCGCTCTCTGAGGACCCCGGATCTGGCCCCAGCTCTGCCCAGGCAGGAGGGGGCTCCTGTCACGCCTTTGATGGCCGGAGAAAGGAAGCTCCCAGAGGGACGTGCCCACCCGCCGTGGGACGGACATATCGCCTCGCTCCTCGCAGTGCAGGGTTGGAAGGGCTCAGCTGGGAGGTTTAGCTTTTCCCGCATCCTCCATGAGAGCGCGGAAACACGCGGCATCTGGCGGGAGCCGTGGAGGAAACCACGCCAGCCCCCAGCCGGACTCCATCCCTGCTCATGGCAAAGCTCCTCCACTCTGCAGGGACGCTCCGGGTGCCCTGAGGTCAAGGGGTGGCCAGCTGACCCATCCTAGGCCCCAACTCTCAGCGGGAGGGAGTCCTGTGCCCCCAGCCTGTAAGAGCCCCCTCTGACAACGCCTCACTCTCCTCCGAGCGGGATAGTCAGTGGTCCAGATTTCCAGGTGTGCCTTCATCCTAGGGGCTGGAGCCTCAGAGATGGAAAGTTCTGGAGAACCCACGAGGAACTGGGCGTGGATGAGGGCAGACCTGCCTTCTGAAGTCTGCTGGTGAACAAGTGGACGGCATCTCATGAAAGCAGGTTCGTCCTGCACTTGCCTGGACACATGGGCTCAGGGGCACCGCTGCCTGGAGTGACGGCCCTGGCGGGGGCTGTGATCTTCCTTTCTCTCTGAACTGTCCCCAGGAGGGTGAGTCCTTCAGCCGAGCTTCAGCCGAATTGCGGCTCTGAAGTGTTGTGGTCTACTTTGGGAACAGAGGAGAGGGAAGTGCCAAATGAGGCCTTGAAACTGGGTTGGAACTCTCCCCGATGGATTCTCCTCTCGCTGGGACACTACTCACTGGTCCTGCGCCCTCTAGGCCTGGCGAGACTGTGGGGGATGGGGGATGAAGTGGCACAGCTCAGGGATGTCGCTGAGATCCCGGGAGCCCCCGGTGCCCAGCCATCTCCAGGGTTGGCCCAGAGCACGGGGCTGTGGACGGGTGTGGGAGGCCCTCACAGTATCCTGAGATGCCCTCCAGAGCCCCCATTACTGTAAATCAGCTTCACAGAATTGGTGTCCGCCCTCCCGGGCTGTGTGCGAAGGACAGGCTCCGTGAGGGAGCCCACCTGGGGCAGGACACCAAGCCCTGGGGACAGCAGGGTGAGGGGTCATGGAGGCAGAAGTGAGAAGAAGGGACTGGAGGTGGCAGGGGCTGGGCAGAGTCTGGGGGAAGATGGTCAGGCTGCAGGTGGTGGTCATGGGGTCACAAAGGAGGGGCTGGCCTTGGACAAGCCCTTGACCCTCTGGAACCTCATGGGGAGCCTCCCAGCCGCTGGGACCCAGACCCCTGCCCTCAGGACTCTGCAGCATCCCAGCCTGTCCTTATCCCTCTGGGCCCAGCTTCCAGGTCCCTTCCCCAGACTTCCGAGCAGACCTAGGGGCATGGAGATCTTGCCTCCTGCTCTGTTTTCCTGACTCCCTGAGTTCACAGGCTGAGCCAGGCCTGGCTACAGACAGGAGCTCAGTCCCAGAAATGCCCTTGGAAATGCCAAATCTGCCCAGGGTCCACATGCCCCCCACACCGCTATGGAGGTCCTTTCACCTCACCTTCTCTGCAGCTTCAGCTCCTGGGCTTTCAGAAGGGGACCGGGCCACTCAGGGCGGCCAGCCTCACCTGACCACCTCGCATCACTCAAGCCCAGCCCAGGCCTCCAGCGCAGCCTGTGTGGGCGAGATCGGTGCCCAGGATGCTGAAGAAAGAACAGGTCCACAGAGCTGAGTCCCCTCCCCACGGTCCCTCCGTCCCCAACCACAGGGATGCTACCCTCAGCCCGTTCTTATTCCCGGCTCCTCTGTCGTCTCTGGTTAATTAATTGCTCCTTCTCTTAATTTCAGGATGCCCTGACGATTTGGTGATGAGTGCTGACGAGCTGAGATTGTGACGTGAAGATAAAGACCCAGGACAGCCCACCCACCTGGCCCTGCGCCTCCACGGATCCTGGAGAAGACGGGGACACAGAGGTGGCCTCGCTGGCCCCGGGCCACTGGGCTCCAGACAGGATGGCACACGTCGGTGGCCTCAATCTTTGAAGGATGTTAGTCTCAGGCAAGGGCAGTCTTGGGGGCCCCAGAGATGGGTCTGGGCACATGAGAGGTGTGTTCTGGAATATTTCACATGGATCCAGTCCTGTCTACACAGCACCATGAAGGTGGTGCCTGCCTCCTTCAGAGCTGTCCCTCCAGCTCCTTCCTTGGAGCAGCCTTCTCTCCCCGCCCACACTGCCCTGCCCCTTTCCTTAGACTGTCACTGTGTCACTGTGTCCACAGCCACCTTCCCAGAGGCCATAAGCACTGGAGGATGGGGCTCTGCCGGCTTGGGCACCCCGGGGTCCCCCATGACTCATCTGGGAGCTGCGAGCAGGAAGCTGTCATCAACACCTGTGATCGGATGAAAGAATGAGTGAGCGAATGGATGAATGAATGAATGACAGAACACGAGCGTGGGGAGGTGACGCCACCACTCTCCCAGTTCTCATCTCACCAGACAGGGAGCCGGGCATCTGAAAGGCTCCTCCGCTTTTCCTCATGGGTCAACTGAGACATGATTTGAGACGCTCCAATACAGCCACACACTCCGGAATTGTCCCTCACACGTGGTCACTTGTGCCTGAAATCACCGTCGCCGAGACAACCCTCCCGAAAAGGCAGCTGTATGTGGGAACAGTGTTACCTGGAGCGACAGCAGTGTGAGTTCCAGAACATGATAGAACTTTCTGGAGACCAAACTTTGAGTGGAGAGAGAGGAAGGAGCCAGTGTCCAGCCAGGCGAGGCCCTCGGGCATGCCTGTCATGAGAGAAGGCGCAGGATGCATGTGGGGTGGACTGGCCCCTCCGGGCCCTGAGGTCCCAGCCTCTGAGCTCTCAGGTTGCGATTCTCTGGGGAGAGGGAGGCGGCGCTAGCACTCCCACAGGTGTCCAGCAGCAGTGGCCCCGGGCCTCCCGGTGGCTGAGCAGCCCTCGGCTCCAGCTCATCAGGCCGAGCAACCGCTCCTTCCACAGGCCTGCGGCCCAGCGGGAGGTGCCTGTGTGGGAGGAGCTATGTCCCAAAGGTACACTGGAGTCCCAACCCCAGAACCGCAGACTTTGACCTTATTTAGAAACAAGGTCATTGCAGACGCAATCAGTTGAGACGCTCTCCTCCAGGAGCAGAGTGGGTCCCACAAGCCTTATGACGGAAGTCCTTAGAAGAGCGGGGAAGAGAGGGAGACGCAGAGAGGGAGGACCATGTGATGACGGAGGAGAAGTTGGAGTGATTGCGGCTTCCAGCCTCGGGCCTCCAGGGATCTCCCACAAACTGCAGAAGCCGGGAGAGAGGCCTGGCACGGATTCTCCCTCAGAGCCTTGAAGGAACCAGCCCCACCTGCACCTGATCTCGGACTTTGGCCCCAGAACTGGGAGAAGATAAACGTCTGCTGCTGTAAGTGGTTCCATTTGTAGGACGCTTTCACGGCAGCCCCTGGAGCTAATCCGGGCCATTCTCTCTCCCCGCATCTCTTCTCGGAGGGTCCATTTCACCGCCGCGGTGCCCAGGCTCCTCCAGGGCTCCTCAGGGGCCCCTAACTGCGCAGTGTGCTCACTCTCCGCTGTGCCATCCATCTGGGGATGTCACCAGCACTCGCCCGGGGTCAACGAGGAACTCGGTTCAGATGGAGACTTCATCCTCCGCTTTCAGACTTGGATCCCTCCTGGGCATCCAGCTCACTCCATTTTCCCACTTTCCTCCTCCAACCCCGTTTTAAATAGAAGCCATAAACAATCAGAGCGTGAGGCCATCAGCCCAACTTGGAAGCAAACCCCGGTCTGTGGGGGGGACAAGATGCCGATCGAGGCTGCCTCCCACCAGAGGGCCGCTGCGTGCTGCTCCAACGGCTCCACCTCCTCCCTCTACCCCCCTTCTTAATGCCACCGGTGTCCCCAGAGCTGAGAAACTGGGACAAGGAAGCACCGTGCAGCTGGAAGACGGGCTGCTGGGCTCTACGGGAACAGAACACATTTCCCGCTTCTTGGGGAGCATCCATCGGAGGGGCCAGAGCCGACAGCATCCCAGCAGCTCTGGAGGGAGCTTGTGTCTCCAGGGGCAGAGCTGCAGTGTCAGGAGGCCTGGGAGAAGGCGGGACCCAGCTGACCAACTGACCACCTGAGAGCCAGGTCCTCTAGCCTGGAGAGGAGAGGTCCAGGGCCCTGTGAGCAGCCCGAGCAGGTGGGGCTGAGACAGGAGGGTCAGGGTCACATTGGAATCTCTGGGCTAGTGAGGAGGAGCTTCCACTGACTCTGTTTACTCCATGCATCTGGATGGAGCTGGAGATCAGCATTGTTTTGACTATTACCAGCTTCCTGGCCAGGGCCTCCAGCATGCATCTGGCAGGTCTGCCTGCCCTTTAAGTGGATTGGTTTCGCCTGAATCACATTGCAGCCCATGCGACATGGACCTGCTGTCCGTGCCTGGCGCCGTTCTGAGCACCTTCCACCCACCGTCCATGTGATCTCCACAGTGCCCCATAAGATGGGCACGGTTGGGGACACTGAGGCCCAAGACCTCCAGCGAGAGAAGGTGGCTGCACGTCTGAGCCCAGGCAGGCTGACCCGTAAGCCCGCACGCCCAGACATGGAGTACGTCTGCCCTCTGGAACCTCGCCCCACGCCCAAGGCCCTCCTCCTCCAGCCAGAGCTGTGTTTGGCTCTAACTCTGGGCTGTGCTGGCCGCCCCTGCTGCTCCAGCCTGTAGGAGGCGCGGTCTCTCCGTGTTCCCAGCAGGAACTCCCAGGGAGCTGTGGTGAGCAGGGGAGTACCGCCTCCCTCCTGTCCTGCAGGCCCACCCCTTGGACTCAGGGCTGGCTGCATATGTGGGGGACTGTGCAGTGCTCAGGACGGTCCCATGCTCGGTTTACAGCTCCACTGTCATCTTGAAAGTCTTAATGATTTTATCTTGAACTTGTGTTCACACAAGTCCGACAGTGGGACAGCTGGGCCTGCGTGCGAGCCAAGGACACTCGTGCAGAGCACGTGCCCCCTGCCCTTAGTGCTTCATCCACATAGCGCATCTGGGATGCCCCTGAGCATGGACCTCTGGGGACCCGCCAGGCGTGGGGTTCACTGAGACTCAGTGGGTGTGCAGCATGAGCGGGTCAGGGCTACACCTGAGCAAGTGAGGAAGGAGGGGCCCTGCCAGGCTCCACAGGCCATGCTTTCCCATCAAACTGCAACTTGCTTCAAACACGGAAGGAAGAAGGCAGGCTTCTGATAACATCAATGGCCAAGGGACCCTGTCATATTCTTTCTTACTCCGTGTATTGCTTGCATTTCAAGAAATGAAATAAAAAGGGTTGAGTGTGTTTTGTGCAGCGTTTCCGTTATTCTGGTAGGAACAAGACACACATGCGTGGACGAGCTGTGACATTCCAGTCGTGTCCTTGCATTGATTCTGCGTGTGGCTGAGGTGCTCCCATGTCTGCATGTAAGACTGCATGCCCCGTATGCAGAGAAGCAGTAAAACCCGTGCAATTAATGTAAGAATTCAGCTTTTCTTTACCTGGAATGAAGTTAGATAGCAACTAAAAACACATTCAAGTGGTGAGAAAGACCATGAAAGAAAGAAAAAAATCTGGGCTGGCCCGGTGGCACAGCAGTTAAGTGCGCACGTTCCGCTTCTCGGCGGCCTGGGGTTCGCCAGTTGGGATCCTGGGTGCAAACATGGCACCCCTTGGCAAAAAGCCATGCTGTGGTAGGCGTCCCACATATAAAGTAGAGGAAGATGGGCATGGATGTTAGCTCAGGGCCAGTCTTCCTCAGTGAAAAGAGGAGGTTTGGCAGTAGTTAGCTCAGGGCTAATCTTCCTCAAAAAAAAAAAAAAAAAAGAAGAAGAAGAAGGAAAGAAAGAAAAAGTCTTCTTCACATCTTAGTATCTTTAAGGGGACTTTCTTCCTGCTTTTGGACAAGGGTCCTCGATCTCCTTTTGCACTGGGCCCTGCACATTTCTCCTCCCGCTGCCATGCTTTCCAGCCCTGTGAGCTGAGGTAGGATCAGATGAGCTCCTGTATGTGAGGTGACCTACAGCAAACCCTTCCAAGTGGAAGTTTTAGCCGGTGAGAAGAAAGGAACGAGAAGGAGACAGAGGAGTTGCCCGGGAACATGTCTTGGGAAGTAGGTGAGCTGGGCAGCAACTGGGAGCGTCTCATTCCTTGCCCTGCACGCTCACTCTGTAAGCAGAGCCTCCTGGCTAAGGAAAGGGTCTGAAGCGCGTCATCTTGTTCCTTGTGTGGTTCCGTCACCGGGCCCCCCACCAAGGGGGAAATGGCTGGAGACGGGAAGGCCAGTTGGACCAGTATTTGAACCATTCTGGGGAGAAATAGAGATCCAGACAAGGACAGAGGTAGTGAGAGAGTAGACGAGCTTGTCAAGAGCTCCTCTGAGTAACTTTTAGAGACTGTCCTTAACTCTGCTCGCTCTGTCTCCCAAAGATAGGTCACTAGGTTTGTTACTGAAAATGTGGTCTCTGATCCTGATGGCAACCCAAATAACGAGAACAGAGTTTTGGGTGAAAAAGGAAAGGCTTTATTTTGCCAGGCACAGGGAACACAGCAAGGGCTAGTGTCTCAAGAATTGCTAGCTCCCCATTAAGAAATGGGTAGGGGGTTTTATTTGGTGTTTTAGGTAGGGAAGGGGGGCCATGGCCTTCTTGGTCAGCGTTTTCCCGTCGGCCTGTGTCTGGGGCTGCTTCCAGCAGAGGAGTCAAAGGGTTTCTCAGGTGGGTGTCCTCGGCTGTGTGTCTCCATGGTGGAAGGTGGACTCTGCCGTCAGAAGCCGAGGAGGTTGGCCTGGAAGCTTCAGTTTCTTGATATTCTCTGGATGTTAGTTTCTCTGGGAAAGAACTTCGAGGTCCTGGGATTAGCCACAACTTTAGTGGGAGCCCAGCGTGAGGCCATCTGGACTTTAACGATTTGTAACTTCTATTTGGTTGTAGAATCCAGGGAGTCAGGGGTTAAAGAAACCAGCGTTTCCCTGTGAGCGTAACTAGAGGCCCAGGGACCAGGGGACGTGCGCCTTTAGCTTTAACCCACATGCGCTGGGTTGGCTGTAGGGCAGCCAGTCTCAGCACTGATATGAACTAAGAGCCGGTAATCGGTTGCGTTAACACTTTATTGCTAATGACTGCCTTCTGCATTGTCTAAGAAGGCAGAGAGCAACGCAAGATTTCCAGCGGCAAAGGGAGGCACACTGGGCCGCCGCAGGAAGATATCAATATTTCAGCAATATTGAGCTCCCGCTCCTCAAATCGTAGACGAGATAATGGGCAGAAATGAAGAGCATTATCGGACGTCTCTGGCTGGCACTTTGGTGCATTGAGCATCAGTCCAAGGTGCCCACGGACGTCCCCCCACAGGGAGACTAAATAATGCTGAGTGACAGCTGACACGCTCACTGCTTGGAGGGAGCCCACCATCGGAACGCGGGAATTTAGAGTCTCCAGCTGGGGTGGAGGAGCCAATTTACAGCCCGTCAGTCAGGGTTTTGACACGTAACTTTGCGCTTGCCATTTTGTTAATGAGGAATTGCTCTCAAATCTTAGGAGGATGTTTCCCTAAAGAGAAACCTGCGTGTCTTGGTGAAATTAAGATGACTTCACTGGGGAACATGCAGTGAATGCTTAATCGACTTTTTAACCTTTTACGCCTTCAGCGGGTGCAGCTGTAAGACAATTCATCATTGCATTGTTGTAACCTGCAAAGGAGGTGACCAGCAGAGAGGAGCCGTTGGGTAAATGTTGATATGCTCAGATCTGCCTCTCAAATAACGCCTGGAAACTCAGGACGGATTCCCAGCCAAGGGCCTTGGAACTCGTAGGTTAGACACCCTGGACCCCCTTGTCCCTGTGCCTCCAGGAGACGGCCCCACGTTAGGGGCGGCCCACAGTGATCATGGGCCCTGAGCCTCAGTGGATGCAAAACACCCTGTTGCCTGACCCTCTGTGTCTCAGCTCACGTGTCAGCGCCTCCTCCAGCCTCACCTCTGCTCTGCTGCCGAGGCCACATGCTGCGCTGGGCACTCGCTCTGCCTGGTTTCATGATTCATCCACACTGCCGGGCGTAAGTCCTGGCATGAGTAATGTTTGCTGAATGAAGTAATCAGTGAGTGAGTGGAATGAATGGGGTCGGAGCAGCAGGGAACCCTCATGCCCATTGCTGGCGTCACAGAGAAATGGGAGAACCCAGGCGCCAGAGTCGGAAGCACTGAGCTGGGTTCCCGGGTCTACCACTGCTCACCATGCGACACGGGCCGTGCTCTCTGCTCTGCTTCTAGTCGATGGTTTCATCTACAAAGCACAGCTGTCACTGGCACAGGGGCCTCCCTGGGGCCTCGAGGATCCTAAGGAGAAGAAAGAATCTTGGGAACATGTCTGATTCGTGAAGCATAGATGGGAATAGAGGCAAGTGGAACATAGCCAGAAGGTCTTTGAAACACCCACAGCCACCCTCTCAACCTTGCTACACTTGTCCCCATGAGACTTATCCCACTGCCCCCACTCACCATCAACACAACCACCCACACTTCATCATGGCGGCAAAGGCTCCTGGGAAAGGGAGGCAGGCTGTACCGGTGTCCTGAGCCTGCTGGAACGAACACCACGGTGGGGCTTGAATAGCACACATGTTCATTCTCTCCGGTTCTGCAGGCGGGAGGTCCCAGATCAGGGTGTGGGCAGAGGTGCTCCCTTCTGAGGCTGTGCAGGAGCCATCTGCTCCAGCCGCTCTTCCAGCTCCTCGTGGCCACAGATGTTCCTGGCTTGTCGACGGCTGTCTTCTCCCTGTGTCTTTGCATTGTCTTCCCTCTGTAGGTATCCATCTCTTTGTCAAATTTCCCTTTTGTAAGGACAGCAGTCACATTGAATTAAGGCCCGGCCCAATGACTTCATCTAAACCTGATCATCTGCAAAGGCCTGACTTCTGAATGTGGTCACATTCACAGGTCCGGGGGTTTGGGATTCCAACATCTTTTGGAGGGACCCAACTCAACCCACAGCAAGGGACGACTGTATCTCCTTGGGGCCCTACCTAGACGTCTCTCCCCGCTGTGTGCTTTTGGCATCTTGGATACAAAAGCTTTCCCCAGCGCTGAAAAGAAGTCTCCAGACCCCATTGGCTTAACATCCTGGGACCAAACTCGTCACTGAGATGGTTTCTGTGCTTCATTCTCAATATCCAGCATTTACAGACTGCAGGGCAGACAACATCAAAAAGACAGAAGTCTTAGTGCAAAGAGAGAAGGTGCAAGAGCCGGTTCCACAACTCACTGGTGAAAGACAGACCAGGCAGCAGCGGCCTCGCCTGGCAGGACGTGCAGGACGGTGCACATCTGACTTATCATTTCCATCACGTGGTCCGGGACCCTGTGTGTGCACCCGGGGCTGAAACAGGTCCCTCCCGGGGCCCCACGAAGTTCCAGGTACTCAGTTCATGAAGTCATGCTCCCTTAGTCACCCAGGAGACCCAGGCTTCCCGGTGATCCTGCTCCTCTGGCTGAGGCCTTGCTGCCTCTTGGAATCCCCACTGGCCTCCTGGGCCTCGCAACCCCCCCGTGGAAGCAGCCCTCCCTCGGCTTTGCGTTGCACCCCTGCTGCCCATGTGGCTGGGGGGCGCTCACTCCAGACAGGGGCCTTGGGAACCCTCCCAGGGTGGAGGCAAAGGAGCTTGAGGGGTGCTCTGCAGGAGTTTGGGGTGTCCCTGGGAGGTGTCACAGGGCCGGTACTGCAAGAGCAGAGATTGGGCGTGGGGGGTGAAGACTGGTCTGAGAGGAAGTCTCAAGCAGGACCCCAGACACATTCTGGGGCTGCAGGTCTTTGCTGAGGAGTGGGTGACCGCCAGCCCAGCTCCACGGGGACCCACAGCAGGGACAGGTGAAGGGGGCTTGAGCCTGTAACTTGTGTCTGGACAGTGGAACCGGCTCGCCTCCACACTGGGACAACCACGGAAAGGTTTGTCCTCCTAAATGTCCCTCTCTGGCCATTTGTCACCGTGGCCATCACAGGCGATTTCAAATCTGAAAGTTAAATCGCAGCCCATCGTCAGAGTGGTCGTTGCCAAGGCGTGAGAGCTGTGCGCAGGGCGTCTTGAGGAAATGGCTCATTGGAAAACACTTTCTGCTGAGCATTTCAGTGCAGGGACGCAGCACGTGAATCCGAAAGACAAATTCAGAGTATTCATGGAGAAGTCAGACCTTTCCCTGAGACACCGTTCACGGGGACACCCTATAACTTTCTGTCCCGTGATGTTTCTAGAGCACATTCTCCTGGTGACATTGCTAACTCTGGTGTGATGGCTTCGTGGCAGCGCCCTTTCCAGAGCCTGTCACCTGGCTCTTTGCTGGAGAATGGGATCCTGCACTGTAGCAGGTGCACCAGTGTTCTCTCGGAGCCTGTAATGTGACCGCATTTGGACATGGGGTCTTCACAGACGTGACTAGTTAGGGATCTTGAGATGAGCTCATCCTGGATGATCCAGGTTGGCCCTATATCCAATGACAAGTGTTCCAATAAGAGACAGAAGAGAAGACACAGACACACGGAGAGGAGGCCACGTGAAGAGGGAGGCAGAGACTGAGGAGATGCGGCCACAAGCCAAGGGACGCCTGGAGGCCCCAGGAGCCGGACAAGATAAGGAGGAGCTGGTCCAGAGACCAGCACTGCCTGGTTGGCTGATGACAAGCGGCTCATGAGAGGAACGATTTGTCCTGCATAAGGCTCAGGAGGCTTGGGGAGCTAAATAGCTTGGGCTGGTAAAAGGGGGTAGTCTATAAAAGGATCAGGAACTGTCCCGAGATAACAGGAGGGCTCCTCGGGGGGCAGTTTCTCCCTGAGTGACGAGGCCATAGTTTTCCTTAATCTGACTCGTCCCTTCACTTCCTGGGTGACCCCCATTGTCAAGAAGGACTGTGCACACCTGTCTTATGGGATGGAGAGGTTTGTATAGAGTAGGGGTGGGGGGGTGCCCTGGAAGTGGGGGTGGGTGAGCTGCCCACAGACTGGGCACAGCTTCTGAGCAGGTGGCTGGCAGTGGCGTCCATCCCAGCTGGCTCATTGCCCTTGGGGAACACGAACAAGTGAGGAATGAAGCTGACCTGATGGGCTGGAATACCTGGACCCCAGGTGGACACAGGGACGCAGAAGGAAGAGCCCGTGCTAACACCCACTTCATTTCTTCTCAGAGAGCGGCGGGCGCGTGCTGGGGAGCTGCCAGCTGCCCCACCCTGCTGTTCCAGGGCACAGAATGGGAGCATGTTGGCACCTGTGTGACCCCGGCTGGTGATGAAGCTGTGAGCATCCCCCCCTAGTCCCCAGGAAGCCAGTGGGGGGTGAGCACAACCTGATGCCACCAGCCTGTGGGGTAGGGGGAGTCGAGGGACCAGAGGCAGCAGGATGCAGACCGACGGCCCAGGGTAGGGGCTCTGAGGCCAACCCTGAGCCCTCTCGTCCATGCGGATCATATGCTTTTCCAGCGATACGGATGGAATTTGGGGCACAGAGAGGAGAACCACAGCAGCCAGATTGAATAAACTATCAGTTCACACACCCCAAAATAAACACAGGACGGGGGCCGGAATGGCAGGTCCCAAATGCTGTGGGTAACCGAGGAGCTTTCCCAGGAGGAAGCCGCCTGCCAGCCCTGGTCCCTCGTGGGTGACACGTGTCCTCCCCTGGCCCACAGCAGCTCCCCTGGGCCACTGCCGAGCAGCCCCGAAGACAGAGCCTGTGTCTCGCCGTCCCCTCTGCCCCAGCTTTGCCCCCGCAGCAGTCTCGCCCCGACCACTCCGGGAGCTGCACGGGCCATTTGGAGTGGTGGGATGTGGGCCCCCCATTCAATATGGGGAGGGGATTCCATCCTACGTGGCAGAGCACCCACCGGCCTGGGCAGCAAAGGATGTGCGTCAATTTCTGTCTCTGCCCCTGGGAACGGGCCTGGGAAAAGTACTTTGGTTTGTTTCATCTGTGAAATGGGCAAAACAGTAACGGTGGCACCTGCTCCAAGTTGTCCTAGTTCAGGCGGCTGTAGCAAGACCACAGACCAGGGGCTTGAACCGTAGACATTTATTCCACACAGCTCCAAGGGCTGGGGGTCCAAGACCAGGTGCCGGCCTGGTCAGGTTCTGGTGAGGGCCCTCTTCCGGGCTGCAG
Organism: Equus quagga; assembly: GCF_021613505.1. Lineage (NCBI taxonomy): Eukaryota > Metazoa > Chordata > Mammalia > Perissodactyla > Equidae > Equus > Equus quagga. Next base: position 1,738,200 of record NC_060285.1, on the reverse strand, counting down.
ACGGACAACTTGCATCCTCACGTGGCAGAAAGAGAGGGAGCTAGCTCTGTGGGGTCTCTCTGGCAAGGACACTGATCCCATTCGTGGGGGCTCCACCCTCATGACTGTCATCTCCTGAAGGCCCCACCTCCTAACACTGTCACTGCAGGAGTCAGGTGTCAGCTCATGAATTCTGGGGACACAGACATTCAGTCCACAGCGGTGTGCTTGACAAAAGGCACAGGATGCTTCGTAAACTCTCGAATTGTGGGCACGATGGCCAGCGTCCCTTCCTTCTCACTGTCTTGGGCCTTCCTGTCCCTCAGAGGAGCATTTCCGCCCCGTAATAATACAGGGGGGCCCGAGTTCTGATGGGAACATGGCAGTCGAAGCATCCATTCCACTCACACTGTCACCCAGCCTGAAGCAGCTTGTATCACGATCTCAGTTAATCACACGAGAACCCTAGAAGGTGCTGCCATTTCCCCCATTGCACAGACGAGGAAACCGGGTCCCAGACAGGTTGAGCAGCTCCTCCATGACGGCACAGCATGGGGAGCAGCCTGATTCCCAGCCTGGACGTGGAAGCTCCTCCCAGGGGGGCAGCGGGGGCCGAGGAAGCCGACTGATGCCTGAATCCCAAGTTCAATGCGGTTTCCTTCTGTTGCCTTTACAATTTCACAGCGTCGACCAGACTCCCTAGCCCACGAGCTCCCAAGAAGAGCGTTCGGCTGACCACGATGAGAGAGCGCTTTGGGCAGAAAGTGACTGCATCAGACTGGCGAGCTGCAGCTCGCGCTGGACGTTTTCCTTCCAGACCCGACACTCTGCCCAGAAAAGCGTCCTGTGAAGAAGGAGGGGCTCACTTGTGTGCGAGGGTCCCCAGCATGAGGGGGGCCGGGTGTCCTCAGGTGCCGAGTGAGCGGGTCCAGGGAGGTGCTGGCGGGAGGGCAGGTGAGTGCGGCCTGGAGCCTGTGGATCCCCCGAGGCACCTGCTCCCAGGTTTGCGTCTGGGGATGAGACAGGTGGAGGGGCTGCCCTTGCTCAGGACACTTCCAGAGAGGCTGAGCTCAGCCTTTGCAGTCGGTTATCAGTAAGAAGCAGCGGCCCCAGCAGAAAGCCCACGCGCTGTGTTCTAAGGAAGATGGCTCCAGCCCGCTCTTGCCGCCTTGCTCCCTGAGGGCACGTGGTGAGAACGATGCTTCCAAAAGCAGGGTCCTTCCGGCACTTCTGTGGTGATGTGACATCCTGGCTAGGTGCCCATTTTGGGGCTACACTGGGCATATGTCCTTCCATCCTCGCAGACGTGGCTCAGCGGGGACAGCCTCAGAACATGCCAGGCCTCCTCCATCCAACCCTGGAAGGCCCCGCCGCCCCCACCCCCTCCTGAAGACTATTCTGCTTCCCTCCACGCTGGCCTGGTCAGAACCACCCCGGACTTTGCCCAGAGGTCGCCGTCCTCGCCTCCCCCGGTTGGGCCCTGGACTGGGTGGTGGGGAGAAAGATGATATTTGGACTCACAAGGTCTGTTTTTTGCTTCCTGGCAAAACGGAAAAATAAGATCCATATGAGAATCTGCACGGTGGCCGTGGGGTGGCCGTGGGGAGGCCGCGGCCCCCTATTCCCTTACAGCATCAGTGACCTCGAGACCCTGCCGGGCCGGCCTGCCTGTGGATAAATGAGAATGAAGCTCCCTTGGCATTCGTTTGCTCCTCTTGGCTGACTTCAGGCTGGCCAGGTGGGGTTTGACATTTCTTAGGTCACGACCTACAAAATTCTCTATTTCATCACTGCCACTGCAGCCTAAGGTTTGTCTTTTTATTTTCTTGGGTTAAGGTTTCTGATTATCATGAGGCTTCGGAATGAAGTGTGAATGATGCTCCAATTTAATCTTGCAGCATCAGGGGGCCCCAGGCACCAGGTGGGTCCCCGGGGACCGTTTAAAACTGTTATGGACGAGGAAAGGGCTGACAGAGGAACCCCAGAAACTCTCACTCTTGAAGACACACGGCCACCCTGGAGGGAAGATGACCTGGCTCCGTGAAAGCATCCTTGCTCGTTCACGCACACGTTTGTGAAGGCGGCTGCGCATTCTGCGGGTTCCTTCTGCTCTGCTGCTTCAGATTTTGAACAAAGTCCGTTGCATGTGTGATGTTACTGTTTATAAAAATGCACCGAGCCACGCGGGCTTCTCCCCCATCCTTACGCACAGAAGCTTAATTAGAAGCGTGTGTGGGGGGCCCGTGTGGACGTCTCAGTGGAAGTATCCTGGCTGAGGGCGTGTCGCCACCCGGGGGCTCACAGATGGGGAGGGCCAGACTGTCAGGACAATTTGTCCCATCTGTGCTGAGCGACACACCTGTTGGCAGGATGTTTGGGGACGTCAGTGTTGGGCGCACAGAGAGCAAGGCCGGCAGGTCCAGGATCACGTGGCTGGGTGACCTCTTGGTACCTCTCACCCCGAGGGACCCTGCAGAGAGGCTGAGCCACTCATGGACCCCACAGAAGGAAAGCTCAGATGAGGCCCTGGTCCACCTGCAGCGCTCTGTCGGGAGAGTCCGTGTGGCCTCAACCACGTGGGCCCTCTCACTGCCCACGCGGCCCATGGAGACCGAGCTCTGAAAGCCAGCTCCAGACCTCACTTCCCCACGATGCCTCCTTGACTCCGGGTGCTGCCCGCACCCCGGGCCTCCCGCCAGTCACTCTGTAACTGTGTGAGGCACATCCCACCTCTCTGGGCCCCTCCGAGGATGTAAAGGGAGAGACAAACCTCCCCGCTCCCCAAGATGGGGACGGCTGTGAGGCTCCAACTGCGAGATGCTCTTCAGATGAGAGGGGTTCCTGTATTGCAGCATTTCCTGTGTCAGCGCCACCAGAGCCAAACGTTCCAAGGACCCTCCCACTACACGCACAGCCACAGGCAGACACTCCTCCCAGTTCCTGTCTACACATCTCCAAATCCCTGTGCACGTGGATCTGGGAGTCCAGGGAGACTCAAGCGCTGCTGCGTAGGGCACTGGGCCACTGCGAGGGGGCAAGGAGGGCGGCATCATCACTGGCACAAACCTTGCCCAGAGAAGGCTTGTGGGGGAAGACCCTCTTGCTGGAGACCAGGGTTGTTTTGCTTTTTCATTTTTATTGAATCCATAGCAATTAGTCTTGTACCTTTGGGAAGTTTTATTTCTCTGACGTTAGCATGAACGTCTTGAAGGCTTGCATGAGAGGGGAAGCCACGTCTCCTGTTGAGCTCTCGTCCAGGGACATGTCTCCATCTGACTTGGCTTGGTCTCCCCTTGAGCATGAGGTTCCCACGCCCAGACCCCGAGGCAACTCCGTCACAGGTGCCCAGGAAATGGGAGACGTGCCCTGGAGACCAAGCACCATCTCTCCACTTCCTCTACCAGAGGTGGCTCCTTCATCCTTTCATCCCTGGTGGACCGCATCCAAAGCTGCCCGATCATCCTGGGCCCGGACATCCCTCAGACCATGGCTCGGTCACGCTGCCTGTAATGACGTCACTTCTCAGCACAGTGACGGCGCCTCCTGCCTTCTCGAATTCCAGACGTACAGCTCCAACATGTTCATGTGCATGTCTGTACATACACATCTCTGACCCTTAAACACTGAGACCAGCCCGAAGGTGTCCCACGCCGGTCCCCTGAGACCCTCGAGCCCCGACAGAGCCTGACACAGGTTAGGCGCTTGGTGGGCAGCTGCTGAGTTTGGTTCCATGCTGAGCACATCCTGTCTTCCGGGGTAATGTTTGCGTCTAGGCCTCATATTCTCCACCAGAAAGAAAAAAACACTAAGGGCCAGAAGACTTGGGCCCCAGGTTTGAAGCTGACCTGAGTGCTGGAAACACAGGAGAACCCAGCCCTTGGCAGTAGGCTCGGGGCCCAGCAGGGGGCCTTCCACCACTCCTCCGAAGCCACAGCCTGGCCCAGCCCACCTTCTCCGCCGGATCTCACGGTTGTGTTGTTTTTATGACACGTGCTGTGAGGTGAGAGATTGATTCTGCTCATTACGTGCTTTCCAGAGCTGTGTCTATCGTGTGGAAACGCTGTCCAAGGATCTGGGGAGCGAGGATGTTCTCTGTGGTATGCCTGTTAGCGCGTCAAAGTCCATGTCGGAGCATAGGGGCCCTGCACACGGGACACTCGGGTTCTCACCGCTTGGTGTTAGAATCATCAACGGTAGTTGACTAATGCTGCCAGTCACAGAGATTAGCCCCGTGGGACCCCCGTCACCCACTGAGGCACGGTGGCATTTGACTTCCGAAGAGAAAGTGGCTCCTCCCACTGCCGGGGCAGCTGACCTGAGCGTTGGACGCAAGAAGCCGAGAGCCAGGGGCGTCCAGAGCAGCCTCCTTTTTGTGGCCACTGGGCAGGCTGGCTGATGGGGGCCGATTCACCCCAGACTTGAACAAGATTAGGGTTCGTAGCTGGTTTCTGGTCTTTGCGATAAAAAGCCAGCACATGGTCTTTCCCAGAGCAAAACCCTGCCTGGGAGAAAGCCCTGACGAAGGCCGTGTCTCAGTCAGGGATCTCGGAAGAAAGTCTGGAGTGCGGGCTCTCCTGAATGTCCCCTGGTGCAGGCAGACACCACATGTCTCTTTGAAAACGAACACTTGTTTCCCTGGGAATGATAAGAAAACAAATCAAAGATACTGGTAGATTAATTTAACATATAGAGGCACAGAAATGACAGTGAAAACCATAGATGCTGGTACCAGGAATCGCTGAATCCGATGAGCGGAGACGATACGAAAACGCTGCGGGGGACAAAAATCACTCCAGCCGTCAGCACAGTTATTTCCATTCTCGACAAGAGAAATATGCTTTTTTCATGGGATATTGTGTTTTCAGTGAGTCTAGTAATGAAATTTTGAAAAACCCAGTGACGTTGATCCAAATTTTAGCTAGGAAGCCTATTATTAAAATTGATAACACCGGCTTACTGCCTCCTAAGTTATGGGTGCAGGAGATGATAAATCTTGAAAATATGCATTGTATAAAAATGTTTTAGTAGATGGTTTTGTAGTCAGGAAGATTAGCTGGTTCCTTGATTGGCTGCTACAGTCCAGAGGAATAAAGATAAATGCTGTGTAATGCACGCGGACCTCAGGGGAAGGGTTCGAAGTGATAAACGGCTTCCTCGTACCCTTCACAAGCATTCACTTCTCATCTGTTAGGACCTTCCACTGTTTGGAGTCTGAGGCACCCGCAGGAGCTCAGGAAGCATGCCAAGGAGCGGAGCCCGGATGCCTGTCTTCCTGGCTGTCTTCTCTGGTCACAGGAGGCAGACAGGTGTGGAGGTCGAGAGCTGGAGGGAGGGTTTCCATCAGCTGACTTTTCCCGTCCACACTTGGGAGGTTTGCATCCCCGAGTCCACGCACCTGCCCTCGTGAGCCCCATGGAGCTTGGATGCCCGGTCCCTCAGCAGCCCTGGCAGCGTGTGCTACGTTCTCATGACTCTTCTATCAGTGGGTTCCTTTCCCTGGAGGAAAACCCTGAAGTTGTGACTTCTTTAGGTGATTCTCTTCCTCCTCTTGAATAGATGTTGTTTTTTCCCCAGTCACTGTCATCAGGTCATAAAGGTGACAACGTTGCCTGTGATGATTGAGGTCTGGAAATTGAATGTGCAACTGCGGGATGAGGAGAGAGTCTCGCCTCCTCCACATCACAGGTGGCACGTGGGTGAGAGCGCGGCAAGGGAGCAAGGAAATGGTACCTGCCCAACCGCAGGCCTCGGCAGCTCCTCGCCTCGCCCCAGTACTGGCCCTGACACAGGACCGCAGCAGGCGCCTGTCCTTGAGTGTCCACCCTGGGATGCACGCATTTCCCGTGCTGGCAGCCACTGCTCACACTCCTCTGGGGTCTGCTCAGGAGATGCCTTCAGGGTCGGCTCCTGCCCCCTCCTACACCCGAGCCAGTGCAGCCATGTCGATTTCCACCCGCTCTCCCCTTGAAGAAGCGCCCCCAGGGGAATACAGAAATGTTTCCACCAACCGTGTGTGTGCACGCTTGTGTGTATGCACGCGTGTGTGTGCACACATGTGTTTGCACGAGCACGCACATATAAAATCTATGGTGCTTATCAGAACCCAAACCAAAACCAAACCAATGAAAACCAGCAACATAAAATTAAAAGCCTCCTGTGTCACAGCTGCCAGGCTGACTCCTCCTGCACAATCGCTGGACTCGACGGAACTCACAGCACGACCAGCAGAGCCGGATCAGAGTCAACCCCCACCCGGAGAGCGGCCCGTCCTGCAGCAGCCCGTGTGCCTGAGTCATCTTTCCTGTTGTCTTTTAGCTCATTTACAACAATTATAACCAGGGAGTGTTTGGGGGTACCTCCTGTGGTCTCTCCCTCCCTCCCTGACTTGACTGTGGCTTCCTGGGGTGAGCTCCACGTCTTCTCTGAGCTGCAACCCAGCCCCCAGCTCAGGGCTGAGCTGAGAAGGATGCTGACAGGTGTGGGGATGCTTTTCTGGGGTGATAAAAATGTTGGAATTAGGAAGCAGTAATGGTAGCACAGCTCTGTGAATGTACGAAAAACCACTGAATTGTAAACTTTGGTGAATTTTAAGTTTTATATATCTTATATCTCAATTAAAAAAGTGTGTGGACTTCTGGTCCAGGCAAGATGGCGCAGCCTCATTTCTTCCTGCTCTTCTGTGCTAAGCGTGACTATAAACTCTGGAAATGGAGCAAGAGCTAACCAAAGGAAGCCAGCGGGAAGCTGGGCTGGGGTGGGCCCCGGGCTGGAGGAGCAGCCCCCCATCAGGGCATCTCAGGCCCCCACCTAAGAGAAGAGGGAACCCCGACCCAGAGCTCCCTGAGCCCTCAGGTAGCAGCAGAAGGTGGCCCAGCTGGGCTCGCTCCTTCCCCGGAGCCAGTGGAAGTTCCTCTGACAACATCAGGCCACTGACAGCACCAGTGAGAGGATGAGTTGTGGTCCCTCCAGCACAAGCTGACGGAGACACTCCCTGTCCTTCCTGGGCCTGAGACTCCCTTTTCTTTTCTTTTCTTTTCTTTTCTCTTCTTTTCTTTTCTTTTCTTTTGAGGAAGACTGGCCCTGAGCTAACATCTGTGCCCATCCTCCTCTATTTTATGTGGGACGCCTACCACAGCATGGCTTGCCAAGTGGTGCATAGGTCCACACCCAAGATCCAAACCAGATGAACTCCTGGCCACCAAAGTAGAACGTGCAAACTTAACTGCTGTGCCACCGGGCCAGCCCCACAGAGACTCCCTTTTCTGCTGAAGATAGAGAGACAAGTCTGCAAAGCTGGCAGTGGAGACCCTGCTCCAGCGGAGGGCTCAGTGTGGGCAGCCCCTTTGTTCTCCCTCCCCTGCCCTGAGCCTGGGGCAGCAGGGTACTGGCCGGGCGTGGGGGGGGGTCTTACTGTCCCGTCCCCACTGAGAGACATCAGCCAGCCCTGGGAAAGCTCCTCCTTCCCTCTCAGGCTACACCAGCAAGAACCAGTGTAAGCCCCACTGGCATCAGATAAAACAAGAAAGCCAAATAACATGGCAAAGACTCTGGGAATTAAACTGTCATGGGGACCGCAGTGCTCAAAAGCTGGCGAGGGCCCAGGCACTAAACACAAACGGGGGGACCGCCTCCTGAAATAAAAGACTTAAGTGGGACACGGAGTCTCCCAGCATCACAGACAAAGTGTCCAGGATGCAATTAAATTGCCATCACAGCCAGAACCAAGAAAATCACACCCTGAATGAGAAAAGACACCCAGAGTGGGAGAAGCGGATACTGGAATGGTCTGACAAGGACTTTAAAGCAGGCACTATAAAAAATGCTTCAACAATTACCAGAGATCTCAAAACAAATGAAAGAAATAGAAAATTTCAGCAACAAAAGAGAAGTTATAGAAAGAGCTGAAGGGTTGTTATAGAACTGAAAATACGTACGCAAAAGCAACACTTGCTGGATGGGCTGGACACCAGAGAGAGAGAACAGAACCGTCAGGAACCCGAGGACAGAACAATAGTGAGCACCCCACCTGAACAAGAGAGAGAGATGGACAGAGACCAGAAAAGAGCAGAGCCTCTGGGACCTGCGGGAACAAAAACAAAGGCCCAGCATTCTTATCATCACACTCCCAGAGCAACAGAGGAGAGTGGAGCTGAAAGAGCCTTGAAGGACTCGTGGCTGAAGCATGCAAACCTGGCAAAAGACACAACCATGCAGATCCAAGAGAGCTGTGAAAGGACGGGCAGATCAAGCCAAATAAGTCCACAGCAAGACACATAATAATTAAACTTCTGAAAACAAGGGGAAGAAAAAACAGCTTGAAATCAGCCAGAGAGGAGACACCATCACGTATAGGAGAACAGCAACGTGAATGACAGAGAATTTCTCATCTGAAGCCGTGGAGACCAGATGTAAGAGCCCCCACACTCTTCAGTTGCTGGAAGAGTCGCTCGCTGTGAATTCTGTATCTGGCAAAACTACCCGTCAGGGATGAAGAAGAAATGAAAACACTCTCAGGTGAAGAAAAAGAAAAGAATTTGTCACTGCTGTATCTACCCTTGGAGGTCGGCCAAACAAGTTCGTCAAGAGAAAGGAAATGACAAATGAGGGGATCTGGGAGCATCAGGAAGAAAAAGGAACGAGGGAACAGGCATAAATACGGGTGAATACAATAGAATTGTATAAATCATATCTGATGATGGAAACAAAAGTGGTAACACCTTCTAATAGCCAAGGCGATGATGTTTAGAGATGAGGAAGATCAAAGGACCTAAGTGGCATCCAGGACTGCGCACTTCACTAGAGCTGGTGAGATGCTGGTCCCAGGGGACCAACAAGGTCACATATGTCTGTTGAAACTGCTACAAAACCATGCAAAAAGACACACTAAAACCACTATCAATAAATCAAGACAAAATCTCAAAATAAGATCAAATAACTCAGAGGAAGGCAAGAAAAAAGAAATAGAATGAGATGAAAAGAAACAAATAGAAAATAAGAAAACAACAAACTTAAGTGCCAACCTATCAATAATTACCTCAAATGTAAATGGTTTTAAAACACATATTTAAAAAATGGAGATTTGCAGAGTGAATAAAAACCAAACAAGACACACAATCCAACTATATGTTGCTTCTAGGAAACTCATTCCATATTCAATGGTGTAGGTAAGCTAGCAGTAAAAGGATGAGAAAATATACAGCATGCACCATGCAGAATTTTTTTAAAAGCAGAGACTCTATTAACATCTAATGAAATGACTTCAAAACCAAGAAAATCATTAAAGACAATGAGAGAGATCATATAATGATAAAAGGATCAGTCTACCAGGAAGACACAATAATCAAAAATGTGTGCACACCAAAAAACAAAGCTTCAAAATGCGTGAGACACAAGCTGAGGGAGGCGGGGGTCCCAGGGGCTGGGAGGAGGGGAGGGGGAGGTGTGGGTTCATAGGTAGCGTTTCAGTTTTACAAGATGGAAAGAGCTATGGCGATGCATCGTGGTGGTAGCTGCAAACACTACAAAAGTATTTAATACCACTGAACTCTGCACTTAAAAATTATTAAGATAGTAGCATTTATCTTATGTGTATTTTACCACAATAAAAAAATTGGGGAAAAAGACACTGATGTAGGTGAAAGGAGAAACCTGCCTCCATAGTGTAGCTGGGGACATTAACGCTGACCTCTGGGCAGCTGACAGAACTATAAGCCAGAAAATCAACAAGGATACAGAAGACCTGAACTACACAATCAAAACACAGGTCTAATCAACACATACAGAACACCGCACAGCAACTGCAGAATAGACATTGCTTTCCACGTGCTTGAGGACCATGCGTGAAGGTGGATCACATCCTGGGCCTTAAGACAAACCTTAACAGATGTAAAAATGCTCACGCCATGCAGAGTGTACTCTCTGACCACAAAGGAGTCAAACCAGAAGTCAATAGCAAGAACATCTTTAAATACATGGAAATTAAACTACCCGCTTCTAAATAATCCATAGGTTGAAGAAGACGTTTCAAGGGAAATTTAAACACATGTAGACTTAAAGGAAACAAAAACATGACATATCAAAATGAGTGGGTGCAGTTACATCAGGGCTGAGAACGACGTGTATTATGCTAAATGCTTACCTAAGAAAAGACAAAAGGTCTCAAGTCAATAATCTAAGTTACCTCAAGGATCTAGAAAAGGAAGAAGATTGGGGTCCGGCCCGTGTCAGAGTGGTTAAGTTTGAGTGCTCCACTTGGGCAGCCTGGGGTTCACAGGTTCAGATCCCGAGTGTGGACCTATGCACCGCTCATCAAGCCATACTGTGGCAGTGTCCCACATAGAAGAACTACAAGGACTTCCAACTAGGATGTACAACTACATGCTGGGGCTTTGGGAAGAAAAAAGAAAAAACAAAAAGAGGAAGATTGGCAACAGATGTTAGCTCAGGGCCAATCAAAAAAAAAAAAAGAAAAGAAAAGAAAAGAAGAAGAAGAAGAAAATAATCCCAAAACAAGTAGAAGGAAGGACATAACAAAGATAAGAGCAGAAACCAATGAAATTAAAAGTAGGAAAACAGTAGAGAAAGTCAATTAAATAAAAACCTGCTTCTTTAAAAAAAATCGATGAAATTGATAAAAGTCTATCAAGATTAAAAAATAAATAAAAAGAGCAAAGAACAAATCACCAATATTCCGAGCGCAACAGAGGATATTACTACAGATCCTGTTGCCTTTAAACAGACAAGAAATCATACTGCAGACAACTGACTCTCACACATTCTCCATCTTAAAAGATCAATTCCTTGAAACGGTAAACTAACAAAACTCAATAAAGATGAAATAGATCATCTAAATAGTCCTATAACCATTAAAAAATTGAATTTGAAATTGAAAAGCTCCTGAAAAAGAAATTCAGGCTCAGTCTCACTGGAGAATTCTACCAAATACTTAAAGAAGAATTAATACCCACTTTACACGAGGTAGAGGAGGGAACATGACTTAGCACATCTTATGGGGCCGGTGGTGCCGTAATACCAAGACCAGACAAGGCAGTGCAAGCAAAGAAAGCACACACCAATATTTCTCATGAACTTCAGTGTAAAAATACTCAATAAAACATGAGCAAACTGAATTCCACAAAGTATAAAAATAATTAAACATCATGACTACATGGGATTTATTCCAGGTATGCAGCATCTGAAAATCAATCAATGTGATCCTCAATATCAAGCTAAATAAAAACATCATATGATTACACTAACTAGCGCAGAAAAGGCTTTTAACAAAATACGACCCCCTGCATGAGCAAAACTCCCAGAAAGTTAGGAATGGAGGTGTATTACCTCTTGATAAAGAGCAGATACTAGAAGCCTAGAGACGGAGCTACATTTAATAGTGAAATACCAGATGTGTTTCCCTTGAAATTGAGAGTGAGGGAAAGATGTCCACTCTCACCACTTTTGTTCGATATAAACACAGTGCTGGAAGTTCTAGCCACTGAAATAAGGCAAGAAAGAAAAAAGCCTTCAGGTCAGAAAGGAAGAAATAAACATATCTCTATCTGCAGGTGACAGGATTGACTCCAAATAGAAAATCTCAAGAAATCTACAAATAAATTCCTAGAGCTGGTGGGTTAAGCAAGACCACAGAATGCAAGATCAACACACAAAAGTCACTTGTAAACTAACAGAGCATGAAGAAATTGAAATTAAGACACAATACCATTTGCAATCACTCCAAAGAAAATGAAATAGTTTGTTTCAGTAGACACTGAACAAAACGTGTACAGAATCTGCATACTATAAATTTTAAAGACGCTGATGCGGGTATTCAAGAAGACCTAGATAATTGGAGAGACATCCCATGTTCATGGATTGAAGACGTAGCATAACCAGGATGTCAATTCCCCTCTCTCTCGTTGATCTTTAGGTTTAATGCCAATCTTACCACAATCCCAGTAAGGTTTCTCGTATGCAGAGATATAGTTAGTCTTAAATTTATATGGAAAAGCACAGGTCTCAGAACAGCAAAACAAATCCTGAAAAAAAGTAAAAAGTGGCAGGAATCACGCTACCTAGTATCATGGCTTACTGTATGGCAGCAATAAACAAAAGAAGGTGGTCTTAGCACAGGGGTAGATGCATAGATCAATACGACAGAATACAAAGAGCAGAAACAGACCCCACCAGCTTGTTCAACTGATTTTGACAAAGATGCAAAAACAACTTAAAAGAGAAGGGGTGGCCTTTTCAACAAATGGGTCTGGAGCAGTGGACATCTATAGGCAAAATTAATGAACCTCCACCCAAACCTCAAACTTGTGAAAAATTGACTCAAAATAGATCATAGACTGAAATGTAAAATATTACATAAAAAAAGAGAAAATCTCCAGGATCTATGGCTGGCCAAGTAATAGTTCTCAGACTTGCCACCAAAATCACTACCTAAAGAGGAAAAATTGATGAATTGAATCTCAACAAAATTAAAAATTTTTTCTCTGTAAAAGAAGAGGATGCAAATTATAAGCTACTTGGAGGAAATATTTGCAAACCACATATCTGACCATGGGCTAATATATAATGAACTCTCAAAATTTAATATAAGTAGCAAACACTCCAATTAAAAACGGGCACAAGATGTGGACAAAAATTTCACTGAAGAGCATGTACAGATGGCAAATAAGCCCAAGGAAAGATTAATACCACCAGCCATCAAGGAAATGCCAAGTAAAATCACAATGAGCTATCACTACACACCTGTAGGAATGGCTAAAATAAAAAAAGTGGTGACACCAAATGCTGCTGTGGTTGCAGACAAACAGGATGACTCACGCATTGCTGGTGTGCCAGTTTCTTCAAAAACTCGGTATGCAATTACCACACCACCCAGCGATGATGCTCTAGAGCATTTATCCTGGAGAAATGAAAGTTTACTTTCACACAAAATGGACAACATTATAGCAGCTTTATTAGTAACAGCCAGAAAGTGAAAACGACCCAGAAGTCTGTTCTTCACCGGGCTGACGGTTAGATCACCTGTGGTCCAGCCACACCGTGGACAACCACTCAGCAATGAAAAGGAGTGAAGTACTGATGCACCCAACAACTTGGATGCATCTCCAGGGAATTATGCTGAGCAAAAACATCCGGTTCCAAAAGATTGCTACATACTGTAAGATTCCATTTATTTAATATCTGCTAATGGAAACATTGTAGAAGTGGAGGGTAGATTGGTGGTTTCCAGGGGTGGGGATGGGGGAGGTGGGAGTGGCCATAAAGGGCAGCAGAGGGATCCTGGTGCTGGAATGCTCAGTGTCGTGACTGTGGCGGTGGACACAAAAACCCACCCAGGAGATAAAATTGCATGGAACTAAACACCCGCACACAAAAACAAGAAAAACTGGGAAAAGCTGGGTAAGATTGGTGGGTTGCATGGATGTCAGTATCTCCTTCTGTCATTTTGTAAAATGTTATCACCGGGGGAGATTGGGCAAAGGGCACAAGAGACCCCTACTCTTTCTTACACCCGCATGCAAATCTCAGTCAAGTTCATGTGTGTAAATTTTTGCAATTATCGCCAGAATCAGCTCCCACGTTGAGAAGGCTCAGAACCAGCAAATCGCAAACAGCAAACAGCAAACAGCAAACAGCAAAATGATGGAAACGCAGGTGGAGAGTTTCGCTGGACCAGAGCCGCAGTGCAGAGAGCTGCCTGTCAGCGAGAGGGGGTGCAGCAAAAGCACGTGCTGATGAACACTGGCGGGTGTGGATCCTCCACCCACTGCGAGACTGTCACCTGTGGACATGGGTGCCTGACGGTCGACTCAGGAGCACAGTGTAAGGTGAACAGCTGTTCAATGTGAGATTTGCTTTCTTTGAGACGCACCCCCCAAAATACAGTTACAATGCATTCACAGGAGAGCTATTTTTGAGAAACACTTATATTTATTTTTGACAGTTATATGAAAAGGCTGTCACGAGGACCCCTGAATAACAGGGACTGTCACTCACCAGGCTCCAGATGTGCATGCAGACAGATGTGCGTGCAGACATGCTCCTGAGCTGTTTCTCTGCAGAGCCAGGCTCTGGTTTCAGCACTTCTGATGATCCAGCTGTGGTGGTTTGCGTTTAAAGCATTTGAGGTAAAGGTAAGGGTGAAGATGGGAACCCAACATGGAAATGGGGGTAACTGGTGACCAGAGAAGGGAAATTAAAAAACAAAGCATTGTTTTCAAAAGAGCTTAGACTCACTGTCGAATACCAGTCCTGACTGCACAGCTGTGTTCACTGTTGGGTGGCCCCCATCAGACTGTGGCCTCCTCCCCCGCCCTGCCTTTGTGGTGAGACCCAGGACAGAACCTGCCACCTGCAGAAGCCTTTCTAGGCCAATGGGCAGGTGGTCCTGGGGTCCTGGGCCAGTGGACACTGAGCAGGTGGTCCTGGGCCAGTGGGCACCCAGCTGGTGGTCCTGAGGCCCTGGCCACCTTGGGCTGAGGCTGTACACCGGCCTGGGGATGAGCGATGTAACCAGGGCACAGCCCAGGGGATTCGCTGTCTCCAGCTCCTTTGTTTTGGGTTCTGAAGAGTAAGGGCAGGGAAGAGGAAGTTCCCATATTTCAGAGAATCAGAATTGCTCATGACCCCTGGGCCAGGGAAGGGACCTCGGGGACCGCCTGTCACCCTTAGCATCACTCCGTCACTGAAGAGATGCCTGGAGCTCCATCTCTTCCCCACCTGGTTCCTGGTCTGGGTTTGCAGTCTGTTGAAAGACTCCCATGCGAGAAAGGAAGGAGGAGGAGCAGACCCGATGTGAGAGTCAGGGGCCCCTGCTTCCCGCTGGACCGTCCAGGCTGAGACCGTCAGTAGCAGCTCCCGGAGGTTGCTCCCATGGAATCTCCCATAGCGGGAAGACCACCACCTCCCTCCAGGGAAATCCACGAGTGGGTTCTCTCTCCCTCGCAGCCCTGCGATGAGGGGCTGGACCCGTGTGGGGGGCAGGGAGGGGGCCTGAAGGACAGCCAGCGCATCTAGCCCAGGAATCGTCCGCTCCACCATCCTTCCGCAGGATGCGAGCGGACGCTGAGAGAGCCAGTGTTCCCTGTCCAACTCACAGGTTTGTCATCGTGCAGACGAAATAAATCAAGAGATGGCACTGTCCTGTGACCGCCCTGCGCCCTTTGCTGTGTCCAGAGCCCTTGGGATAAGGGATGGGAAGCCACAGGAGCTCTGGGCCAAGCGAAGGTGACCCCATTTCCTTTAAGGAGGGATGTGCCGTGTCTGCACACTTGAGAAGCTCCAAGCTTCACCAAACAGCCTCATATATCTGGGCTGGGATCTGCCTGTCCGGGGTGCTGCCGGGGGCGTTTATGGGGCAAATAAATAAGCCCCCTCTCTGCCCCGGAGCCTGGAGCTTCTTGGGAAGTGAGATAAGAGAGAAGAGCAGGTGGAAATCACCTGCCGGCTTCAGGGCTGAAGAGCCTGAGTGGAGAAACGGATTTCGGTCCCATCCTCCCGGGCTGACAGCGCCCTCACCTCCCCCAGCCCTGCCATCGCAGCTCGGGGGCCGCCCACAGGGGAGCTGGGTCTGTGAACAGCCGCTTGTCCAGCCACGTCTGAGGAGAGAGCGGGGGCCCTCGCCGAGGGGCTTTCAGCAGGTGGCTTCACCCGGGAGATGGAGATGAACCAACGGATGCCGCCTGACAACCAGCTGGCTGCCGGCTTGACGAAAGAGCGCGTGAGGTGGGGAGAGAGGCCTGGGTGGCCGTCTCCCTCTAGGGAAAATTCTAGAATAGGAACACAGGGAGAGAGGGGTCTCTCCCCACCACAGGAGCAGAGATCGAAGAGCCGCCCACGCTCCTCGACCTCGGAGAGTGACGGGCCTGAAAGCCCGGCCAGCACTTGAAATCTCTGAGTTGGCACTGAGGGCTGCCAGGGCCGGGAGGCCGACATCCATCCTCTGGAGGATTACACCGTAACCCTCACGTCCCTGGGAAAGGAGGGCCCATCGCCCCATTGTGGTGACAAACCGGGGGTCAGAGAGGTGAGTCTTCCGCCCCCTCCGGACTCAGGTGCGCCTGGGCTGGAAGCACATCGGAGACCCTGTGGCCACAGCTTCCTCCACTGCGATGGCTCGCCTAGGGCAGGAGACCCTGCGGAGAGGTCCAATGGGGGCCCCAGCCTCCACGCCAGGCCAGGTCCTGTGTCCCTGCGGGCTGCACGGAGCCCAGGGCTGGACTCCCATAGGAGGTCATTGTCAACCCCCTCCCAGCCCCCACAGCCCCTGCTGCTCCTCACGTCCTCTGGCCCATGGCCTTCACGTCCCCCCCCGACTTCTGCCCGAAGCTCCTCTCACCCCGAGGGGCCCTCCCACGGCGGTTGCTGGTTAAATGCCCATGAATCTTGCAGGCTGCAGGGGACACTGATGGGGTGTGCTGGTTGCGCTCACCACTCCCCTCCAGCCAACAGAGGGTCTCTAAGGCCAGTGGCCAGCCCTAAGCAGGTGCTCACAACCAGGTAGGTGCTGGGCAGGAGTTTGTGGATGCTTCCAAAGGTGTTGTCTGGCCTTGAGCGGCCGAGCTCTCAGGAGGGGTTCCCCAACCCCGCCAGGCTCAGTGGCTGGAGGCATGGCTGGCTGGGATTCACCTGCGTTTCGTGAGACCCAGTCATCACTCCTTCCTAGAGAGAGCCCTGGCCAAGGCAGGCTGCACAGGGCCTCCTCTCTGAGCTCAGTGTCAGCCTAGAGACACAGTGGGAGCCAGGAACCCGGCCCCCTCTGCTCCTCTCCCTTCACTGCCCCGGGGAGGTGGCTCTGAGGCTGGGGCTCTGGTCCCCCCCGAAGGATGGGGCCTTGGGTGAGGTCTCCCTTCCAGGCGCCTCTCTCTGCAGGTGCTCCCTGCCACCTGCCCTTGGCTGTGTTCCCTGCACACGGCTACACCTTGAGGCCAGGAGGGCGGGGTCCATGTCCTTCTCCCTGCCCAACCTGGTCTCGATGCCTGGCATGTGCCTGCGAAAGGCTTGACAAGTTGTCCTGTGCCAACCCCACCCCCAGCGACTCCCATCTCAGTTTCCGGTGGCACCCAGCACCCAGGCGGGCTCCTTCTGGAACTCACCACGGCCCGTGGCTGGTGCCCCGGGAGGGGAAGGCTTTCATGTCTCTTCTTTCCGGTGGGCAGGACTGGGGTGAAAGAATGCAATATAATGAGGGAGACAAAGCAAAAGCAGACAGCCAGCCCCTCGGTGAAGCCGTGTGCATTCACAGGTGGGTGCGTGCATGTGTGTGCATGTGCACGTGTGTGCATATTCATGTGTATGCAGATGAGCCGCATGTATGCT
>NC_060285.1:1713036-1720883 GCF_021613505.1 Equus quagga | reverse complement strand
GCATGTATGCTCATACACACGTGTGTGCCTGTGCATGTATGTGTGTCCTGAGTGCATCCAACAAGGCCTCGTGTCCCGCAGAAGCCCACAGCCTGCTGACACTCCCTCTCCAATGTCCTGCTCATCACGAGGATGATGGCTCCGCTTCGGGGACTTTGTTCACAGGGAGCTGAGCAGAGGCCCAGGAGTGGCCCGGGCCCTGACTGCTGCCTTGGGGGGAAACACGGGCTGCCCCAGAAGCAAGTTTCTCTCTTGTTCTTAACTGAAAATGCACCGACAACTCATCACAGGAAACCCCTCCATCTGTGCCGAGTCTGACCACACAGATCAGCAGCTGCACCAGCAGACCCCTCCCAGCCTGTCTCCACATCCCGGACTCGCACCCCAAGGACGGAGGGCCAGAGAGGGTCCTGGCCCTGGGTCTCCAGCAGCGACCTCGTGTCTGGGGGCTTGGGGACTCCCTTGGGAATGGGAATCGAGGACATTCCCGCAGGCTTCCCCCCCGCCCCTTCTCTGAGCCCCAGCATCCAGCCGACCTCCCGTCCTGGGGCAGCCGGTGTCTCCTGCATCCCAGAATCTGGAGAATCCAACTGTCGCGTCTGCTCTGCGCCCTGCACCCCCCACCAGGCAACTCCCACACCAGAATGCTCCTTTTTGGGTCCAGAACACTTAGATGATTTTTGCAAATGCAAATGCAGAGAAAATCTTATTTCATTACAGGCTAGTGGAACAACCGGCTTCTCCCGCACAAAAATGTAAATTAAAACTTGACAGCCAAATATTTCTTATCTGAAGGGAAAAAAAGTCATCCCAGCAGAGCGTCTCCACGAGCGGCAGGCGGCCGGTTAGGAAGACCCCGCGGTTTTGGGGAGTCTGCTTTCGGTGAGTCCTGCCAAGGCTCTGGTGCCATGCCTACACCTAGGACTGAGCTGGAACTGCTCTGGGTCTGTGGGCTTCATATAAACGCTCACTGTGTCCCTGGGAGGGAGGAATTCTGATTTCTCAGGGATGAGAACTCTCAGTGAGAATTAAGGCATCGAGACACCCCTATTCTTTAATTGACTCAGCTGTGTTACCAATAGGACCTTCTCCAACTCAGCGCTGGTCTGGGGCTGGGACGGGAGGAGAAAAGACCCTCAAATTCAGAGAGGACACGGGTGAACCCACACGTGGGCAGGACCACAGGAGCCAGTGTTAACGGCCACGAGAGTGTTTTTTATACTATTTATTCTCTGTGGTTTTATTTATGTTTGAAATCGTTTGCAAGAAGAAACATGAATGAAACAGGAAGTGCATTTAATGTATGGATTTCTATTCATGATGTGAAATGATTTGTTGATTTACCATAATAATAAATAGCAACTAATCTATTAAGACCTCCCCCCCCGGCAGGATGTCAGTGCCATCAAGGACACAAGCTGGGCTCCCTCCGTGGAGGCCTCCGTGGTTTCCTTCATGATTTGTTCAGCCGCCTTCTCAGCCCCGTGTGTATCTCCTCCTTCCTCGTGTTTTCTTACCTACGGGACTTTTCTTGTGCTTTTCCAAGTCAAGAATCATTTCTCCCGTCCGTCAGACCGAACATGACCTTCAGTTGCAGCTCGTCCTCAGACTCCTGGACAGTGGCCGTCACTCTTTGATGCTCTGCCCGCTAGGAGCCCGCTCACCACGGACGTAAATAACCTGGCCCATAAGCACCTGCTCCAGGTGACCCCCGGGGACCTGGGCCCGGGACGCCTTGACTCTGGAGCTCCCGCAAGCTCTAGTCACATGCTTCGTCCACTCTCCCTCCCCGGGGTCCATCCCAGGCCAACCCTGGAGCAGCTGCTCCCCGGGTCTGCTCACACCTGCCGAGACCTGGAGCTCCCCTCCTTCGAGAGCCCTGGATTCAAGTGTGAAGACATCACCAGGAGCGAGAGCTGTCCCCAGGCCCCCACGGAGCCTGTCACGTGAGGAAGAGACAAATTAACGCAGTCCCATTTGGATTTCATTTCGTGGACGTTTTAATGTGAACCATCATTTAGAAGGTATTTTGCAGCCCCAAACGGAAGCGCGCCTCCCCTCCCCACCCTGCCACACCTCCCGGGTCCAGCATCTGTCTTGTCTCTCGCTGTTCATCCATTATTTGTCTCTTTATCGACCATATTTTCTCCAGATCTGCTGACTGGTCATTCATTATGCATCTCTGCCAAAGAAGCTCTTGATTTCTGACTCTTAAAGTCATTTCCAAACATGTCACTCAAAGGAGGCACTGGAATCCTGAGCAGCTGCCGGGGAGAGCAGGGCGTGTGGGGGAGGCCCTGACTGCTCCTGACGCCCACCCGCACCCCCTCGGGTGCCACCAAGTTGTGTCCACTCCAGGCTCAAATCTGCCTTCTGCCCACACACCTGCCACCCCTCAGGAGCTGAGGTGCCTCCCTGGAGCCTCGGTGCCCAGAGGGGTCAAGAGTGATGGAAGAGGAATGATGGCATTTTAGGGCCCAGGAATCTCAAGGAAATGGTGTCTCTGTGGGGTCGTCTCTCCTCCCACACACAAACGGCATGGCACACTCAGATGTCCCCTGGGGGACATGGAGTAATTTCAGCCAAGTGAGCTGCGTCCTGTTGGGGGCTAGTCGAGCGAGGGCCTTGAGTGCCGTCCAGAAAAGAAACGTTCTCAGAGTTTCTACATCACATGGACGGAATGGATAGGGCAGAAAAATCCTGAGCTGCCTGGCCATGGCTGCCAGATCATGGGGACTGTCATGCCAGCCCAGCCGTGGGTGAGGGATCTCAACGCCAAGAAGTGAGGAAATTGGCAGCTGGCTGTAAATAAGCTGAGGATGAATAAGACGACCCGCTGGATTAAAATGCAGAACGTTCTTCCAGTTCCCTGATAAGCACTGCCAGGTGGCATCACTGGTCCTTCCGTGGAAGAAATTAGCATTAATAAGATAAAACCGTACTTGGAATAACTGACATTTTGATGAATGTGCCAGGAGGAGTGGATGCGAGACTTTTGATAGATAATATTTTGGGTTGCCTCAGGTTGCATTTAATTGTTCCTTCTCCATTCTCAACTTTAGTTAAGTGAAATAGAAAACCTCAGTAACGCTGGAATTCATGTTTCAGGAGGCAGACGTGTGGCTTCAGGATCCATGTGACAGCCACTCCGCCCAGGGGAGGGGGGTGCAGGGAGCTGCAAGGACCGTGGGCACCACTCTGTCTCCACCTCTGGACCGCGTGTGGCCCGCAGGCGGACCTGCCTCCCTGTAGGTCCTCTCTCTCGTCATGGTGCAGTGCCACGTGCTGCCACTTAGAGAGGAGTTAAATGTTCACATCAAAGCCAACATGATTTTCCCAGTCTTAGAAGCCCGTAGGTCTGCTGACATCTGGAAACCCACAAGGAGTGCATGTGAGTTAAGGTTCCAGAATGGAAGAGGCCCCGCCCTCCGATCGCTCAGGGTCAAGCTGGTGGCCTGAGCTGCCTTCTGAACTTCTGCACAGTCTGGTCTCCTCTATCCCAGTGGGATGCAGATGCCCCTACAAATGAGCTCCCGTCAGCCCATAGCCTGGACTGCTCACGCCTGCATCCTCCTGCAGAAGAACTTGCCACATCCTTGTGCCTCGTCTTCTAGACGGACAGCCCATCCCGCTGTCTGCACGTCCCGTCCTGCTGCCCAGGCTGCCATCTCGTGACCACATCATTAAACCCATGTGATCAAATTTTCGTCCTGCCAGGTAGAGCGGTGCCTGCTCTAGTCCCCACTCCCAGCACAGCCCTGGCCCACAGAAGGTGCTTCATAAATGTATGTTAATGCAGTGGGGTTGTCCATCTCTTTGTCCTTGGCTGAATGCTGAGCACCTGGAAGGAAAGAACTGTGTCCACACGCCTGTGTGTCCCCATATGCAGGCTCTGCCAGGGGCAAGTTCACCCGAAGACAGTGGCTGCCCATCCCCAAGCAGGACGCCGGCCCATCATGCATTGAGGCTCCCTTCTTGCCCCAGAAACTCGGTGCAGAAATGGGCCCCTCAGAGGAGAGGAGGGTCGGGGAGCAGCAGACAGAGACCTGGAGCCCCGAGTCTGCAGAGGCCCCACCGAAGGATCGTAAAATCTTCTTGGAGGAAGGAAAGTAAGATGTGACTGTTCACAGAGGAATACTGGGTTCTTGGATGGAAAGATGCAATAAAATAGAAAATCAATTCTCCAAAGTTAATATAAAACTCTAAGATATTCCAAATAGAGTTGCTGTGCATGTGTGTGCACAAGTGTACAATTTGGATAAAATTGTCTTAAATTCATATAGTAAAATACATGTGTAAACGTAATCAAGAAAACCAAGAAAAAGGAAATTGAGGGAGCTGTCGCACTGGAGATGTGAAGGCTGTGGAATGGATGGAGCTTCTCCAGGGAACCGAAGAGAAGCCAGAGAGGACCCCCATCTGACGCCATGGGGAAGGGTTCTGGAGCTGTCGTGCCGACTCTCCCACCTGCTGTGTGCAAGCCAGGAAAATTGGGCTGCTAATTCACCTCATAATCAGAAATAAATAGCAGATGCGTCCGATCTCAAAATACTAAAAGATTAACGTCTTAGGTGAAGTTGAATATATGCACAGCCTATGGCTTAGACAAAGGTGTTCAATGAATACTGGCAACTAAGAAGCTATAAAGGAAAAAATGATGAAACACGTGTAACTACGTTTCAGAAAATGCAGAGCATGAGAGACGGAGACCCGACACCACGGGGAGCAGTGAGAGGGTCAGCGGCTATCGTATACAGAGGGCTTTTCAAATGGATTTTTAAAAAGACAAATAAGAGAAAATTAGACAATGCGTATGCAGGCACTTACTAGAAAATTCCCAAAAGGCCAAGAGTAGTACAGAAAGTTACACAAAGTCACAAGGAGCCAGAAAATGCCAATTATTTTAACAAGGAGATACCAATTTTCGCCTCCCAGACAGGCAAAAATCTGAAAGGTAACAGCTTTTTGTGGAGACGGGAAAGAAAGAGCATTCGTGTCTTACTGCAGGTGAGCGAACTGTAATTGCTCTTTTGGGAAACCGTTGGACATACACATATTTAAGTAAAAAATAGACAAAACTGTGGACCTGGCCTTCCCATCCTGAATGCTCATCCCTGAGAAATAAGAGCAACTGTGAGTGAGGCCGGGGAGCGACCTGCACAGGGGGCGGCTGTGCAAGAAATGTGAGCATCAGAGACGCGGACGTCAGGCCCTAGATTTATTACACGCTTACAAAAAGATGCAAACCGCGGGTATAAAATTGCAACAAAAATATTGTAAAATTAAACACAAGAAAGTCTAGGACACGTGATATGATTCAATTTAATAAAATGAGGGGTGTGAGAGTGTGTTGTGTTTTCATGTGTGTGTGTTGTGTGTGTTTTCATGTGCATGTGTTGTGTGTGATGTCGTGTGTGTGTTGTGCGTTTTCATGTGTATATGTTGCATGTGATTTCATGTGTGTGTGTTTTCATGTGTGTTGTGTTTTCATGTGTGTGCGTTTGTGTGTGTGTGTGTGTGAGATGAGATGTAACAAATGTCTCCTGTGGTGTTAAGGACACCGTCTCGGGGCTGCATTATTCCGGTGACGTCTGCTCTGCCCCCACTGCCGGTGTTCCCCCAGGCTGAGGCCCTGGCCATGCAGGAGCCTCGAGGCCCCGTCCCCCTGGCTCAGCTCCCGTTCTGTCTGTGAGGCTGCAGGACACACGGCCTCACTCTGGGCCAGGACCTGCATTCGAGTGGGAACACACAGTGGGCCTCAGAGATGCCCTGGAAGGAGGCCCAGTCTGGGTGGGATCAGAAGTGGGTGGGGGGTCAGGGAAGAGGGATCTGAGAGTGGACACTCCCGCTTCCCCGGGGCCGGTGCCGGGCCCACCGCAGCAGGGCCCCTGATCTGGAGGCGACAGGCGGCACCTGTTGTGGAAAGGGAGGTGGCTGCGCGGCTCCAGGCTCTGAGCTCTGAGTTCAGTGCTCCAGAACCAGAGCTTTCTCCAATGCCAGCTCCTCCTCTGCTCCTTGGCCCCCTGCCACCTTCTGCATAGTGCTTCATGCCCAGTTTTGTAGGTGGTGAATCTGAGGTTCTCAGAAGTCGGGACAGGCTCCTCCCCACGGCCCAGGTCCCAGTCCAAGGACGTCTGGCACGGGCCCAGGCCCTAGGGTGGCTCAGGGAGCCAGACCCCAGTGGGGGGCAGCTGAGCTCGCTCCCAAGAACGGCGATTTGGCACACTTCCATCCTCCACCTTGCGGAGCCCCCAGGCACGGTGGGGGCATGCCCCGGAGTCCTGGCACGGGGATGGCATGCAGACGCGACACTCCGCCCGTCACTCTCCTGGCTGGGTCACTTAGGTCTCTGCCTGTGGGGCACTGAGAAGCTGGGCTGGCCGTGGCTGCAGCCAGAGAAGCCCTGGATCAGATCCAGCCTCTCACAGAGACTGAAGGGGCTGTGTTGTGAGCTGGCCCATTCCTCCGTCCCCCACCTCCCTGAGCCTCAGGCCCTGCTCCCCACCGGGGACCTCGGGGGGTGGCAGGCTGTGTGAGGTTTGGGAGGAGGAATGTGGCTCCAAGTAAAACGCTGGCACAGGCAGCAGGCGGCTCCTGTTCTTTACCTTCCAGGACACATTTATCTTTCCCCATATCTCTGTGCATTTCTGTGTTTTTAATCATCCCCATTTCTCTAACGAGGAACACAGGGCTGGGCAGAACGGGCAGCGGCCCATGAGAGAGCCGCTCTCCTCTTCTGGCATTAGCTGTCTGCACCCCCTCAGCGAGGCTTCCAGGGCTGAGCCCCTGCTCAGGTCCTCACGTGACGCCGCCAGCTCTCTGCGGAAGTCTGCAGAGCTGGAGCGAGGCGGCTCGGGCTCCGGCAGGGCCATGGCCATGGCAGACAGGGCAGGGCAGTGGGCAGGGCAGGACGGGGCCGGGACGAAGGTCGCTGAGCGCTGGGTGGAGAGTGCCAGAGCAGAGTAGAGAGTGCGGGTGACATGGAGAGGACAGTGAATGAGGCGACCAGGAGCAGGATGCTACAGGAGTTGGATGGTCCTCCTGACCATTTGTCTCTGATTAACTGCTGGGTCGGAGCCCAGGAAGGCGCCCCAGCCCCTGGCCGAGACTGGCTGCATCTGTTCCATCATCAGGGAGGCCGCAGGGCTCCGTGGTCTGTGCACAGCCTGGACGCTGCTTCCCCTGCAGGCGCTTCTGTGGGCCCAGCCCACCCGGAATCTCCATCACGAAATGTGTCCCCAGTGCCCTGAGGGGGCAGGTGTCACCTGCGGTGGGGCAGGCACAGGGGAGTGACACTGCCAGTGTGCATGTGGCACACAGGGATTCCTGTGCCCAGTGCCGGGGCATCCACGTGGCTTTCTGCACTCCCTGTTCTCAGCTTGTTTTCACTCCTCAAACACAGACCTGGGGCCTGCTACCCTGCGAGGAGGCAGCAGCTAATCAGACGTGTTTAAAGAGGCTGGGTGTGAACGTTCTCAGCAGAGAGCTGCCCTGATGGTATTAGTAGGGTACTATTACTGTTCTACCAAGTGGCTGTAAGAAAGGGACTTGTGAGAGTTAAAGGAGGTAAAGGGTGAACAGCACAGGACGACTTCTCAAGAAATGTAATTTCATCCTCATCCTCATCACCATCATCATCATCACCATCACAATCACCAAGATCATCACTATCATGACCATCACCATCACCACTATCACCATCATCACCATCACCACCATCATGATGATGGCCCTCAACATCATGGCCATCATGACCATCACCATCATCACTATCACCATCATCACCATCACCATCACCACCATCATCACCATCACCATCATCACCATCACCATCATCACCATCACCA